>NC_041356.1:8789599-9133766 GCF_900634415.1 Cottoperca gobio | reverse complement strand
ATCAAAGGAGGACAATGTGCTAATGTGGAACCGAATGCAGCCCCGGCCTGCAGTTTGGTGGTTTGAGAGTCGAGATAAGGAGTGGGAGTGTATGCGAGCATACACAAACAAGAGCTGTACACAAGGCCCTTGGAATCAAGGACATTCCAACGAGAGGAAGAGCAATGGAGCATTGTTACCGTTTGATTAAATGTAGGTAAAAGTTGTACTGAGTACTTGTAATGAGGATGGGAGAGGTTTTTAATCCGGTGCCCTTCAATTTGATCGTCGGGAGCCAAACTACTGTTGATTATTCTATCCTCCCACCTAATTAATTAGAGTTAATTGTATTCACATTGATTCTCAGATGTATATCAGTCCAGGTATAGATGATGAGAATTAAATTCAACTGAGCTCTGGATGACAGGGGAAGGGTTAGGGTTAGGGGATTCAGTAGGTTCAGATAAGGCAAAGCAAGAAATTGGCAGGTTGTATTAGGATAAACACAGATACACATATATATATATATACCAACATATGGCTGTATTAAAAGAAGATAAAATACTGCAGTGCTTAAAACCAACAGGGTCAAAACTATCCACAGGGTGTCCTGAAATACAGCAGCGTATCAGCCGCCTTCTTAAATGAACAAAATAGTGAGAGAAGGAGAAATCTTGGGGACATAATCAAAAAACATAAATGTTTTTCATCTCAAAGTTTTCCTTCAGTGCATCTTTTTCCACTTCTTTCACGTCAGGAGTCATTTCCGATCCTCAGACATTACAGCAGCTTTCATTAAGACGCCATTTCTGCCGTCAAAACACACTCTGGTAATCCTGGTGATCTTTCTTTTGTGGTGTCTGTCAGTGCTCCTGCTTCATCTGTGTGGTGTTGTAGCCTCATTTTAGATTCCCTAAATTGCAGTTGGCAGTTTTTAGTTTTGCGCTTCACTGAAGGACTCACTGATGTTGCCGTTTGCCTCGGCAGAGTCACCAACGTTGAACCAACGAAAGCTTTGTAGGAATCAAAAGCTAAACAAATTAAAAAGGCATAACTTGTTTTTTATTGCCAGTAGACTACAAAGTTTTTAGCTTTGAGTAATTTGCCTAAGGATGTGTGGATGTACCAAATGGAGTTGTTTTGTGATTCATGTGCTTGTTCAAGGTAAGATGAAGAGATATATTTAGACAGGTTGGTTGCTGCTCAGAGTGAAAGCTGTGAAATTGATCGGTGTGGATCTACTCATCAATGGAAACCCTGCTATGGCACAGCAGGCTAGCTATTGCTCATCTCACCCAGAGATCATGAACTGGAGACTTGAATGGGGATTACACAGGCGAACACAAAAGACCATCCATTACTAATTACTATCAGCAACAGATAGGAGGTTGTGATTGTAGGGTTTGGTATTATACGGTCAATTTTTATGTTGCTTTGGCATCTTTTAAGCTTCGTTAGCAGCTGGCGACTCCTGACATTGGTGTTCCTGTTACTTTCTTTCCTGCCTCAGCATGAGATCGAGACTTTTACTGAAATGTCTCAAACTATCGGATGGATTGGCATGACATTTCACATAATCATGTCCCTCTCAGTCTCAGGAGGAAAAAAAGATTGGCGACAACCATCTGTACTTTTTGTTTAGTGCTAATTAGCAAATGTTAGCATGCAGCTACACTAAACTCGTGAATCTTGTTAATATATAACCAGCATGTAGCTCAAAGCACAGTTATGCCTCACAGAGCTGCTAGCATGGCTGTAGTTCTGTTTCTGTCTTGAAACAATTTAATTCCATGTGTTTCTGTACTGTGAATAACATATCCTTGGCTGACCTTGGTAGGTTTGGAAGTAAACAACAAACCATAAGAATATTCTGCCCTCTACAATCAATATGCTTTCATTCAACCTCTTTACAGGCTTTGCGACAAAACATGCAGTGAGACAATTATACTCAAATTATACAAACCATCATTTATATAACTCGGCCATTATTCTTGTTTGTGTGTGTGTGTGTAAAAAGTTTATATGTGCTGTACTTCTGCCAGAATTAAAAGCAAAGGCAGAAAACAGAATTCCAAAATGCGATGCTCTATAATATTTCTGAGACTCACAATCATTTTTTAATATCACCAAAATGAAGAGGAGAGCTTTTTTTGTCAGCCAGGAAATATCTCATATCCCAAAACTAATATCATTTGTTTCTTTTGCAGTCATCTCGAGAGGAAATATTCTCGTTTGAAGGGATATTTGACACTGGAAGTAAAGTGGGAATTCATTAGGAAGGTGATATTCACCAACTGGAAGTTGTGCGACGACTGCAGCTGGTGGTTACAGTGCCTCACGTGTGTTGTGCGTCTTAATTGAGACTCACAGCCTTTAGTTTGAAGTAATGTGACTGCTCTGAGCACAAAACACAGCTGACAGTCACTGAGATAATTGCACCAATGATCCAATTGTACTGCTGCATATTAGCGTTGAGTGCTGATAGACTTACATATAAAGCTAATTTGCTTCAACAGGCTCCCCGTGGGCTTTCCTCCCATTTAACACTCCTGTGTAGACCTTTGTGTGTGTGTGTGTGTGTGTGTGTGTGTGTGTGTGTGTGTGTGTGTGTGTGTGTGTGTGTGTGTGTGTGTATATAAGGGTATGCAGACATCGTGTCTCCTTATGTTTGTGTCTGTGTGATTGCAGTTGCTGGTTCATTTCTACTTCCTTCCTAGTATGCAGTAATTACATTTTTATATCACACTTTAGAAGGACAACGATCACAAAGTAAGTCCCTTCTAGGTATAACAGATAACTGCAGAATCCTAACCTGAGGGCAGTTGCTTCAGACCAGTAAAGAGAATCTAGATTAGACGGGGGGGTGGGGAGCAGTAAACAAGCACTGCTTAAGAATGATGCACAACCCCTGAGCTACAGCAGTGGAGCTGCTCCGTGCAATACTGTGGTTGGACTGGGCAGCTCCCAGAGGGGAGCCCGAGTTTGTCCTCTGCAACTGCACGCCAAAGCTGTTGTACCAAATACATGTTTTCCCAGTCATGTGTCCTGGTTAAATAAAGATTACATTTATCTAATAAGGATTATGCAGTAATGACCTGAATAGACAGCTCATCCTAGATTATGGTGCATATGGTACATATTTGTATTTAGTGGGCTGCAGAGCGTGTGCAGTGATACGCAGTATTTACTGTATGTCTGAAAAGGGTCATCCTTAGTTAACTTGGAGCAAGGGGTTCTTTTTTACCTGGAATTCATTGGTATTACAAGAAAGTTCACACTTGCATGCAGAAATGTAAATCTACTCAATATATTCATGTCCACATGGACCTCTAAGGGAAGGGTCAACTCCGGCACGGCACCCGCGGGTTAAATGCTTCACTTCAAGTGCACATCAGCAGCCTGCACTCCAAACCTCCAGGCTTTCCAGCTCCAGCTGAGGGCCTATCTTTGGTGTTTATGTATCAAACAACTGACCTTTTCAGCATAATTCAGATGACTGGCCTCAGAGATCAGCTGGTCTGCCCCTGTCAATAGCCGTTAGACGTCAATATGAGGAAGGACTCTTGGCCTGGAATATGATCAGAATGTGTGCACCCTTGATTTAATATGCTTCACTGCTGCCCATGACTGAGCCAGAACTGGTATTAAGGAATAGATGGCATGGTGTTGCCAAAATCTAACTCGTAAAAACAAATTTCTATCATTTCCCAGAGCACAAATGCCACAATAATCCCATTCATTGGTTTTAATGTATTCTGTGTAGTGATAAAATGATGGAATCTACAGTAAGAAACACACAACACGCTGTAGTATCTAGTAGCGGGAGTTCAGATGGAAAATAGCACTGCGTGAAAACACAAGGAACTGCGTTGGTGTGTGTATGTTGCTTCAAATACAGATTAGATGATGAAATACAATCCAGGAAGACTAGTTTGAGTAAGAGATCTGTGAGTTTGAAGGCTTATCAGGGGCGAGAACACTGCAGAGTGTTTAATAATACTATGAGCCGGATTAAATACCTCTGGAAAGTTATCAAGCTGACATCTTTTTATCCTTCGTCTCAATGAGTGTGAGGTTAACAGTAGAATTATAGTGTTGGTGTTAAGTAGTCCAGCAGGGACGTATGCTTGAATGTATGTCATTGTCAAATATCATCACATTGCATCGTGGAAAACCAGGGTCAACCTTTATGCAGACGATCCTGTGTTTTCCGTGTGACCTCTGCACTGGTCCAACATAGTGGTATCATTGAAACTAATAAAGGGCCATTACCTTCTGTATTGCTAATGCAATTGATAAGGAAAAGTTGAAGCATAGAAACAGCCAAGCTGGAAAAAAAAGTGCCTTCTATTGTTTTATCTGTGCATTTACTGCCTCTAAAGGTCACTTGTGAATCACGGTCTCTGGGGTGTTTGTTTTCCTCTGATGTTGTGCCCACACTAATAATGGCTGCCATTATGATAGACAAGTACTTTGTTTTGTAAAAAAAGGGGTTTATTTATTGTGCTTAAATGCAGCCACCCACAATGTAGCAGTGCTTTTTTGTTCCTTTTGTGTTTTCAGGGCATGAAGACATTGGAAGTTGGGGTTGACACGGATCAAACTATGAACTGCAAGACCTAATAAGCATTTACCTTGAAGAGAAATGTGTCCAGTATTCATTTGTTTTGTAGCCTTCATCACAGTACATCTACAATTCATTACACCATCTGTAGTCATTAGATGACTGGAGGCTGGTCGCTTCCCAGCACTCAAGTTGTCAACACCTGAGGCTTCATCATTAGTTTAGCCGATTGAACTACAACACTGTTGCCTTTTTTGTGCTTGTAATATTCATCAAACCACATAATGTCTTGTTCTGTGACTGTGCAGGGTACAGCACATCCATTTGAAGTCTTTTCTGCTATTGATGATTGAAATTGTGCATTCCTCTACATGGTTTGCTTTCAGATCATAGAAGCATGCATATTATCATACGCCTGTAATCATTAATCCTAACAGGAGAATAAAACGTGACAAACTGCATGAAGTAACCCAAACTTTTATGTTTAACAGCTGTGTGGTGCTGGTAATGTCGAATACTAAAGTTTCACAAAAGGATACATTTTTATTCAAAATTTGTTAGAATATTCTTTTCTCACATTTGGAGAGCAACAGAATGGAAAAGGACACCAAAAGTGATTACTACTAACACAAGCCTCTTATTTTGTGTGTTGCTGTAACATAGTAGTATGTGGGAGTTATTCTTCTCTCTCATCTTTGTTATTTGAACAAAAGCTGCTTTCTGCACTGCCAGCAATATTGTTTGCATGAGGTATGAGTGTGAAAGCGAGTGCTACTGCCTGCAGGTGTGTGCCACGACACTGCTAAATTGCAGCAGTCATCATGTTTGGTCCACAGTTTCACACTTTTCAAGAGGCAATGGGAAATAAGTGTTTGATTTCTTTTTTGAGTTTAAAGGACTTAAAGTCATATAATGTTCCTAAAAAGATCTTGTCTGATTGATATGTATATCAGAGTTTTTCAGTGTCTGACACTGTGGGCCCTATTTGTCTTTTACATGCTGGCACATTTTCATCATTAAAAGTATGCCAGACAGCTATCACTACTTTGATACTGAAGAAAACTTAAAAATGTGGTAATCCTCAGGCAGGTTAAAAGGTTTCAGCATATATTTGGAGGTTTGTTTGAAATGGACATGGGAAAAGTGTGAGTCGCACTAAATCTTAAAATGTCCATAATATTATTATGAATAATAATACTATTAATAATATCATCAATAATAATATTAATAATAATAATATTATTATTATTAACATAAGTACCCATATTTGCAACATGCACATATAGACCAATAAATGCTGCAACAGCATTCAAAGGTCTCCATTCTCTTCTACTCTGTACTTATCTTTTCTTTTCTACATCAGTGGTGGAGATGTCAGCACTCGGGTGAAGGCAAATTACGGTGTAGCAGGTTTAAAAACATTATTGAACATCCAGTCGTGGCCCAAAACAGGCACGCTGGAATCAATAGACATGTCCGATTAAATCTGAGTTTATGGACGGTAGACTGTAGACGGTGTGAGGTAAGTATAATTGCACACAGCTTGGACCTACATTTCCTTCCCTTAAGTGGCTTGTGTGGTTGGAGGAAGTAAAAACACTTTATGGCAATTTGAGTCGTCCTTGTTGAATCTGGAGTGCTCTCAAAGCTTGTTATAAGAAAGGTTTCTATCTTGCTATGTCTGAATTTGTGACTCCCCCTGCACAGGCTCTCTGCAACAGGCTCTGGCACCATGTGACATTGAACCTACTTACTTTGTGTCCTTTGCATCGCTGTGCTGACACAGCACCAATTCCTCCCGGCGTTGGTGTGTAGGAGGAGAGTACAGCTGCTCGGGGTCTTGTTGACCAGTGTGCGATGATCACTTTAGGCCAGATGGCCGTGTTTGCATTTGCATCCTTAATTTAAAACAAGTAGAAGCTTTTTTTGGAGCATAATCGCCACTGCTTTGGCCGCACCCACTGTGCAGCACATGCAACGTCTAAGAGCCTCAGAAGGCAACGTGACCTCCTTTAAGATACAGTTGTCATAAATGAGGCTCTGAAGTTATACATATGTATATAGTTTATCAGGCACTTTTATGGACTACAGTGTCTTTGATGAGAAAATTGGTTTCCAGGACCACTTTCTAATTATTTTCCCTGACATTACACGCCTCTATATGTCACATCCGTATGTTGTTGTGAGTGTAAACCGCTGTGCTTGTGATGTGTTTTATTGTCCCTTTTTATGTCCTCTGGAACATTTCTGTAGGATTTACTCAGCCTTTGAGTTGCAGAGCATAAACAACCTAAAGCGCTGTACAGAGCATGCAAGTCTTTGAAGCGAATAAACATGCTGTGCAGCAGAAAGCCACACAAACGGCTTCAACACCTACCCGGCTTTGGCCATAAGTGACATATAGTCTTAATACTTAAATCAGTTTCGCAGATTTAAATTCACAACACTATCTTCCTATCTTTGTCTGTCATAAATATGAATTAAAAATGGAATCACCACATAAAATGAATAAAATATAGAGTTTAAAATATAAAAGAAAGCCTCATGAATACATAATCCAGACCAACAGGTTAGGAGTCTTGGCTTATTCACCAGTCTGCCTCATCATGTACGTGTTATAGGAGAACAGCCATACTGGTTTATCCCAATTCTATTTAAACACCTTTCATTAATAGTGAATCACTTAAGACTTCTTGTTCGAGAGCGGTGGGAATGGCAATGAAGCAGAATGCAAATTCCTCCCGTTTTCTTCTTCAAGTAAATGTCATATTCCCTAATTTAACTTTGACTTTGCCTCCCCCCCTGATATAAATGTCTTTTACAGATGCCCTGTATCCTGATGGGACTTGAACAGATTTATTAGATTTCATTCAACCGCATCTCAAAGAAAAAAAGTCTTCTCCCTCAAAACTTATTACAGATATGAAAAAACAAAAACAAAGAGAAAAATAAGGGCCTGATCAGACTGTTGTTCTCTTATCTTTGTCTTGGAAGATTTTTGCATTTTTAGAGACGCTCTGGTGAATCTACAAGTTATTTATTGTTGGGAAAAAGATGGAAAAAGAAATCCCGAGGGTGTGGAGAGAAGGGCATCGAGATAAGACACAGAGAGGGAGACAGACGCACAACCTGTCAGTATACAGTGTACAGATACGTTCAATATACACATGCCACAATGGAGCAATTATAAATTAGCGGGCTCAGGTATTAATCCAGCAGACAGCACTTTGGGATTGGCTATTTGGCAGGAAATGTTTTGGCCCAAATTAGAGGTTGTGTTGAAATAGCTGACGCTGGGGGACAGGGATGTAAAGAGCAAGAGCGAGAGTGCAAAAGAAGGAGGAATGTAATTGTCCCAGGCATCAGATCAGAGGCTGTGTAAAAAGGCTGACTGCTGGTATTTCCGGCTAATGAGACACTTAGCTGTTGGTGGTAGCGGTTTGGTCAAACCTGTGTGCTCGTAATAGCCATGTAAACACACACACACACACACACACACCAAATACTAAAATAGACTTAAACAAATGTAGTATTTCAATTATTCAATGTGTTGAACACTTGCACCAGCCAACCTGGGATTACGACTTGAAATGACGCAGAACACACTTGGCATTGCAACATTTTTTAAGCTAATTTCTATATGAAGTTAATGCAAAACACCCACAACATTCGCAATGTGATAGACTTGCAGGGTATTTGTTGTTGCACAGTCTAAAGTCACCTTTAAAGGATTTAAGAGTCAAATATAGGATTAGTCTGCTTGGATTGCTTTCCGTTTCTCCCATTATTCTGGAGTTTGTGATAGAGAAGACTTTGTAGCATTGCTGCAACTGCCAAAGTAAACATGTAGACGTGTACTTCATGTATGTACTGTATATGTATGAAGGATATAACCTGATAATACAATACAGCAGGCACCGGCAGCAGCTCAACAGTGAAACTTTCCCTATCATATTGCTGTTCCACAAAGAACCACAAAGTTCTGCCCTGTTCTCAGGAGTTTGCCAAGTTGCCAGAGGGTTGACGTGCCACCACTCGGCTATATTTAAAACATGCTACTGACTAGCAGGTGGCACCGTGCTCATGTTGTCTGCAAGTTAATTATGCAATCACTAAATGAAGAACATGAGACATGTTGAGGTGAAATGAATACATCACTGCACATCTGCATTCTAACACAACATACAGCGAACAGAGCAGATTGAGGATATGCAACACAGCTGCTCGTTAGGGATCTCCATGTGGATGTTTGACGCAAACACATTTATCATATAAATCATAAAGATGTGATATGAAACACGATTTTTTTTTATTCAGGATGTTTTACTAAGAAATGAGTCAGCTTTCATTTTAAAATAGTAGTCCCAGTTTTAAAGTGTGTTTAATACAGCTGCCATAATGGATAAGAGTAATAACATTTTTGGCTCGGGTCCATTCAACCCATCAAATAAAAACCTGTGAAACAATTCACCACAAGAGATTCATTTCATATATACGTCCACAGATTTAATATTAGATTGAAAAGATACACAGTATCTTAAACAGCATTGGTGCAACAACACATTTCTAATCTCAAGCAGGTGCAGGAGGGACCACCAGAAAAAAATGCTTCCCCGGATGGCTTTCACAATCCCCTCTCGTCTTTGTCAAAAACATTTTGGAACGCCGCCCGCTTCATCGTAGCTGATGACATCAAATATCGCAGCTATTCACTTCTGACCTTATTTCGCGAGACAGAATGACAGTTTACCTGAGCACAGCTGTGCACCGCCATCAGGTATAAGCCATTTGGGCTTATCCGGGTTTCCAAGGATTTTCGTTCAGGGCGCCTTGCCCACATGAAAGGGAATTTTGTCAGAGGGGCTCCATGAATTATGCAATGGCAGAGTGGATTTGCAGGTCTTGCTGAAATTAATATGATGCCGAATAAAGAAACGAGACGGAACTGGCGGTATTATCCAGCAGAGAGGGAGGAAAAGAATTTGGATTTGGAGAGTAGGTTTTAAGGCAATGATGCACAAAGGACATACGCGTCTGGAAGTTCAAACAGCATCATTCTATATTTATCCATACCTATATATTATACAATATCTTTTTGAGTAGGTAATGAATGCATACAGCAAAGCTTGTCATCAACATGCTCAGGTGTTATGCAGGGAAAACCACCCAGAAGCAATCCTCCCACCTGTACACTGAAGGATTGCTTGGTCACATGATGAGCTGCAGAACATCAACAGACTAAATATTTACAGGTCAATCTGTCCTCAACACCTGCAACAAAAACAACAGTGCCAAAGAGAAGCCATTCATTTATATAGATCAGCGTCAGATTGATAGATGGCTGCGTTCGAGAGATTCAAGGTTGAGAGAGACGGTTGCTGCCGACTGAGATTTAACAATGCTAAAAATAACAGGCAGGAAGTGAAAAGAAGCAGCTATTATGATGGGAAAATAGATGCTTGGTGTTTGTTGGATAATAGTCCATGAATCTATTTTTGTTAATCCAAGAGGGCAGCTGTTGCCAAATCTCTGTCATAATCTATGTCCTTGTCTTCCCCTGGATACTGTTGACCCCACATTTTTAAGCACTGCAGTGTTTTGGAACTAGATTCGAAAGCCAGACAGGCTCTCAGACAGACAGATGGACTGATAGGTGCGTGTCAACAGTGTGCACAGAATCTCCTCTGAAGGACCTGTCAGTGACTATATACATACTGTAGGTGTTCAAATGTGCTCGTCCTATAGCAGGCTGGCAAAGTGCTGTTTGAATACTAATCCTAGTTATCTCAATTATCTGCTCTGTCAAGATGATTTGTGTGGAAAATGACACCGCGCCAACCTGAGGTGATTTGATAATAAGTGTCGACTGGGAAGCAAATGCTTTGACTATTTATTTAATTGACAGTCTATTACTCATTCAGTCTGGCCCTTGACTTCGATTACTAAAATCTAGTCCCAGGCAGTGCGGGAGAATGGGCTAAAGATGTTCAATAATTCACTTTTTTCAATTCTTTCTGATCCTAAAAGTTCAATGTGTAAGATATGGCAGAATTTATACTTCTAACAATAAACTAACATTATCAACAGAATGTGAAGAGGGAACAGTGTTGATGTTATGTCCAAGACGTCTACGTGTTGTGTTGCAGAGATATCTACTGAAATGATCAGTCTAACTGACGAGTGCCACTCCGTCCAGCCTTGTAATACCACTCGTTCCTCTAGAGGCGATAGTGAGTCACGTCATGTTCCGTGTCTGTTTTATAGTTTGTGTATATATATATATATATATATATATATGTATATATATATATATATATATATATATATATATATATATATATATATATATATATATATATATATAGATATATATAGAGATATATAGAGCTGTCGGCAGCCCCGGGAAACGGCATAGCTTTAGTTAGCAGTTAGCTCGAGTTCAGCCACAGCACCGGGGAATTGAGCTCAAAGTCTCTTCGGCCGCTGACAGAGGCACCGTCTGACGGACGCGACTGCCGGCTCGGTCAACCTCTCTGCTCTCCTGGCTGCGGCGACACCGGGAAGATGAGAAGAATATGTGGTCGATTTCTAGTTTCTGCCACTTTGGATTTAGTCCAGTAAACAAACTAATGTATTGTTACCCAGACTACAGCCCCGGGTAACATTGGTGCCCCAGTAAACACAGATTGAAGGAAAACTAAAGTATGAACATTAGAGAATGTGTGGACCCAGTTAGAGGTGAAATACTGCCCCATATTTCTTTGGAGCAGGTGGCTCAGAACTACACATTGAACCTTTGAACAAATGTCCTGCTTTCTTAGAGTTCAGATTCTCTGATGCTCTGCTTACATTTCTGGTAGAAATTGACAGGGGTTCCTGGAAACGTATAAATCACTTGAAAATGAATATATGAAAGACACAGTAGGCTATAAGCATATGTTTGATTGATGATAACACTGGAATTCCTTGTTATGCTATGCATGGCCTCCCAATAGCACAAGTCTTTGGCCTGAACCACAGCGATTGGACACCTGGGACATAGCTGAAGCAAGATGTGACACCACTTTACCATGGACTCAAAGTGGACAACAAGAGAATGCTAACACGTGGCTGATTAGCACCAACACGACTATGCCAAGAAACCAAAGGGCTGCCTGTCAGGCAATAAATCTGCAAGTAGTCTGGAACTCTCTTGGTGCAAAGCCTAAGAATAAACAATTTCCCTGGGAAATGGGAGGAAGCTACTGGCTGCTGCAGGACCACAGATCTTTGTCAGATGACCTGGATATCCTCTCATCCAAACACAGCAGGGTAAGCAATACTGAAAGAAAAGGCTACAGGGAAAGCTGACGACTGGGCCTCAAACTCTGATAGTGGGTGAATTTGATGTTAAGGATACAGAAGGCATAAAGAACATGAGAGTACGCTGCTTTCCCAAGGATATGGTCTGTGACACGACAGACAAAATAGCATAAAGCATCTCTACTGCACACCCAAGTGTGAAAAACATCATAGTGCACATAGGGGCCAATGAGCACCTGGTTTTCATCTGCATCCTCTTGGACAACAAACTTTTTTTTTTTTTTTTAAGGCAGATGGCCTTTGCCTTAACACGTACGGGGTCACATTGTTCCCCTATAATTTATCTGACTTTCTGCATCACCCCATCTGCTCTCTCCGCCAAGGACAGAGGAATCACAAATAACGACAAGATGTAACATAGCACGCCAGATACCTCGATAGAGAGCCACCTCAGCCCCCGTCTGAAGAGAGTATAAAACATGAGAGCCAAGGGAGTTTCCCCACCCCACAAACAAACCACCATCAGTTCACCTTCTTCACCCTATCTAACACCATCCACATCAGCCTCCTCTCCAGTCACCCACTCCTCCACTTATTCCTTTTCTCAGCTTTATTAAACATCCGGTCTTTGGCAGGAAAGTAATTTAAAACAAATGAATTGTCAAGCAAAATCTTGGTTTTATTAGATTATTAGAAACTGAACAAGATAACAGTCCAGTCACAACTTTTTCAGTTTTATGAGCAAACCGAGAGGAAGTGGTGTTGCCATTTTGTTTAATAATTCTTTCAAGCGCAGACAGATGTCTTATGGGAAATTTGCTTTTAAAGCAGCTACAGGCCTATAGGCTGACATGCTGTCTATCATTTGCATTGACTTGACTGTGGGGTTATTGTTGGTGATTTTAACATTTGTGTTTACAACCCCCCAGGAGCAGCAGCAGCACATAATTGAGTTGCATTCTGGGTAAGTATGGACTGACTCAGCATGTGACTGAGGACACCTACAATAACTGTTGTAACCCTGAACTTCTATCCACTAAGTCGTGCAATAAATGTGCCTCTCTCTTGACAAAACGACACACACTGTGAATACCAGGCTCTGTACTATGTCCACTTAAACCCAATTCAATCAGCATGACACAATTTAATCCCGTCAGCTATGAAACCTTGGAAGAAATTGCAACATCTGAAATCATTCTCCTGCTGTCTTCCACGTACAGGCTTTTCAAAAGTGTTTTTTTTTTTAACTGCATGGCTTCAAATCTTATGCAAATAGTCAACACTATTTCCCACAGGCCCTGAAACCTGCAGGTTTTAAGCCACTCTCAAAGAAAAAAGAACAATCTAGACACCTTTTAGTAACGAGCAGCTGTAGGCATATATCAAACGTTCAAGTTTGAAGTGAAATCATTGAAAGGGCTGTTCTCTACCACAACTTTCTGGCCTTAAATAATTGTTTTGATGAGTCACAATTTGAAGCAGAGAACTGAGACCGCATTGAATTGCATCCACTTAAACACAGACTGTGCAAAAGTGTTGATGTTATTAGATTTCAGTGCTGCATTCGACATGGTTGACCACAACACATTACTACAGAATCCTATTTTTAAATGTGCCTTTTTATATTTGCTTCTTTGCCTAATGCCTTTTTATGTAAAGCCTTGTTGAATTGCTTTGTTGTTGAAAGGTCCATTACAAATAAAGGTGCCTTATCTTTTTTGGGAGTTCTGCAAGTTTCTACACCAACGTCTCTGTTTCTTTGGTGTTAGTGTCCTGATAGCAGTCATTAACAACCGTAGTGGAAGCCAGAAGTACAGAAAGCCAATGCTTTCAGACTCAAACACTGGCCCTTTCAACCGCAACCACTCTGACTCTTAAAGTAACTACAGCGGTGGAGGTGTACTGATTGATTTTTGCGCACAGACACTCAGACACAACAAACTGCTCCCTAAAAGTTTTGCACAATAAAAAGGATGCTTTGAAATGCAAATATATGCTCTAAAAAAAAACAACGGGGAAAAAGTGTTTCACAGCCACCAAAGGATTGTGTGAAGGAGACCCAAACAATGTCGCTTGACATTGAAAGGTTGGAGAAGAAAGAATATTGTGGTCAGGGTGAGGCTGGTGTTTAAGCTAAGAGGCTGGTTACAATGTCTGGCCACCAGCCGTCTTACCATCTTTATTCCTCATGGGGACTGCACACAGACATGCTTGAAGTGGTCTTATTGCATATTATGTTTTGTGTTTGCCTTTCTCCAATCACTCTGTCTCGATGCAAACATAAATCTGCGAAAATTAAATTTGCATTCCCAATGAGTGTCTGGGAAATAATGTAGCTGTGTACTTACATCGTGCTCCAGCAGAGTGACCATAGAGACTACTTATTTCTCTGCGATGGCTTGTTGGATGAGTGCCCGGGCAACGGTCATCGTCCCACTGCTTTGGCATAGAGCTCCCGTGGGCAGCGGCGCAGCTCAAAATGTGAGTCCATGGATCACAGTCAAAAAAGGAACAAGGCCACAGCCTGCAGGGAATATCAAATTGCAGCATGGAATACGAGAATAAAGTGTGAATACAATGCTAATGTGTGGTTATGTTTGACCTAAAGAATGTTTCTGGTTTGTCCGCTACATTGCAGTTTGCATATTATATATTTGTTGATATAAATTAGTTTTTAACAGCATGGATAAGAACACTAATTTGGTTTTGGGCAGGATGGAAAAACAACCGATCTTCTATTGACTTTATTTGGCTTAAAGACAAAAATAACTTTTCCTAGAACGCTCTGCCATAATCTCCACACCTTCTCCAGGCAACAGCCATTCTCATTCCTTCCCGCTTTCATCCACCAACATTGCAACTTTGCACTGTTGTGATCTCACCATAATGGAAAATATGAAATCAAACCGAGGCGGATCTTTTTTTAACCTCCCGGTAGAGGAAAGCCAGCGACCGTCAGAGGTAAGACTCCTCAGCCCACTCAAGGTCTGGCAGCTCATTAGGTTCTATTCTCAACCATGTGTGAGAAATTGCACATGAGCCTTTCCATTTTTAGTTTTGCACAGAAAGAGAAATTCTGCAAACCCATCGTACAAGCTGGTAACACTCCGGTTACGAAGATCTGCATCGTGACAACTTGTGCATGACAGTCCTCCCCATTATACACATCTCGGCTCCCATCATTCACCACCACCTCTGCTGCCACCCGTCTCCCTGCTCTCCTTCTCTGACTCTCTTGTCCGTCTATTTGTGGTGAGGGCACATTTGAATTTTCTTGGGGATGCACAGTTATTTCTGAAAGGTGCCACACGTCATTGCTGCAAGTTCACTTTGACCTATTGGATTCAGCCAGTGTGAGGTCAGGGTAATGTTGGGCGTAACGACTGAATCCTGTTTCGTCATGTTCTTGAAACATTTTTGATATTTCCAAACGTAAAGAGCTATTTCCTTGTATTTTAGTTTATTTGGTTGCTAAATGTTGTCGGATGTTCACCAGCTAATGGCTAACTTCATCCGTCTGTGGTTAGGTGCTGGGCAGGTAGCAAACACAGTGTTCATCTAAGCTGCAAACAGCTGCCTGCTCCGCTAATACGAGCGGTGAACCTAAACAGTTAATTTTGCAGGCTGCAACACTAAATCAATGGGCTGAAATATGCTAAGGTGCTCAGTAGAGCTGACAGGGAGTGCATGTGGTGATAATTCTCTGTGGGTTTGATTGTACAAGCGATAAAAGTATCGATTGTAGCAGCTTTAAAAGGCGTGATTTTAGCCGGTACAAGTGGCTTACATCTGTAGCCACTTTGCTTTACTTGTTCCTGATCTTTCTAGCCTTTCTTGTTTCTATGTTTTTGCTTCTTCTAAAGCATTATAAAGATTATTTTCAAGACCAAAATTACACCTTTGTGTTCTCTGACAGACTTTACGCCACTCAAATCTGGCAGAAGCCTTTATGTCTGACCCGGCCCTAAAGACATCAGAAAGTGGAGTCCACTGCCATTTTGTTGGGACTCTGCCTCTTCATTAGGGGCATATATTGTGCCACTTGACTTAATTTATGGAGGTTATGGATTCACTGTCGTTAAAAGCGCAACATATTTCCTATCTGCATTAGCATCGGTAATGTTTTTGTGAATTAATTTCCAATTTAAAAGCCTAATGTGTGCCAGATTTCCACTTATCATTGAATAGGTGTTGTTGGTCACCTTGCCTTTATGAGCCGCTGACCCTGAAAGACTTTCATTAACATGGTTCCTGCTGGAGAGTTTTGTTGTCACATAATTATCAAAGGGGTGTTTTTTAGGCTTTTACACTCTGACAAAGAAAGAGATTATCCAAGGAAATACTGAATCCATGTGTTATTTTTGTATTAAAAGGAACAAAAAAAGTGGACTACAAAAAGAGGCTCAGCCGGTAATCAACAAAGTAAAGTGTTCTTGAGTACGATGTGGAAAGATTGTGCGTACATCTCACACGAGGCAGGAAGTACCGCCATCGTTTGTTGCTTTGGCTCAACATAGACGTAAAGCATTTCACGGCGGTCTGCCTCATCCTCTGCTGCTTCCAGATTTACCGCATTTGGGTTAGGGTTAGGGTTATATTCAGGGATGATCCTTTTTGGCAATAATTCTCCGATTGAATTAGACTGAATATCACCTACCGCCATCTTCAGTCTAAAAATATCCTCCATCAAAAAGCCTGTGTCAGCCGAAACCCACCGTGTACAGGGGAGGAAAGGTCCACGACAGATTCCATGTTGTTCCATTTGGCTGCACTGGCTGCCAGTGTTTCAGTTTACTCATTGAACTGGCTGCTGTTAGGTTTCAGACATCAACTTGTCTGTCACAGCAGAATCAATTGGCTGCAATCGAAATTGCCTTGCCTTTGTTGCTTTCCAGACTGGCTAAACATGGCATTTAGCATGATTGACCATCATCCAATCGAACTTTAATTATTGACCTGTAAGTACCCATACCCATATAAGGCCAGAAAGCAAGGGAAAGCAGTGTGATAGGCCGCGGTACGCTCTAACAATTCACATAAATGGACAGTTTTATTATCGGTTTCTTTTAGAAGAGCATTGAGTGTAACAGGAGAGCAGAAAGGGACATGAAGCAGAGAAGACAAACAAAGGGAGGTTGGTTTTGATGTGAGGCCAGCAGGGACGCATGTGGTTTGAGAAGTTGGGAGATTTAACCACCAACTACTCCACCTTCATCCACCTTCACAGTTATCTCTTTGAGAGCCGTCCAAGCAGTGTGCATCATCTATCGGCGGAGCAAAGAAGAATGCATCGTGCAATCATTGAGCGATTGAATCCTGTGTAGCGAAGCGAGGGGCCTGATTCTCCTGGCAGCCAGACCAACATATGTATGAAATGAATTGGAAATTTAATCACCACAATTCTTACAGTGGTGGATATGTGAGGGGCCAGTTCACAGACAGCATCTAGAGGAATTATCCCGCTCAGCTGGAGACTCATACATACAGCTTGAATACAGTTCCAGCAAACAGATCAAAAGCTTGCAAAGACTCACACAGGCTATTCAGTGCCATGTGATGAATGCACACAGTTCAGAAAGTTCGCTATTATCTTTACATATTTGTCTTTGGCTCCGACATGCAGAATGAGCACAATATTGGCAGACAAAACAACAGCTCGCTACATCTCTGTCTGTGCTCTCATGCACGAGGTTAACATACATACACTTTCTGATTCAGCACGATGAGAGGCGGCGGAAAGGTGAAAAACTCAACACCACGTCGACCTCTCGGAAAAACTGTCTGAGATTCTGTAAACCTCGGCTGGATTTTTGACCTTTCCTTTGGCGGCGATCTTTTCTTTTCAACATACGTCAGACACAAACATACACACACACCCATTCCATGCAACAGGGGTAGGTGGAGAGGATATAACACTCCTCTGCACTACTCTTTGAAACAATCCTTTGCACAGCAATATGATAATACATTGCATAATGCACACACACACTTAACAACCCACACAGGACAAATCGCATGGAAGTGCAGCGAGCAGGATTGTGCCACTGAGCTGTGAAGCGAAGGAGTGGTTTGGTTTGAGGTCAGGTAAGGTGGCCGTAGCGGCGGTGCGCCACCGATCAGCCGGGGTAGAGCCAGAGGCGGTGGCGTGATGGGTACTGGAACAAATGCGAAGGGAAAAGAGGCTCACGGTCCCGCAGTCCTGGCTCGAGCTGACTCCACATCGGCTTGACACATGGAGGCCCGCATGCCGAGAAAGAAATGAAACACATGAAGGCTTCATGGTAAAACAAAAAGGCGCGGGGGGGAGAGGATTGAGGGAGAACAACAAATCGGAGGTGCACATGTGGTCAGAAGAGCGGCCAGCACGGCAGAGAACAGGCTTCAGCTGCGATGCTCCTTTAAAGCTTGGGGCAGATGCTCGCAGACAAAACCAGCACTCCAAATACAGAAGCTTGGACATACACACGCAACATTTGGCCTCGCCACTTCGCTTTAACACAACAACATAATGATCTGCCGCCTATTTCTGATGAATAGCCTCATTTTGACCAGCTTTCTTCTCTGTGTCCAAAGTCACTGATGAAATAAATCCAATAAAGCTGCCAAAAGAACATTGGATTGAACTTTAGCACACGCACAGTAGACGTGTCATGTGTCACTTGCACCAGCGTTGTCACATTTGTCTGAGTTTCAATACAATAAGCAGCCAAAGGGAAATTAATTATGACAAATATTAGAATGAATAAAAAGGAAGATGCAACGTCCCCGTAGGGTTCACGTTGCTTTTTAAGGCTTAATTACAACTTGTAATGCATTATGGTAATAATATGTGGCCTGTGTGCATGTTCCCTGATTAAAAGTCCTCCCACACTGCCTTTTGAACTGGTGGAGAGATTTGAGGAAAAAAAAAAGAGGCCACTCTTAAAAACAGCTCTTCGCGTTGGAACTGTATAATATGTGCCCCTGTGGCTCGATCAAACTGCTCGTAGTGAATTATCAAAGTAAAAGCTCCTTGACTCAGACGCTGCTTCTCTGAGGGAGGCGTTATTACGGAGAGAGTGGCCTCTTCAAACGAAAGCTTTCCAAAGATATAGCTAAGAGTGGCACGGGATGCAGGGGGAGTGTTCATCTCAAAGACAAGTGAGTGAGGAGGGTTTGTATTTACATTGAAAAAGGACTCATTTCAAATTCTGGAGCGGCTTTGAGGTAGCCGTCCTAAGTAAATATTTGCCTACGCTTAATGCGGGTGCTTTAGGAAGACAGCCCTTTTGTCCCCTTTGGATTTTATCGGTTGCCATATAAATGTTTGAAGCAGGACAGAGATCGTTTCCGGACATTCAGAACGGATTGAGAACACGGGCCGCCTCTGATGCCCTCCCTACTGTAGCTCCATTTTCCCCATCGATCCTGAACTCTATGTAAAACGTGTCTGCGGCCGACTCCCTCAGGCTAGTCACACTCCAGTTCTTTTCATTTCCCTGAACTCCCTTTAAGCTGCGATTGTTTACAGGTATTAAGTAAAGCTTTAGTTTCAACCTGTCCCTGCTCATTTTTCATGTTGTCTTGCATCTCTTTGTCCTCCATTGTACCCTACAAAGAATAACAAAAAAAGAATGGCAGCGCTGGCATTCGTTGTCATGTGAGCTGTGAGTTGGAAGTTCAATTGTCGGGGCCCTCACATGCGGGATCTTTCAGAGTAGCCTCCTGTTTTTTTCATTTGAATAATGCAACTGTCAAATGGCTAGGGTTAGAGCCAATCCATTACTTCCTCTATTGCACTCTTCTATTACATGTACGTCTGTTCCCCACTCATCCGCCTCCTCTAACCACCAGACACTCCACAGAGATGATACTCGCAACAAAACGAGATCTCAACAAGTAGGCTTTAAAGAAATATGAGCAGAAAAAATGTATAATAAACCCTGAATATTTACCCTCTCCACTCTTCCCGTGCGTGGAGTTTGAAATATTGATTGACATCTCTAACGAGACTGTACTCATTTCCTCAGCATCCTGTCCGTTTCACGTGAATTTACAAATAACACGAGGGATGTGTGTTTTCTTCATGTTTAGAAACGCTAAATTGCTCTTCAGAGATGAAGGTGCCCTGATATATTTAGAGGTTAAGTTGCATGCTCTTAAGACAGGGATGTTTGGACAGCGAGCAGCACTAATCTATTCAGTTATTTGGGGATTTGAACCCAGAAAATAAAAGGAGCCAGCATTGAGATGCCTCCAACCTCCACTAGAGCACTTGTAAGGAAATAAAAGTGTCCTACTGTTTTAACCATTTAGCGGTCTTTCAATGAGCCCTTAACCGTCTGGATTTACACTTTTCTTTAAAGGTGCTGTAAGGTACCTTAGCTGTTTGGTTACCTTTTTTGAGTGTTAATAACCCTTTAAATGGTCGTCATCAGTTGATATCACTATCATTATAATGCTTCAGACTGAGCAGCTTCCCACTTCCTGGTTAACGTTCTGTATTAAGATCTTAAAATAAGCACGATTCTTACGTAACTTAAGTTAACTTAAGTACTAACTTAAAATGAGTATCCATTATTAAATACAATTTCTAAAAGCAATCTAATAAGTGGCCACAAAAAAGCCATGTATGTACTAAGGCAACATATGTGTAATAATGATCATAAAAACACACATATATCAAGTGTATACATCAGAGACATTGGTTATATTTATAAAAAATAAATTAAAAATTAAAATAATTCTAATAATAAAAATAATAAAAATAATTATAATAATAATAATAATTAAAATATAAAATATAAAGATTATAATAATTATAATTATATTATAATTACTATCCTTGTCCTGGGAATGTTTTCGTTTCAGCATCATGATCCTGAGACATGAAACTAATTAGGCTTGTTCACAACCCTGTCGGAATTAGTGTAAAGATAAATAAATAAAAAGGCATTAGCTGGATAATAATCTGTTTTGCCTTTCCATCTTACTCCTTGGGGGATAAAATACATTTCTGGAACAATGGTTCACGATGAGTCGCAGTGAGGGCACAATGAACTCTGACGTACAGCACATGATTGTAATGTGCACACTATCTACACGTGCAAGTGCACAAGAAGGTGAGACTAAAGATAAGCAATGATGAATGTGAAATGACAAACTCTCCGGGATCAAGAGTCAAACAGACAAAAGGAGGCAGAAATAATTGTGTGTGTGTGAGACTTTCCCTGGAATCCCCTCATAGGGCTGACACTTGGCGTCACACATTGTAATGAGTGTCACAAGGGTTAATGAGGTGCCTCCTTCAGGGACCCTGCAAGACCTCTAATAAAGATGGGAAATGGAAAAAAAACTAACTCTTAGACACACATTTGGATCTGGATTACAGTGAGAAGTTGGCAAACCTGTTCAGGAGCTTGAAGGATAGACAGAAATAACTGGTAGAATTCCCTGCCTGGTTATTATATTCATAAATTGGCTGTCTAGTTGCGCATAATCTACAGTCTTGAATCTTAAAAATCACTGAATAATTCAATTTTAAAAAGGATTTCAATTACACTGAAAGCTGCACAAGATTATATTTTTGGGTGAAAAGACTATTCCTGTCTTTGTCATCTCAATCCTGAAGTAACCCCCGGCTACGATTTACCCCGTTTGACCAAATTAAAAGAGTCAGTTATGTGCCCGGGCAGGACATCTCCACCCCATATAAAAAGTGAAGGATCAGAATTATGAATGGGCTCCTAAAAAGCTACCAACTTTACATATTTTGCCTCATTTCAATTTGTTCTGTGCAAGTCCTTATGACCTTTAAAAGATTCATATGATCAGTGGGGGTAAGGGAGCATCTCACTTTCACTTTTATTATTGGGCCTGTATCATTCACGCCCCCCCCCCCCCCCCCTTCTGGGCCCAACCATCAAAGCCTGATCCA
The DNA here is from genome assembly GCF_900634415.1 of Cottoperca gobio. Taxonomy (NCBI): domain Eukaryota; kingdom Metazoa; phylum Chordata; class Actinopteri; order Perciformes; family Bovichtidae; genus Cottoperca; species Cottoperca gobio. The sequence continues at coordinate 9,112,005 of NC_041356.1, read as the reverse complement.
GTCTGCAGTTTTAGTAGATTTCATTTCTACCCTCCCTCCTTAGCTGCGCTTATTTTCTCTTTGCTAAATTATGCAAAATATAACCCAATTGTTACACAGCCCTTTAAAATATGGCCCGAAATAAGGCAACAGTTGGCAAAGTAGTTCTCTTCTTGCTCCTCTGCACAGCAGACATTTATTCCCTCCCCCCATAATTAACACTTCATTTGAATTGCGTTTCTCAAAAGATCCACAATTTATTGTATGCGGCACACGTTCCTTTTCCAGAACTGGCCGACATGCAATCTTTGTGCTCCTTCGATCCCTCCGCTGCAGCCGTATCCTATGTACATGATTATTTACGGCGTGTGCGGAACACTTCCGTAGTTGTTCGTAAATCCGCTTCAGCATCAATTTACCTGTTACTAGAGCTGCCAGTATGCAACATGCGAGAGCGCACCCTTATATTTTTAGGTGTGTGTACAAACTTCTATTTACAATCTGTATGGGGTCTTTAATCCCCAAATAATCTCAAAGCAAACAGAAATTGAGTTGCGCGAAAGTTTCCTTCGAAATACATTTTACCCAGCTTTAGAGGAGCTCCACAGTGACTCTATCTTAGAGGAGCAGGTGTGTTCTTGAGGCAACTGTTGTGATTGTCATCTATTATAGAGAAGCCAAAAAGCCCAAAGTTTGTAAGCACTCTTACTCGCAACTGGAAGCAGGACACACACCCAGACGCACACACAGGAGGACCGACGCACGCTTGGTTTTGCATTCATTTTTTACACCGCAATCTGTTGAGCTATGTCTACAGGGTCCTATCTTTAAATAATAGATGTATTAGAAAATGGAGCATTTCTACCACTGTAAAAGTCCATGAATAAATCAAGATTATGAACATACACCCACGTGCATATGTGTGTCGTATCCCTGCGTCAGTGCTCGGACTCTTCTAGCAGTACGGCTCCCATGATAAAAGCCACTTTTACAGGCTTTTCATGCTGTCATCACACTTTGCTCCTACGTGCTGCAATTGATTTTTCCCCCATCCATCATCCATTATGCTTAAGTCTGGTGCGGTTACTTTCAAAATGATTTATTTTACAAATGGATCATTAGTGCAGTTGGACTAAAAGAGTAACAAAAGAACGCAGAACTAAAAATCTATTGCGATTGGATTACTTCCAACTGAGCCCCCCAGTGTCATTACTTCATTTTATAGATCTGTAAAGCACGAGTCAAATGGGAAAAGTATTGCAAACTACTGATGCTAATTTGACTATCTTTTGTTCTGAGTAATTCCACCATTATCTTCATTTAAAGATTTGTTATGAAACGGTCTCTTATTCACTCCAATTAACATTTTCTATAGCAATATTATTCTGTGAAATTCAAACTGTGATCACACATTATGGCTCTTTGGGTGCTTATTAAACATTTCATTTGGTGGGACATTTGCATAAATAATGTTACAACACTGCGGATGATACAAGCCCTTGTACATTTTAAATATTTCATAATATCCCCAGCTTCTTTTGTTACATTGGTGCTCTTTCTCCATTTCAATGAATTAGCCCACGATTACGACGTCGACACCGCTGAGCCCCGAGCGATCATCCGTCTTCATTCACGTTGCCCGTGTGTGTGCGCGCGTCCGGCCGACAAGAGGTCAAAGGTGAAATGACATTTAGCTTGACATTTCACCGACCACTGTGATGATTTGTCTCTTCAACCAGTGAACAGGTCTTTATTGAATGACAGGGGGAGACAGATGAATGGGTGGAGTGGTGATCTATGACCGTGTAGCTAACATGGGAACTATTTGTTTGTGCTGTGTGTTCACTAAATCCAAATCACAGTCCAGGGGTATACCACACATAAAACACTCTTCTTGTTTGAGCAGCTACATTTCTGCTGGAGTGGCTGATTTTTTTATTTAGTTATATCCCCAAACTTTATAGAAGTACCATACAAAACTGCTATATTACATGCTTATCATTTCCTTTTAAGCGCAATAAACACATATAATATTGGACTGTATTCTCTCCCATTTGTTTGGGACATACACACATTATTTTCTACTTATAGAAACAGCTTTAACAAAGTTCTGCACTCTCCGTTTGGCTTTTAAATGTACATTGATTTTGTTATTATACATCAGCATCTACAAACATGTCAAATATAGAGATGCTGATATAACATTACAAATCAAAACATGTACCTTCACTATACCACCCACATTAAATCAATGCGGGTAACCAACATGAAATATAATAAAAGCAGTACATGGTAAAACATCTTTCTCTTCTGATGTGATGTATTTATTTATTTATATATTTTTCAGGCACGACAGAAAAATAATGGATATAGGAAAATAAACAAAGTTTGAAAACGAGACGTATACATATTCTTCAAAAAGTAAAGCTGCACTCCAAATTTGTGATAAACACTACTTATAATGCCAGAAGATATTCACTTAAAGAAATAGCAGAGCAGCAACAGCACATGTTCAGAGTTCTGCACTTGCAGTACTGCACTATATAGATACGATCGGACACTCTCGCACTGCCCACATTGGGTCATCGCAGGGTGACACACCAACAAAGATGCCTGCAGTGCGACTGTCTCGCAGAGCACGACAACATAAGGCAACACTGTGCAATCACAACAATAAAGAAGAGAGTAGAGCGAAAGGCACAAAGAGACAACAGACAAAACCAAGATATGACAAAAGCAGGAGGATTGCACCGCATGGTTTTGGAGTACGGGGCACTTCATCTATCATGTCCGTGTGACACTTGAGGTCCTGCTGATTGACACCTCACCTGTAACATGCAGTACTCACAGCTCTGGGCTGGCCTCAAGGTGAAACTCATCACATTGATTTATATCTAAGACAGGATACAAGCATGCAAAGTCCCACACGCACGCACACATGTGTCCCGACGAAGTCAATAATTTGACAGGTGTCAAACCCAGATTTAGTCCACCTCCTTCCCTTCCCTTTCCTTTCACTCTCATCTTCTTTCATTTTTTTAAATTTCAGGAATCCTTCAGAACCAGAACTCCAGTGCCCTTGAGTATTAATTATTTGTGTTGCCTGCAGTCTGATCTACGGTCTCCTGTTAGGATTTGCATGGATGGTGCAAGGCAGGCATGTCTAATCTTTTGCCACAGAGAATTCAGCCTCTTTATATAATAAGGAACATGAAGAAAAGTTAGAAGAAAAAGAAAATTCAGTGACGTATTAGTTGTTGCTCAGATTTTCTCCAAATGGTTAAAATTGAAGAACTGCAGAAGCAGAGAGAGCGAAAAAATCTGATTTTTGCTTCTTTTTACATATATATCAAACTTCTGGGTTTGGAGGGGGATCATTCAGAGAGAACAAAAAGATTTACTGATGCACTTACATTATTCACACACTCAGGGACACTTTGAGGCCTTAAAGTATGGCTAGAACACCCGCCTGGATGCCTCAATTAGACACTGATTCTAAATGAAATTACCATTACTGAAATCCCAAGGTCACTGTGGCTTTTGGCAGAGGGATTTTAAGACCCACTTTATCTGCGAGTTCTGTACTTTGAAGCTTAGTAGATGGTGCTGAGGATTCGAAGGGGTAGGTGTAAATAAATGCTCCCAGAATAGTGGATACTGTTACCAAGATTAAATGTGAACTGCGACTGGAAATGATTAGCACAAATTTAATGCCGGCATCTGCCTTATATCCATTACAAAAAGCTTGATTTGAGCGTGGAGCGTCCGGTTTGGTCTCGGAGACTTTGCAACAATTTATGATATTTTTTATTTGCGTTTCTACTTTGAAACTTAACACTTTTCATTCCCTTTTGTGTGTGAAGAGGATAGAAATCATTTCATATAGTGGAATTTGCAGATTTAATCAGATCATTTTGCCCTTTTTGTAAGATAACTATAATTTGAACCAGCCGAGTATAAGATCAGTAAATAAATAATGGACTGGATTTTGCCTCTGTGCTATCCTGCCGTGCTATGTTATCTGTAAGGGAAGGACAGGCTTTTTGAGTGGATGCACTTCACAATGAAAGACTGTATTCACATGTTGTAAATCCCACATTGTGCTACAATGTCAATGTATGCAGTAGCACAAGGGTAAGAATCACTACATTTACTCCCACTACTTTATCGCTGTGCTTTACTTCGGATTCATTACTGCGTCAACACATTATAGGCTCTCAGTAAGCATTGCATTTAACTAATTAGATATTTACATCCTTAAATTCCCGTTAATACCATCTTGTTAAGGATTTCTAGAAGGTACTTTCATTTCATGAGATAATTTTAGAATTATTTCCAATCCTATGCATGGGATCATCTGGTACTGTAATGTTGTAGTTAGCAAACACGCCCCCAGATGTGCCTTTGCTTGCCTGCAATGAAACCCCACCAGGCCCCACTCAATATATTCTCTCCCACTCATAGACTGCCTCAATTAGGAAGTACTACAGCTACTCCCCAGGCATCGCAGTTAATGAGAGAGTTCTCTTAATCTTAGCTTTAGTCTTACTCGCCTGCTGAAATAGGGGATATAAACAACAAAGAAAGTGGTATTTTTCAATGTCCTTCTTTTAATAATTCAAAGCAGGCTTTGTCTCAGAAGTTGAACCTATCTGGCTGGGGATCAAGCTCCATCTGAATGTCCTCACTGCTATCAGTCTTCTCTGCGCAGTCCTTCTGATTCTCTCTGTTCTCACTGAGGAAATGTTGGTGTTTGTGAATACAGCTAAATGAAGCATATCTCATCAGCAGTGCAAGTCTCTTAGTGGCGCTCATTATTTCACTATGGGGGCTTTAATAGAAGTAAACCAAACTCTTACCAGAAGGAACGCAAAAACAAATCAAGCTGTGACCAAAAAAAAATTAATAAAGACTTGATTCACTGTCCATGGTGCTGAATCAAGACTTGTGTCACTGTCCATGGTGCTGAATCAAGACTTGTGTCACTGTCCATGGTGCTGAATTAAGACTTGTGTCACTGTCCATGGTGCTGAATTAAGACTTGTGTCCCTGTCCATGGTGCTGAATTAAGACTTGTGTCCCTGTCCATGGTGCTGAATCAAGACTTGTGTCACTGTCCATGGTGCTGAATTAAGACTTGTGTCCCTGTCCATGGTGCTGAATTAAGACTTGTGTCCCTGTCCATGGTGCTGAATTAAGAGTTGTGTCCCTGTCCATGGTGCTGAATTAAGACTTGTGTCACTGTCCATGGTGCTGAATCATTGTCCATGTTCCAAAATCAATAATTATGTGTTACTGTCCATGGTGCTGAATCAAGAACTGTGTTGGTTAAAGGATTGGGTGTCACTGCTCATAAATTTCAATCGAACATTTTGTGTCACGGTCCATTGTCAAAGATACTGTGTTACTATCCATGTTCTGAATCGATGATTTGTATCACTGTCCATGGAACTGAATCACATGGGTGTATTAGGTAAAGCCTTTAACAGAACAGCATAGCTATATAAATGATGGTTATTATGGAGTACAGAGTGACATTCAGTATCTCTGTATTTGTGATGGTAATCCAGTATTCCTCAGCATGTGTGAATGCATTTTGAGAATAACCTTTTCCACTTGGTTATTCAAACATATTCATTTATTCTGCCAATTATTGTGATGTAGCCATGGGTGGTGTCTTGAATGACAATATTTCACTCTTACCTTGTAACTTCTCCTTAACCTTATTCATTAAATATCTACTGTATATCACTGAGTACATTGCAGCATTCCAAGGACAAGGTTACATGGGCAATTGTAACATGTTGTGGTGTGCTGGCTGCTCAAACCTGAATTCATGCAATAATTATTTTAATAAAAACATCTATGATTTATTCTGGGGTTTTATGTTCACTCAATTGTCCCTTTTTTATAAGTGTTTGTCATTTGATGTCATTTTGACCTCACCTTTTGGGAACTGGTAGTTTCTATTTATTTAATAATGTTTAATTTCTTTGTGAGAAACTTCTCAGAAAGCCCTTTGTTGTCGTTTTTCTTTTCTTTCCTTACGGGTGCTATTCCAAAATTATTTTATATGCCTTATTCGTTGTTGCCATCATTGCTCATTCATGTGAAATGAGTAAAACACAGTTTCTCGGATTGCTTCCGTCTCATCACTGCCACTGCTTCGGTTAAAAAAAAAGAATAACCGTCATATACAGTAAAACATCTATTCGAATCTGAATCAATACAAGAAAATACATCAAAGCATGCATAGTTAGCTCTGAATGTACTACTTTCTCTAATATTGCAGATAATGAGAATAATCTACAGTGTACATACATCAAATAGCAGGTATGTGGTGTGTACACAACCCCTCAGCTGCCTAACTAGCTGTTCCACACAGTTCACATGAAAAGTGAAAGACTGGCCACAACACAGCATGCCTGCATTAGTTTTGGTAGATTGAGTGCACAATGAAATGAGGATTAAAAATATTGGAAATAAGCCCAGAAACCATTCAAACAGAGGACAACCTGCTTTTCTACTGTCATACACTAGATGACCAAGAATAAATGATTGAATGAATTTATAGTAAAGTACCTAATTTCATGAGATTGTTAAAATCTAAAGAGATTCAACATTTTATATCGGATACCGGGAGGCTAAGTAAACACAATGAGCCCTGATTAAGATTTAACACTTTGATAATGTTGAATTTGTGGCATAGTTCAGGACACAAATGGCAATCACATGCAGCAATGATGCATTTGTTTGCATGGCAGAGCACAAATTAAAGCTGTAATAGATACAAATGGGTCAGTGAGAGGAGAAACAAAAGATAGCCTGTGTTTGAATGTCATATATGAAAATAAAAGAGAGTATTCCACCTAAACAGATCTGCTGAGAAATTGGGTTTTAAAGCAACTGGTTGTCTAATCTTTCCTTGGAAGAGTGACAAGATGAAAGAATTCAATCTTTCAAAATATTTCCTCTTGGGAACGCAGCAACAGTGTCGCAGTAATGCACTATAGCACAAAGCGGCATGCAGTAAAAAGAAAAGTAAGACTACTTATGACGGATACATATGTAGCTGTCATTTCTCAGAAACAATGACTACCACTCTATAACAGACGTGTGGCTCTAAACAGGTCATATAAATGCCAACATGAGAGAGAGAGAGAGAGAAAGATAGAGATAGAGGGGGGGGGAGAGAGAGAGAGAGAGAGAGAGAGATATTGTCATGTGCTGGAGGGACCATTAAACTGTCCCAGTGATCCACAGCATGTATATGCAGATGTTTGAATGTTGAATATCATAACACAATTAAATCCCGGGTGGCATATACAGGGCCTGAACAGCATTCAGGTCTTTTATCTGAAATTGGTATTTATGTTCAACCTGACTTGTTTAGAGCCTATTGATTTTGCTAAATGATGATGTTGTTTGGTGTATGAATATTCAATGAAACCTCTGTTTTCATCAAACATCCATTTAGGTGTGCGGAATGTATTGCTAATAGTTATGATGAGAGTAGATGAAGAAATACTCTAAACTGAGAGGTAATCATTAGATATCCATGTGAAATTTAAACTTTAGTTTTTTTCTGTATTGGCTGCTTCCATCAAGGTGGATACATTTTTATATTAGTACACTTTTCTTGATTTCAATTTCAATTTTTGATACATGACTGCAGCTTCTGTCTGACTTTTTTTTATTTGCCAGTTTGGGTGATTAGGTGTGAATACAATACCTAGAAGTTTATTATAATTTGGATAAAAAAACATCACTTGACACATCATGTGCCACGTCACATGGCACGTGAAATGACACGACACATGTGCATGTAACCTGTCAAGTGACTTAACATGTAACGTGGCATGTGATGTGTCATGTGGCATGTGATGTGTCATGCGACATGTAACGTGGCATGTGATGTGTCATGTAGCATGTAATGTGGCATGTGATGTGTCATGTAGCATGTAACGTGGCATGTGATGTGTCATGTGGCATGTAACGTGGCATGTGATGTGTCATGTGGCATATAACGTGGCATGTGATGTGTCATCTGACATGTCATGTGATGTGTCATGTGGCATGTAACGTGGCATGTGATGTGTCATGTGGCATATAACGTGGCATGTGATGTGTCATCTGACATGTCATGTGATGTGTCATGTGGCATGTCATGTGGCATGTACGTGGTATGTGATATGTTATATGATGCGTAACATAGCATGTGATTTGTCAATTCATGTGTCAGATGGCATGTAACGTGTCATGCATGTATGGTGGCATGCGATGTGCTACATGACACATCACATGCAACGTTAAATGACGCATAACAGGACACATAACAGAACGTGACACGTCACATGTCAAAGTGATTTAAGCTGAAAAAGCAGGTGAATATTTAGCAGCTTTTAAACTTCACTTCAATTAATGTAGTCCAAACCTTGACATCACCACAAACTTGCGTGTCAAATTTCAAAGACATAATAATCCTTTGTTTCAGGTGTGGCCAGGAAAATAAAAGCTACTTTCACCTATCAAAAACTAATGAATTACAGAAGGAGGTCTAACTGTTCATATTTGTCATCTGAGAAAGTTAAGATACTGTGAGGGTATAACAAAGTAAACTTGAGCCTCAAAAGCCTGATTGAAGAGCTCTGATCACCAACAAGGAGACCCAATCTGTCAACCCTTTCAAAAGCAGGGCTCTAATCTTTGAGGGAAGAAGGAGAATAGGTGGACAGAGTTCTCACGAAATGCCACAGCACCTCCAAAACGGGAAGTATGACGCATAAGTGGAGCTGCATCTAAAGTACTTCAATGGCACAGCGTGTCATTTGCTATCCATTTTAACTCAGATGGAATCGCTGTAATTGTATAAGTAAGCGTCACAACTGAGCTACTTGCAGGGCTGTAGTCAAGGCTGAGTACACCACTGTCACAGTCCAAGTTGACTCAGGGTCGAGTGTTAAAACCAGCAAAAAATATTCTTTGTTCGGAAAGTCCCATTGAGAATGAGATCAAGAAGGGCCAAGGTAGATCATTGCAAAAATAAAATCACCAGCAAGGTATACAGAAAGGCATCACTAATAAATAATACAAGTTTTCAGATCCTGAAAATATTACTTAAGTAAAAGTGTCCAAGTATATATCAGGAAAATGTACTTCTACATTTATTAACAGTAAAAGTATTTTTTTTTTACTATTTCGTATGGAACTGAAACTGATTATTATTTTCTTCATTTATTGATTGATGGTCAAAGTTCAGAAAATAATGAGTGACACCTTCACGAAGGTGTTTGTCTAACCAATAAAAAAACAAACCAATAATAATAAATAAAAACCAAACATTTCAAAAATCAATAAAGTGGAGTAAAATGTAAAATATTATGAGGAGTACAGCTATTGAAAAATATAAATGGTGACTTAATTAATAGCATCTTTGACAGAATGACGAAAAAGACGCTTAAGATTTTCAACAAAATAACTCACCAGGTTGTATTTCTCCCAGCACATTTGCAAACAATCATACTCAAAACAATAAAAAGCCAGTAGTGCTACCACCCCAAACAGACGCTTTCACAAGTCATACATCAACCGTAGAAATGTGTGTCATATGCATTTTCTTTGTAGAACAACCGACTTGAGCACGGAGGCTGTCAGGATCATCAAACCCTCAGAAGTGAAGCAAACATCCTGTAGGACAGGATCTTGTCAGGGTCACCTCTCAAAAGCTGTGAGCTTTACAGGGAGAACAAGAAAGTGCTTATAACGCAGTTCAGACGTGACTTTCAGGTTGCAGTTGAGGAGCTCTCCTTACTGACATGTGATAAACTCTCCGAGCATGCAAACGTTAATGAAGACATGACGTGTAAACCAAAAGCGTTTCGCAGGCAACCAAACCAGACAAACATCTACTAAGCACTTGTCCTATCTGCTTGTCTCTGGCTTTTAGACTCCCATTTATTATAACTGGCTTATGGCACTAAGGAGCTTCTTTTCAGATGATATCCTGTCAGTTACCATGCCTCTTCCAAGTGGGTGGAGAAGAAATACTACTATGGTAAAAAGCCACCGTGGCATTCATTGTGGCAGTTGTGAACTGTTGTTTGTCCCACCTTGTCACAAAATCAAAATGCTTGAATGTGGATTTTTTAGGCTAATTGGGGAATGTGTTACAAGCTTAATTGGCAAACATGTACTGTAAAGCAACACGGACAGAGGGAGGGAGAGAGAGAGCGAGAGAGAGAGAGGGAGGGAGGACACGGGTACAAATAAAGATTCCGCTGCATCGCCAGACCTTTAAAATGTTTCAAAAGCAAACACTTCACTTTCTGAATAACAGCAAGCAAGGTCCCACAAACAAGATTTAGGCCAGGCTTTTATATGTAAATGTTTACGTAGGCAGATACATAAAAGAAGAAAAACAAATGTTTGAGAAGCAGACAATATGCTGTTGTCTGACTGAGCATGAGAGATAGCAATGCTTCAAAAAACAATGTAGGAATGAAAGTATTTATATCAACTTTTTTTCTTCATGGCACGGTCATATTCTTTTAAAGATTAATTAATGTGATGGCCACTCACAACCAAAACACACACCGAGGGGTGACCGTTGTTTCTCGTTCCTTGCAACACATATTAGATAATCTCACATATTAGTGTTCATACGAATGTGTCACACCACACTGATAAAGCAGGTAGATATACAGATTGAACATTTCTTTTAGTGTTTTACGCAGAGCATGACTCATCATATTTACTACATATTTCAGGAGTTACATGCAATGTTTACCATTATACAACATTTTGCACCAAATCTGGGCATCTAAATGAAAAGCATTTCAGTGAATCACTTTCACATCATAAGATTATTGAGTGAAATTACATTTATGACAATTTTAATAATGCAGAGTTGAGTTTAAATACATCCTTATTTGTAGGAGCTTATAAAAAATCATCGCATTGTAGCAGTACAAATAAGAGCTATTTTTTATGATGAGTGAAAACCCATAAAAATATATATATTATATATATATATATATATATATATATATATATATATATATATATATATATATATATATATATATATATATATACATATATATATATATATACATATATAAATTATATAAAATATTTAATTAAATATTAAAAATATATATATATTATTTTAATATTTAATATGTACATAACATAATGTAATATGTATATATATATATATATATATATATATATATATATATATATATATATATATATATATATATATATATTTACATAAACACATTAAGATTAAATATTAAGAGAAACCAAATCTAAATGAGGTCACTGTATGTCTGTTATGTATTTATTTGAGTTTAATGTTGCAGGGGATTTGTCGCAGACATGGGAGGATTGGGATTATGCTGGATTTATTTAACATGTTGATTTTGTGATTTATAAAAGCAAAATGTCAATGAACAGAATTTTTGTTTTTAAAGCATCACATCATTTGTAATTCCTTCCACTCCCTAAAACCCCCACATCTGTACATTCAAAGTTAGGATTATACTAAGAATACATATTGGCAGATTGATGTAAATGTCTAACTATGAAGTTATCTTTCGTTTTAGCTTGCAAAGACATTACAAAAATGCATTATTAACACCGATACTTTCCAAATCTGCACGAGAGAACTGACTATTGACTAGAGAACTGACACACTTTTCTTTGTATCGTCTATTTGAAGCACTTTCCGGCTACAGCACGCAGACTGTCGTGAGGCATAGCGGTTGGGAGCTATAATTAAATGATTGTCTTTTGAGGCAAGTGACTAAAACTAATGTCAGATTGTAGTCATAGCGTGAGAACTCAACGTTCACAATCATCTCATGAAGAAATCTTTTTATTTTAGGTCAAAATAAACAGTTTTCCTTCGCTGATTCAGAGCACCACACGTGTTTTCCTCTCAGCCCCCCTTCACTGGATTCTCAGCTGACTTTCAGCGGGTCAGCTGTGAGTTGTGTTGACGGTACAGACAGGAGGGGGTTAATGGAGTTTGCGGATAGATGTGTATAGATTTAAAGTCAAACATTCTGCTGATTCCCCATAAAGCATTGCAGGTCGATGCATCGGGGGGGCTGCTGCCGCCTCTGCCAATAGCTCTATTGACTTCCAGTCTGCACTTGACCCATCTTTTTCTGTACATGACACATCTGCAAGACCATTGCTGCATAATTAAAAAAAAAAGTGTTGCATAGGGACTCAAAAAGAGCATTTATCTCACATAAAACACCTTTTCTCAAGTATAATCTGTTTAACTTATTTGTTATTTGTAATAACCTACATTGCAGTGGGCTAAACTGAGGATTTAGTACCATGTTTTTTGTCTATAATGAAATATGAAAAGAAAAGATTGTCAGATAACACTTTAAATGGAGTAAAACTCATGCCCTCTTCCTGTTCAACTATTCTACTTGCTGATCAAACGTTATTTACTCCCATTGCATGAATCACCACAAACATCCATGCCTTTTCTTTTTGGTTTAACGCTGTCTGCGTACCCTCAGCTGAACATGCTGATGTAAAAACAAGCTTAAGATTGCTCCTGACCTTTCTCTAATTACCCATAGAGAATTTCAGTCTCTCAAAACCTCCTGCCTTTGAAGCCCTGGGAGAGAGTACTTCTCCCGGAGACGGGCGTGCACATCTGGAGCTGATGTGGCATGTGTTTGCTCCCCACCCGTCCCGAAAATAAAAAATAAAAACCTCAGTGGGGGATGCGGATAACTAGGGAAAATATCTTATTTTCTCTTTGCAGGGTAACTGCTAACTGGAGAGCTTTAGATTTAGGTTTGTTGTTTCTATCCAGGTCATGTGCTCAGTGAATGTCTTAATCGTATGAGGAAGAAGGGAAAATAAGCCTTCAAATACGGGCCTGAGGGAAGGTCAAGCAGATTCTCCTACAAAAAACAACATGGTGGCTCAGCCCGATAAATCCCAGGATCCTTTGAATACGACTCTCTCAGGGAAGGATGAAACAGGTATGCAAATAACATTAGATATGTTTTGATAATGACATTTACGGTGACATCAAATGTGTCAAATCGTGACTAGCATGTCGCTCGGTGCCATGTACAGCCACTAAATAAAAAATGTGACAGGTTCGAGTGTCAGAATGGGAGAGGGGGATTTCAAGTAGTCTTGTAAACATAACTCTGCCGCCTGATTGAATGCTATCGATTGGCTTTAGTGTCGGTTTGACTCTATGGCGACTGCATCATGCAAACAATTACAAAAAGCGCTCGAAAAGCAATCACTATTACACTATCTGGTTTGTTGCATTCCACGAGGACATATAATTATCTTGAAGACGGAGCATAACAGCGACTGTGTGTCAATAACAATATCAGAGTCATCTTATAGAGCCAGGAGATAGTGAAAACCATCAAGACAACAACAACATATTAGAAGAAAGGAGAACAATAACACTAAATATGTATTAAAATGTATGTAGAATCTCACACACACTCAAACACCTTGTGTTTTTACCAACATGAAGTCCACTTCCTGCTTACATTTAAGTTATTGTGGAACTTCTTGGTCAGAAGAAGCTTCTACAACAACAGCCCGTTCAAGACGATATGAAATAAAAGCTAAATATGTTTAGTAGGTGTTATAAACTGTCACACTGGACAGTTTGAAAATCAATACAGCAGTTTAGCTGTATTGTATAAGTTTAGCGCCTCCATTACCCAAAATGCAACCCAGGGATTCAGGTGTTTTCTTTCTAACTCCACACCCGCAGATTTGTTTCATTTTCAAACGTGTAGTCTTCAGCCCCAACAGACTTCTGTTTTCATCGTTTCCTGCTCGGTGACATGGCGCTACCTCTCAGAGTTTCTGGTTCAGTGACTCGCTGTGTGTCTGTGGGGAACGGCCCTTTTTGGAAATCCTCCTTTGGACAGATTCATTTCTCTTCAGGCAACAAGATGTTGAACTCAGACTGGATCATGACAGGGATCATTTTCAACGCAAGTTGTTTTATGTTCGTTTTATTGTATCCTTGTTTAAGACATTGCACAAAATGCATATAAAACAGGGACATGCATTGCAGACTAGCTAGGTGTAGTTTTGGTCCTTTGCTATATACTTGTCCCGATTAAAATGATCACTAAATAAATACAAACACGCCTTCACCTTGTCTGCAAGTGCTGCAAAAGCTCAAGCCTGCGAGCTCGGCGACTACCTACACGAGTGGCGTGCTGCAGGAGCTGCTCCCGTCCTGCATCACGCTAATGCTACGCTAAAGCATCACATCATGATGCCGAACCCTACAATACAATAACTTTTATTATTCTCAGCGATGGACATGCAACACTGTAGAAATACTCTTAAATAGATCTTGTACTTATACTTGAAGGTCTACCAAAAGTAAAACAAATATTATATAACTGGATTCTAATTACTGTACATAATTGATACATTTAGATCCACAATGGAAATAAGCTCTTGGGCTTTATTGCGTTAATCCTTCTGACAAATATTATACAAAGAGGCTTTGCATATATTATTGATATATATATATATATATATATATATATATATATATATATATATATTATTGATTGATTGATTGATTATATATATATATATATATATATATATATATATATATATATATATATATATATATATATATATATATATATATATATATATATATATATATATCAAATGTATATATATATATATCAAAATGCGTTTTTTATGTATTGCGGATACATAAATCAATCAAAACAAAACATTCATAATAGTTATTTCATATACTGCTGGGTGGCTTACTCCGTATGAATACATTCTCCTTTTAACATTATAATTTGTATAAATAATCTGAAGTAACTAAAGCTTAAAATAAATGTAGTTATAATATTACTCTCTAAACTTCCACTACACAGCATTTCAAAGTAGCATAACATAGAAATACTCAAGTAAAGTACAAGCACCCTTCAGTACATGTACTCAATTACATTGCATTTAGTCTGTAGAGTAAGTTACATGTCATGGAGAAAATGCCCTGCATGTGATCTCTGGAATTACACTTCTTGTTGTGTGGACAAATAGATCCGACAAAGAGAGACAGATGCAGATTAAAAAAAAAAGAAAAAAAGTTTAGACGGACAGAAAGAGAGACAGACAAGCCCACAGGTCGGCAGAGGAGTTGACAAGCAACAGCAAAAACAGCAAGCAAACAGACAGGCAGGCAGGCAGACAGACAGACAGACAGCCAGGTGGGTAGGGAGAAATCATAACCAGTCAATGGACTATAATGGGAATGCTTTACAGCCATCTGTAGGTGGTCCTAATGATGTTTTGCTTATTGCAAAATGCTCTGCTGGAGTCTCCTGACTCCCCTAAATGTGTCTCTTATTACACGTGTGCAGGTGTGTGTATTCTCTCCGCAAAGAAATGATGTCAGAGAGAGAGGATATTTAACTTTGCATCCTATTTTCTGTCCTACTCTTAATTCTGAGCACTGCATAAGTGGGAGGAGGAGTGTGTGTGTGTGTGTGTGTGTGTGTGTGTGTGTGTGTGTGTGTGTGTGTGTGTGTGTGTGTGTGTGTGTGTGGGGGGGGGGGGGGGGGGGGGGGGGGGGGGGGGTAGTAACTACCTTAACTCTCCTGTGCTTCAGCTGATGTAACACTCTCAAACAATGGAGTATAATAAAAATCGATAGGAGATGAGATTGTGTTCAAACCACTTCCCTTGTCTTTTTCTTCCAGTTGTAGATCTATTTTTTTGCAAAGGATTTTATATTGGAAGGAGAAAAAAACGTCACGCACACATGCGCATATAGGGTGCCACACTGACGCATCGTTTGTTGTATAGTCAACTGTTTTCTTTTTTGCTGGACTGAGGCATGCCTGTAGCGCATTATTGTTTTTACCGCATTCAACAGTGTTTTCAAAGCAAGGGGCGAAAGTCAAGGCTGTAACAGTGGAGGCTCACATACGGAGGGAGATCCGCCAAAGTAATGCCGTTTATCCCTTAAGAACGGGGGGGTAAATTCAAGCCAGTCAACTGAGGTATCACGATCCTAATGTGAAATCTCACCGGTGTTTTTCGACGATGCCGAGTTGGACACTTTTACCATGGAGCCGCAAATTTCAAGAGTAAAAACACGAATTTACAGTGGGAGTCTGGTTTGGTGGCAGAAACCTCTTGTTTTGCTATTAAGTGTGATTTAAAAAAAAAAAAAAAAATATCTCACCCTTGTATGTGGATTGATTTTTTTTCTTCCTGCTCTCTCTTCTCAGCATTCCCTCAGTCAGTCGACGGATTTTTTGCCATTACAGCTCAGTAGAGGGTGTCAGATTATTCTTAGAGCACCGCGCTAGGATGAACACTGTCTCTGCGTTCCTCCTTTTGTGATTCCCAAATCGCCACAAAGGGGGAGACGAGCGAGGCAAGACGCCGAAGGATGTAAGGGGGGATGCGGGTGTTTTGCAGCGGTGGGATCGCCTCTAAAGCTCCAGCGCAGGGTGTGAATTCAGCACCAGGGGAGAAGGGACAGCTCCAGACGCCGCAACACGCAGCACGACCGGGGGAGAAAAAGGCACGGATTTGTTCTTTTTTGTTCTTCCAAGGTCAGTCTTAAACGAACTGAAAACAGCCGAACGATGTGTTGGACTCTACAGTCGCTCGCTGTTTTTGATTTTTATCATAAACACGCGCAGGCTCTGAGGATTCAGTCGATGTGAAAGAGACGTTTATGTGATCATTTTCAAACTGGAAGTCTGGACACAAGTGCAGGTTAGATGCAGCATGGATCTGTTATAAAAGACTGCCTTATCTTCTCCCTAAATGTCTATATCTCCCATTTTTCTTCTTATTGATGTAGACTGAATTCACAGCTCGTATGTCTTGAAACCGGGAATGAATTGTTCACGTTGAAAAATGCTGCTTTGGATTGTTCTGCTGAATGCGGCTCTTTGTGTTGCTAGTGGAAATGTTACAAGGGACGTTTGTAAGGAGCAGATATGCTCTTGCAACGAGGTCGAGGGAGATCTGCACATAGACTGCGAAAAAAGGAGCTTCGCCACTCTGCAGCATTTGACTGGCCCGAGCTCGCAGTTTTATCACTTGCTGTTGCACGGGAATTCTCTATCCAGGCTATTTCCCAACGAGTTTGCCAACTTTTACAATGCTGTGAGCCTGCATTTGGAAAACAATGGCTTGCACGACATTGTCCCCGGCGCCTTTCTGGGACTGCAGCTGGTGAAGAGGCTGCACATCAATAACAATAAGATACGATTATTCAGGAAGAGTACATTTCTGGGGTTAGACGACTTGGAATATCTCCAAGCTGATTTCAATCTATTGAGGGATATTGACCCCGCCGTTTTCAGGGACCTAAATAAACTTGAAGTGTTAATACTTAACGACAACCTCATCAGTGCGCTACCTATAAACGTGTTTCAACATGTGCCCATCACGCATCTCGACCTGCGGGGGAACAGAATCAAAACGTTGCCTTATGAGGGGGTCCTTGAGCAAATACCGGGCATTGCGGAGGTTTTGTTGGAGGACAACCCGTGGGACTGTAACTGCGACCTGGCATCTCTTAAGGAATGGCTGGAGAACATACCGCATAACGCGCTTATTGGGAGGATGATATGCGAGGCTCCCACCAGGCTGCAAGGGAGCGACTTGAACGAGACGTCAGAAGCAGATCTGTGCCCTTCACAGAGCGGCGGCGTGGACACCAGCCTGGTCGCCCCTCCCACCCAGGAGGAGACCTCTGAGAGCGCGGCTCAGGGCCCGCGTCCCACGCCTTACAAGCCCAACAGAGACACCAGCGGGCCCCCGACGCCTGGCCACGGGTCCAAGAGCCGCTCCAAATCTCGTGAGAACTGGCAGCTGAAAACGAGGCCCACTCCAGTGGTGTCAGGTGTGAACGGGGACAGAGAGCTGCTGCACAACATGACGTGCCCCCAGCCTTGCAACTGCAAGCTGGTCGGTTCCAGACAAGGGCTGGGGGTAAACTGTGAGGGCAAAAAGATCGAGAGCTTATCCAACCTCAAGCCTAAACCCTTGGCCGCACACGAATTGAACATGAGAGATAACAACATACACGCAGTGAAAAAGAACCACCTGCTCGGCTACTCCAGCCTCAACCTGCTCGATCTGGGTGGGAACAACATCAAGGTGATTGACAACAGCACTTTCCAAAACCAGAGCGAGCTGAGATGGCTGTATATGGATAAGAACTATCTGGATACGCTGATCGCAGAGATGTTTGTGGGCCTTGTGAATCTGGAATATCTCAGTTTGGAATACAACGACATCCAGCTGATAGTGGCGGGTGCATTCAGCCCCATGCCAAATCTGAGGGTCCTGTTCCTCAATAACAACTTGCTGAAATCTTTACCCGTGGATGCTTTCCTTGGGATTTCTTTATCCAAAATTAGTCTGCATAATAATTATTTCCCCTATCTCTCTGTGGTCGGAGTGTTAGACCAGCTCAATTCAATCATACAGATCGATTTGCACGGGAATCCGTGGGATTGCTCGTGCAACATCGTGCCCTTCAAGCAGTGGACGGAGAAACTCGGGGCCGATGTGATAGTGAGTGATCTCAAGTGCGAGTCCCCCGAAGAGTTTTGGAAGCGAGATTTCCGCCAAGTCCGGAATGACATCATGTGCCCAAAACTCTATGACAAAGTCTCCCCCACCCCCCTGTCCAAAAACAGCACTTTCACCCTGGACTCGGGGACGCGCTCGAACACTTATTTGGAGCCAAACAGGGTCTCCATCTCAGTGCTCGTCCCCGGGTTGCTGTTGGTGTTTGTCACGTCCGCTTTCACTGTCGTAGGAATGCTTGTGTTTATTTTGCGGAATCGAAAGCGATCAAAGCGGAGGGACGGGAACTCCTCCGCCTCAGAGATCAATTCCTTACAGACAGTGTGTGACTCGTCTTATTGGCACAGCGGGCCTTATCACGCAGACGGGGGCGCGCACCGGGGCTTCGACTGCAGCACGCACCTCTCAACGACAAACGATGCGTAAAGGGACTCTGCTCTGGTCTAGTACAATAAACCTACACCGGACTGGATTACAAACAGTCACACTGACAGACTGGCGCACATAAATGACTGACACAAAAATCATCCAGCTTCTGTTCCGTCAGTGGCGAACACAGACTTGTTTATGTCTTGTTTTCTCCAGTTGAACCAAGTAAGTCAGTCTGCTGCTGCACAGGCCCCACTCTGTAATATATGTATATGCCAAGCCCCCTGGCTAAAACCCCTCCCTCGCTCCCTCCTCCTCCCAGTTCTGCTATTTGCCGCAATCGGACTACGGATATGAGACAGAAAAGAGGGAGAAAAAGAAGAGAGGGAGAGGGCGTGTGTGTGTGTGTGAGAGAGAGAGAGAGAGAGAGAGAGAGAGAGAGAGAGAGAGAGAGAGAGAGAGAGAGAGAGAGAGAGAGAGAGCAAAGACCGATGACCCGGGAAATGGTGCACGAACGCATGAATGTAAATGTAAATACTCGGACCGATGTATCATAATCTGCATGATGATATTTCGCATGGTTTCAACACACACACGACGGCGAGGAACCATAACCACCATAACCAACAAAGAAGCAAACTCGACCCTTTTCATGTTATATCAATATGACAACAATATATAGATATTAAGAATTATATATGACTATTACAAAGTGCCATTTCTCTATTTTTTGTGAACCTGCAGTTAGGATTTGTATTTGTTGTTTTAAACTTGTTTGGAGAAAAGAGAACAAAAAAATAATTGATAATGATGACTCTGGGAAAGGAGTGATGGAAGTGAAGCTGTCAGTGCATGTTATTTTCTGTTTGTTATCATTTGATTGTCGATAAATATTGGGGTTATTTATACCGTACTAGATGGTGCAGATTAAATCCATGTCTGCGCAGTCATCATCTCCTTTATGAATGTAAATTGTGTTATTTTATGGTGTGCCAATTGTTGACTTTCAGATATTCAGACATGCAGATGAGCATGACCAATTAACGTCACTCAGATGCTTATGCTGCAAAGTTAATGTAGCTAAAATAACAGTTCCGTGGTTTTGTGTGTCAATGAATATAGCCTGCTTTGGGTGAGAGGAACAAAAAAAAAAAAAAGTCATTTAAATGGGGGGTTTATACCATCATATTTTTTCAACAACTGAGCAAAGAAGTGTTTTCAATTGAGCTATGTAGGTATAATTCGATCTATGTAAACCGCGCAGGTAGACTGATATAGAATAGAATGCTTTTTTAATGTCAGAAAAAAAAGTATTCCTCCACATAAAAGCTTATGGCTATGATTCACTTTCATCATATTGTGAGCTTTTGTAAAGCCATCTAATCTTGTCCAAATAAGAGAACTGAAACTCACTGTATTTACTACAAAATGTGCTTGAAATAGGCTGTTTTTGGGTGTGTGTGGGAGGTTTTTTTTGTTGTTGCTTTCTAACAAACTGGGGCCATGCTATGGAAAGTACTCAGCATGTGGCCAGACCATAAAGACACAGGAGTTGCATCTCCTTCACTGAGGGGATGTAACAAAAGGCACACACACATACGCGGAGGTAATTTGATAATGCAAGATGCCTTTTTCAATTCAGCTTGAACTTGAGATACTCATCTTGAGAGGGGGGGGGGGGGGGGGGGTCGCATGGTTTTTGTGGGCTCATGAAAACAATGCCATGACTGAATACCTGTTCTGCAGAGCTCAGCTGTGGGGTCTGCTGCTTACTAGCCTATACTGCTTTAACTGAGCTCGGATTTGGAAAAAAAAACAACTAAAATAATTAAACAGTTGGGGCATACCTCCAGTATTCACACACTTCTTTAACTTCTCTGCAGTGTCTAAAACAGATGCAAGGAATGTGCAACTTTTCTTTTTTGTATTATTATGAAATATTACAGTGCTGGTGAAATTTGTCTTTGCTAATTGATTTTGTTTAAAAAAAAAAAAAGAAAAAAAAAGATGCTTAATTTAGACAAGATTTCAGCATAATTCGGCAACAATCCTAACATGCTATGGCCATGACGAGAGTGTACAGAGGTTGATGTGGGATGGGCTTACACCCCTGAACTCCCCCCCTCCCCCTCCCCAGCTAGCAGGCCTACAGTATCTCCCCAGTATGCAGACTAGCGCTGTCCATGATGCTGAATCACTACCCCCTGCATTCTTTGTCTGCCTGCCCCTTGCCCGTGCATATGCTTGTGTGTGCAGCCCGTGTTTGTGCACAGGCATGCAGACCCGCAGAGAGAGAGAGAGAGAGAGAGAGAGAGAGAGAGAGAGAGAGAGAGAGAGAGAGAGAGAGAGAGCGAGAGAGAGCGAGAGAGCGAGAGAGCGAGAGAGCGAGAGAGAGAGAGAGAGAGAGAGAGAGAGAGAGCGAGAGAGAGAGAGAGAGAGAGAGAGAGAGAGAGAGAGCGAGAGAGAGAGAGAGAGGCGTGACAATTTGCATGTATGCACCCTTACTTTCCCCACTGTCACCCCTCCCTCTTCCCATTAGCACCATGTAACCACGTGCAGCTTGACCTTGGGGACTAACATTTCAGCAGATCTGTGACAAACACTCATCATCACCTCCTTGCATTTCTGTTCAGTCACCTTGCTTCCCCCTCAACTCCCGCTCCCCCACTTTTCTGTTCAATCACTACGGGTGTTGGTGGCGGTGGGGGGGTTTTGGGGTAACTACGTGTCTCTTCTGTGGAGTATTACTGTGCCACAGCCCACTGATGATTTGTCATAATTTTCAAACGCTGTGTTTCAAAGTTACATTTATATGCTTTGCGATATTTGACCTGCTTCTATTTTGTTAAATAAAGTGTGGTTGAGGTTGAGTAAAAAAACAAATGTTTGCTTTTAGGAATTTTCATTGGATTTGACTTGAGTTGGCGTGAAGGGACATGTGACAGGTTTGATTTATCATCTGTTCATATCGTTTAGCATACTTCATACGACAAAGGGTTTACATATGCTAAGTCCGAGTACATCTTTGTCCTTCAATATGGAAAACAGTTCAAAATGATGTCATTTCATTAGCATAAACTACCGTGAAGGATTCCACATTGTATTGCATTGTTATATGTTCATATCATATTATTTTTAGACTGTTTTATTATGATTCTTGGATGCTAGCTCTTCGTTACCCTGGAGAGAAAATGACACATTTAGACTCTTGCTGCAGTGCTGCCTGTGTTCACACAATGCCCATCACTACAACATGGATATGGAGTATACAACATAGTTGACAATAATTCCAACCATATAAGACCATTAACATTGTCATACTATGAGGTTAATCCTCCCACTGTTATCTATCGCGTCAACATATGGACTCCTGTAACATTTAATGCTATATGTTGTGCAGCACTGTGCTACACTTTCCATTATAACAGATCGTCACAACCTAACATTCCCTCCGTTTTAATCCATTAGCGGTTGCTTTCCGTCAGGCGTTCCCGAGCTGTAGGTCCGTGTGACTCAGTGGCTAACAGTAGGACCCATTCATTAATGCGACGGATGATAGCTGTTGGAATCACAGCGGAGTGGAGTAGCCTCTTTTGCACGCTGGGCACACAGCACTCCAACACTGTTGTGGCCCAGCAAGCCTGCCGTAGTTCGTGTGATAGTCCCCCCCCGAGGAGCTGGCAGTTGATGCAACACTTCCAGCAGGGATAACATCATCCGCACACCTCAGACACTCAGCTTCGGTGTAAGTCTCCGTGGTCCTGTTTTGGATTAAATGTGGGACATTTAATCCTCGGGGTATGGGAAATAGTTTGTGTTCTGTATTTGGAAACTGTGCTTTCCTTGCTTCAGGGTTACTTCTCTGCACTCTAAAGGAAATAGTGTACCTTTGGCTGGTTAGTCATCAGTTGCAATACTCATGACAGTTGGAACACCCACTACTAACATTGTGTCTTGTTTGTGTGTTACCTCAGGCACATCTGCATTGTTTGTTTTTTTTATATATGTTGTTCCTTCGAGGTGATAACTGGCCGCAAGGGCGAGGCAACAAGGTAGCGTTCGAGACGAACTGGACTGCCATTCAGCGTATTGGTATCCTGCTTGTGATGTCTCAGATTAATGCTGAGTTACAAACGGCTGCATGATGGTGAGAAAATGAATTCTAAACACCAGCATTTCCCTTTAATTAGCGCTAAAGCGTCAGTGGCTAGCTTTTTATCCGACTCCCAATGGTCAGATTCAGTGCGCCTGCTCTTGTTTAGGTTTTGTAAAGATCCCCAAAAGCTTTTTAGCTCGGGTATTAGCCTTTGATGTTAGCTTTGATGAAAATCCCATGTGATGCACTGAAGAGTTGCCAGTAGTCCTGCACTTCAAACCTCTGCAGCCACTGCAGCCCCTTGCTGCAAGTCCAGGGGAGTGCGCAGTAGTGATTATCTGGCATTATCCCCAGGGATTTCTTGGTGTTACTCCCAGATAGTATTATTAGCCCATCCACAGCGAAGCACTTCGCCTATAAGTCTCAGTGGTTGGGTTTGATTTGTGGTTTTATGTTCTTTGTGAGGCCACAATAGTGAGTGCGTGGACCGCCGTCCATTCTTTAACGTCGTTGGGAATCAGCTTGAATGCAGTGGAGTGTTTTTACATGACAGGAAACACAGCAGGCATTAGCTTAATTAATCATTGTGCTTGGTAATATTGAAAAAAAATCAGAAAAACACAAATTACCTCCACAAAGGGAAATCTTCAGCGGTTAAAACGCATGTTTGTGCCCGGTGGAGATTTGGCTGCAGCCTTGCTCAATGTACTTTATCCAATGAAATCACTGTGAGTCCTTGCTCGAGTGGTTAATCAGTCTTATATTGTTGTATATTTGGCTTGATGGCAACTAAACAAGAGCTGGAGTAGGCCGCAGCTTTAGATCACAGCCACGCTTGCAACAAAGCGGCAGCACATGAAATAACTGGAGTACGGGCTGCGTACCTTTGAAGCCGCTCTGGGAGTTAAAAAGTGGGTAGATAAATCAATCAAAAACACAAGGAGTTCAGATATTTCAAACATTATTCATATTCCCAAGTCTGCCAGACAGACTATAGAGCAAAGAATCCAGAGTAATTAAAAGGCTCTCAACTCATAATTGACCCAGATCGGGTGTCAACCCACGGCACACCTTTAATCAAGAGGAGTGAAT
Source organism: Cottoperca gobio (assembly GCF_900634415.1). Lineage (NCBI taxonomy): Eukaryota > Metazoa > Chordata > Actinopteri > Perciformes > Bovichtidae > Cottoperca > Cottoperca gobio. The sequence continues at coordinate 9,087,851 of NC_041356.1, read as the reverse complement.
GGCCTACCGAGTGTTTCCTCCAGCTCCAAGTAATCCTCTTCTTCCAGCCCCCGCTTATCGATTATCTCATTGATTTCATTTAGCGGCCACATGAGTCGCCCATCCCTCACTGGGATTTTGGGCTTCATGTGGCTCCACCTGATCTGATTACACCGCTCGAACGGGAGCTACGACCGCAATACAAAAGAGAGTTGGTTTGCAGTCACGAGGAAAGGTTTGTGGATTTGTTTTTGGAGGAAGGTGGACGCGCCGGACTTGCTAACTTCATTAAACGACCCCCCCCCCCTTCTCCTTACAGGGTGGATGTATGGTCATGCACCTAATCTACAGCTTGACACCGACGCTATTAGAACTTTTAATTTCCTCAGGCTAACTTGGTCTGAACCCAAGGAAGACTGCCCTCAATGTTTTTTATAATTATCTGGCTGGTCAGAGAACAGATTACTGGGCCTTAGGGAGGGCGTACCGAGCGCTCAGTAAGAGAACGTCCAGACACATCGTATATAGCTACCCGTCACACATAAGTATGTGTACAAACAGGGCTCTCGTAGGGGGAGAGGCATTAAGGTGCTTGATGGTACACAATGATACTCCATTACTACCTATACAAGCGGAATATGCAAAGTTAAACATTTTCTCCTTCAAATATTTATTTCTCTCTCTTCGACTGACCTCATTAAAACCCAAAAGGTGCAGTAGAGAAACATATTTCAGGAGTAACCTTTCCCTTTTTCTACAAACTGGGTACGTTTGAAGGTTTTTATATGGGTTTATATTCCTTTTGTTGGCCAAAAGGCCATTAAGAGAGAAATAAATGTACAGTGTGTTATCCTACATGGTGATGTTTAACCAGTTAGACCCTGTAGAGGTCTAATGCAGAATCTCTTACTAACTCTAAGGGTGGGTAACATCGATCAGAGATATACACTCTGTAAAGCTCCATTGTATTTAACAGCTGGGATCCCTTAATTAGAAGTAAGCAAGTAAGAAATAATCTATTCAAAATCACAAGTATAAGCAATTTTCATTCATTTAGGACATTTCACGGTGATAAAACAATGTCGGGGATGTTCTTTGGGCCGCTAAAGACGGTCCAGGGTCTCATATTCTGTAACAACTGTTACACAATACAAGTTGTTAGGCCTTAAAAAAAAATTCATTCTTAATTGTGCCACCAAATTTAGACTCCTTAATACTGTATACTATCCTATTTAAATATCAGTTTTATTAAATACACTGTAATTTGATTATTAACTCGAGAACTCGACACTTTAATGAAGCTCGTTGCCTTGGAGTTTTCTAAACGTACAGAGCGAGGTGATCATATTTCACTAGATGAGATATTTGTCAGCTTGCTTGGAGGCATGGAGTGCCATTATTTACTTGTATAATACAACACAAATGTTGAAGTTGTAACAAGGCTTTGAATACCAAACAGCAATAAGGTTTTGGAAATGGCTCCGTGCACATAACCGTTTCCTCACTGAACTAATTCAAAGTTCCATGAATTGCAAAGTAGCGCAATTACACTTGACAGACGTGTTGGATTCGTTGGTACCAAAGCAGTGTCATCTCAAGGATACGTTGCTTTTGTTTTAATGAGTCATTTGTTTTCCAAAAGGAGTATAATGAAGTGTTGTGGAACAACCTTCCAGGCGTGGTAATTACAGCGAGCCTGATGCATCTTACCAGACACCTGAACGCATCATTTCCAAAACAAGAACTTCACTTTGTTTTCTTCACATTTGCATGCTCAGTGGCGTCGGCGAATTTATGGAAAACATGAAAAACGAAGGACATTTGCATTGCCACATACTGAGCCAGAGCTTCAGGACCATTGAGCAGACACACAGCATGCTGCGATATGGTCGACATTGTGTGACATGTGTTGGCCAGTGTCCATATGGGACAGGACGAGCACATATGGGCTTAATGTCCTATAGGAGACTCACACACACACACACACACACTGAGGCTTTTAACTCCGACTGTGCACCCGGACAGATAATTCAATTAGATATCCAAAGAATTTACAATTCAGTCGTCGAAGGTAAATGTAAATGTTTGAGTAGTGAAAGAAGCGGCGCCATGACTAATGTCACATGAGCGAGCGTCCTTGAAGAGGCTTTAGAAACAGCATAGAGAATTAAATCTTCTCTTCAAGGTGGATTGTTCCGCGTGAATGGTACAAAGGTCACCCTTATCATTATCTACATTTCCCCCCCTGCCCCTCCCTTACTTACTTCAGACGGATGCGTTTTTTGGTTTCTCTCTCCTTTGTCCCTCTTTGACGACTGGCTAATCGATAGGCTCTTCAAAAGACGGGGATTGGGGGAGGAATTGACTTCCCTTACACCCACTGAATTTAGCGTGACAGTTCACAACAAACACATCATCATCCCCATCGTCAACAGTCCACAAAAAGAGAGCGAAAACAAAACAAGCGCTGACGTCGCTAAGCTTTCCGCCCTGTTACGTGCGTCAGACAAACTGTCCACTATGTCTTCATCCCTCTTTGTTTAAACGTAGATACAATTGTGTGTGTGTGTGTGTGTGTGTGTGACATGACTTTGCTTTCGAAGAAAAGTTCTGCTTCCCCATCTTCTTATTGCCTGAAGGAGTTTTTATTTTATTGTTTTAAACACAAGAGCGTCTTCTTCCTCTCTCACTGTCTCTCTTATACTTAGTTTTAGACAGAGCGTTGAGTTGTTGCTTAGCACCTGAGGCTATGAAGCGCCAGCGTTGCGCTCATGTATGGGAGATAAGGGAATAAAGGTTTATTGCAGAGAAACTGAGCAAACGTTTCAGAAAAAAATATCACTGGCAATTAAACCATTGTTTGGTGTGATGGAATTTATTTTAAGGCTATTTCTGGCTGCCAGCTGCTTGTTGACCCTTTTAGCTGTTAAATAACATTTTGCAGATTTTGTTTTATTTTTTTCTGTTCCTCACCAGAATCAACAGACACGGTAGAAATGTCACCCTTAGACCTCATCCCCCAATGCACACCCCCACACGCAAAATACAAAATAATCTCTCTCCCTCCCTCCCTCTCCCTCCCTCTCTCTCACATACCCAAGCACAAATGCATGCTGGATAAATGCTGTCCTTAACCTGGCGTACTACAACCGCTCAGCAAATGCCAGCTGGGTCAACAGATGCCCTGGGCGTTCATTCTAGCTTACTCTCATACGAAGAACACTGGGTCTGCCGAAACACAACAAACACACACACACATAAACATGCACACACACTCACACGCGTAAGCACATGCCTGCGCTCTGTTGAGCTATATAGTGCAGCAGTCTACAAGCAGATTATGGAGGTTTTATGTTGCAGTGTTTGGTGCACTGAAATTGCAGCAGCGAAGAGGTGGCAGGTCAAAATTAGTGGCTTTGTGATGGATAAATCCACTTGATTTGAAAGAGAGAGAGAGAGAGAGAGAGAGAGAGAGAGAGAGAGAGAGAGAGAGAGAGAGAGAGAGAGAGAGAGAGAGAGAGAGAGAGAGAGAGAGAGAGAGAGAGAGAGAGAGAGAGAGAGAGAGAGAGAGAATAAGCATTACACAGTATGAAACCAATGGTGTTATTGTCACTTAGCTATCAAAAGGTACAGAATAAAAGATAACACTGCCTCCTTTTGTAGACTTTTATGAAATGACACAATGATGGAGGTCTCAAAGCTCAGCTCACAAATGGCTGTGCATACTTCAAACCTAAAAACATATTCTTTTAAAAATAATTGAGATAAAAACCCTGGCTTTTTCACACTCAGTTTCTTTGAGTCATTGTTAGTGTGGGAAGCCCTCCAAAAAGGTATCTCCAAGTAGTAATAGTAGTAGTGGTGAAACAACTCCACTATGGGATGAGTCTCTGCGTGTGACTCATATCGTCAGGAGCCAGCAGTTGGAAGGAAACGGCATATATAAAAGAGGCTGAGGAAGAGGAGATGATGTTGCATTTCCACCCTCTGGTCAGCTTCCTTTTTCATGTTGTTTTTCGGAGGTATTTGCAAGGTGGTACCGGTACTGCTCGGTGCCAAATGTGGGAGCTGTACTCAATTAACATTGTAGATATCATTCTTTCAAAAAGCCCTAACGTCTGACAGGAGCTGTGGTTAGCGGTCTGGTGAGCCGAGCCAGCCACTGATTGTGTTTAACAAATACGAGCAATAGGAGAAGGCCCGTGGGAATAACTATCGGCAGTTCTGAGTGAGACACAGGAAGGCCTGGAGGGGAGATGGGGGTGAGGAGGGGGCGGGAGTCGATTGGATTCATTGATGGAAGGACAGGGAAGGGGGGGAAAACGTACAGATTGCAAATGATAGGCTGGTGAAAGGAAGGTTAAAACAAACCAATCCTAGAGTTCATTTTCAAAGCACTTCATACTGTATATCATTCCTGTGTTGCCTCCATATTTTATTCCTACACTGTTGTGTCAGGAAGTGGGAAGCAATTTCATATCAGAGGCACAGGGAGCGTGTGTGTGTGTGAGAATACATTGCAGGTGCGGTACGACGCGGTATTTGTTCCTTTTATTCCCCTTCATTTTGCATTGATAATACAAATCTGCTGCCAGACGTTGCAAAGTCAATTTCTTTTACACCTGGCATCAAAATATGATCTGGATACAAAACTCACGTTATGCAAGGTTTCCTTTCTGATTCATGACAACTATTGATTTTGCAGTGGAAGGTGGAACACAGCATTATCATTTAAATACTGAATCTAACTGACTTCTTAATAAAGTTAAACTCTAGCGTTATCCTTATTTTTAATACCCAGCTGTATGACAATGACGGAATTGTGGAAGCAGCGATAACAATATGGGACACAATGTAAAACACACTAGTTGTGATGCAAGAATTCTTATGAAATCAGATTTGCAGTTGCCCTGGTGCATGCTGGGAGGTTTCCCTTCACGCCTACCTGAGGAGGCTCCAATACAAAATCAAATACACGACACACAAACTCTAAAAGGAATTGATTTAGACGACAAGAAAGAACAATCTTGCGGTTGCGATCCCAAAAAGGATGTAATTGCAGGCAAACTTTATGAAAAGCCAATTTATTTCAAGAGGATGCTTCAACCTTCGGACAGAAGTCTTCAAAATAGCAGTGAGTAAGGCAGAAAAAGAGACAATCTTTGAGGGGCAGCACTTCAAGGCTGAGTCACTGCGGTGCTCGTCGCAATATTCCCCGAGATGGACAGCAGCAGGTTGGGTGCTGATTACTATGGAGCATATCTTCTGTCCCTTGTCCTCTCCTCGGATAAAAAAAAAAAAAAAAAAAAAAAAAGAGAGGGAGAGCCAATCTCTAACCTGTCACTGTCTCTCCCTTGATGCTCGGATGATGGATGACTGCATCTTCTCTAACAATACCAAAACACTCCCAGTGTGGGAGGCCTTCTGCACGGGGGCAAGGTAAGAACTCTGTGCATGTCCGTGTGTGTGTGTGTGTGTGTGTGTGTGAGAAATTACCGTCTCAATTTATAACACTTTAACTGACAGCTGACATCGTGCCCTTACGTGTATGACATGACACTTGGCTTGAGGGCCGACACTTTATATTTAAACATGCATTAAAGAGGAAATAAAGGGATTTGAGGGAGTGGGATTGCAGGGATTTCTTTCTACCCAGAATGCTTTATCTGCTCCATACACCCCAAACTATTGCGGGACTCACAAACCTTACAAATGATCCATCTCAGTCTGTGTGATCTCCACAATATCCACGCCCGCTGAAGCGACGCATCTCAAATCTGAAAATCACCCCATAAAAATCAGAGATGATGAAAGCCTTCAGCGCTGCACAGTTGTCAGGGGGGAGGGAGGGGAGGGGAGGGGAGGGGAGGGGAGGGCGGGCTGCTGCCTCCCACTCCTTCTCTTGTTCAGTCTTTGGGGCCTCCGCTGGGTCTCTAGGCTTCGTCTCGTTCTCCTTCTCTTCCTGTCTTCGTTTCTGAGTCTGTTACTCGCTCTGTTGCTTTCCCTCTCTCAACCTTTTTCTCTTTCCCTCTCACCCACTCTTTATCCCTCCCTATCCAGCTCTCCAGTCTCTCCCAGGGGCTTAATTTATGGTTGTGGAGCTACAGAAACATAGGGATGACAACCCACGCTCTGCTCTGCTTTGTTTGCTTGCTTGCTAGCTGGCTGGCTGGCTCACTGACTGGCTGGGTGTACATGTGTATATACTGTATGTACGCTGGCTCTAAACTCAAGTCTTGTCCCTTTTCCCAGGCTCATTATTTCTCCCTTTTCAGATACGAGCTTGTTGTATGCCTCTATGTTATGATCATAGTAAACACTGGCCCATTTCATGTGTGGCTGCTTTAACTTGTACATACAGATGCATTCAAAGATGAATCTTATTTGTCGTGGTATTTAGTGTGCATGAATGTCCATATTAACCTTTACCAATGGATTGTTTGGGGAACACGATGTACTTGGAGGCTTTTATTTCCTGGTGTGGTTCAGGTTCAGTCTGAAACCAAAAGCAAACTCCTATTGTATTTTTTTGTAATGGCATCAGAACCCAAAGCTTCCTTCATTCTTACCTCACTCGCACTAAACTGACTTCCCCGCACAAAGGGTCGCTCTTGCTTGCCGTGCTCAGATTTACAAAAAGTAATACATAATCAGGGATCCTACATATTTAAAAAGCAACCTCATCAAAAATAAAACAGCAATTAAAATGTTTCTTTAAATTATTATTATTTGTATGTTATTTCCACTAGAAACACCGGGCGGGTCCAAGTTTATTCAAACTCACGGACGTATATTTATGAATACTGAATAAGCCCTCGTTACACAAAGAAAAAGACGGCATTTATAATAAAGAATATATTCAAATCTTAACTGGATGACAAATCTGATAATCATGGCTGTTTTCCAAATCTGATAATCATGGCTGTTTTCCAAATCTGACTCATAATCTTGAGATTTTTCTTGGCTGAACCGCGCAGCCCCTGAGTCTTACGGGGGAAATTTGAAAGTGGAGCTGCCAAGTGTTGGAAGCCATGGGCGGGAGTGTCCTCCACCTTCCTTCTCTTTGTCTCCCGCTTGATGAAAACAACACAGGCAAGGACGCCCTGATGGAAGTGAATTGAAACTAGTGCAGGTCTCAGCAAAGCCTTGAGCCTATTGGCCTGGAATGATCAAGGAGACTTGGGAAGAGACTCACGCCTACATTGCTGGAATGGCTTGGGTTTCATATAGTCACACATCCCACTGCCAAATGTGTTATATAAAAGATGGTGGGTGCGCTGTGTAACATATGAGCGTCATTCATGAACGAGCACTTATTATGCATGACCTGGATGGAATAGAGTAAGCTGTCAAACAGGAATAACATGTGACAATGGTGGGAATAAAAATAGCAGTATGTGTTTTTTGTAAATTACAGGTGTCGCGAGTGTACTTCATTACGTATTCCCTATAATGTGTTCCTTTTTCAGCCGTGCATCTCTCTTTCTGTGTGTATTTGATTTATTTTGAGTCAAAGCAACACATCTCTACCCATCAGGAGGACGCTGGAAAGGTATTTTCCAGCGTGGCCTTTTAGCTGCCTTGGTTTCGAAAACCCACATGTTTCTTGAAAGCCTCGTTCTTAAAGATTAAGATGAACGAGACAAGACGTGGGTTTTGAACAATGCCCTCTGCTCTGGTTTGTTTGAAAGCCAGCACAAGGATGGCAGTTTGAGACTGAATGATGGCGAGGAACAACATTTGAATTCAGGATGAGTGTCAGGTTAATATTCTCCTGCTCGCCGCAACTATAATTCATTATCCGATGGCGGCACAAAAAGAGACATGAAAGCCTTTTCCTTTCCTCTTCTCATCAGTCGAAGCCTTGCACGCATCCTCTCGATTACCATCGCTCATCTTTTCTCTTTTGTTTCTCCCCTCGTGTCCCCATTCAATCCATTTTCATTTCCCCCCTCAGTTCCCTTTAAAGCTGCTTTCAATTCAACCCGATCTCTCAATCTTACACAACCCCCGTTCTACACCCTCTTTTCAGCAGCTCTCTGACAATCTCCGTCTCACTTCCTCCACGTGTCTGTCATCTTTCTCCCTTTCCTCTCAACCTTCCGCTCTTTATTCTCCCTTCCCAGACTTTTTCCTCGCTTATTGGCATATTTTGTCCGTTTCTCTCTCAACACTCTCTGTCCCTCCGTTCTTAGCAACGTCCTCTACGGACCAATTAAGTTCTCCAGCTTGATGTATTTCTCGGCCCGTCTGGACAGTTCAAGTGGTTCAAGGGCGGATAGAGACACACGCACACACAAGACGGATTTAACAATGTGGCCTAGGAACCTATTGGAGTTTTTAAAGTGTGTTTGCGAATCTCTCTCTCTCTCTCTCCGAGCGCTTCATTGACCCACGAAACAACCTTATCTTTGCACACTCTCAGGAAAAAGGAATAACGCGTTTGGACTCATCTTCCCCCCGAGCTCGTCCCAGGATCTTCCACAACAAACTGCTTGCTTTTTCAATTCTCAACAATGTAAACGAGCTGTGAGAGCTTTGTATTAGCACATTGTGCAGTGGAAGAATTGCCAAATGAAAAGGTCTGAGTGGAGAAAGAGGCCCTAACACGGCAGGAATTGTTGGTGTTGAAAGAAAAAAAACTCTCCGGGCGTATTACACAACACACCAGGGTACCGTCACATATGCGTGCAGCTCCTTTCTTTTGCAATACTGGCACTGACACTAAGAAACATTTGTGTGGCAGCGCTGCACATGGAGTCAGCCTCCCATGATTTACAAGTGAAATTCAAGGCTTAAAAATCTCAACTTTGTAAGAATAAATCCCTCTGCATGCACACTTGTATGGTAATGTGATCTTAAAAAGGAAAAATAAAGGGTTTAACTTGTAATAATAACAAATAAACCAGCTTAAGTGGAGATCTTGTAGTAAGTTATAAAACGCTTGCTGTTTTTAATCACACAGCAGGCATCCAGAACAATAACAGCATTTGTCTTTCTTATAAACTCGTCACATTGCCGTCGTAAAAGCCGCCTCAAAAAAGAGCCTGATTGACAGTTCAAGCGCTGAAGTTCCATCTGATTCTGAGCTCGCCACTGTCAGGCGACTGACCTGCTGAACACGGATGACAGACTATCTACCATCCGAAGGTGTCAAAATCAGCTCACGTTAGCGAGGAGGAAGTCACGCGTCGATTAGCATTACCAGAGGAAAACGAGCTCATTGAGACGCTCAATAGATCTTGATTGGGGGTGAAAAACCAAAGCGGAAGCTCCAAAAAAAAAAAAAGATGCATTCAAGATGTCACCATGTCAAACAAAAGAAGGAGGTTGTCAAACTTAAACTGGAATTATGAATTTAAAAAGCCATCAGTGCATTTAAGCTGAACGGCAGGCTTTCAGTTTCCACACACACATTGTGCTTCCACTGAAATAACTGAAATAAGGAACAACTAGGGCCAGTCAAGCTACGAATAATGATAACCAGCTGTGCCCATCAGAGGAAGGCTCGGATATTGAACGGGTTCAAATTTTGCTCGGTGAACTGCTGGATGGGCAGCTGTCAGGGGAGAAACACATTACAGATATTGTGAAGAGAAGACGCTCCGCTTTTCTTACCCCTGCCTCTACAGTGTCAGTGACACGGGCGCCTTGATTACTGCTCAGCGGTCTGTTCGGGTGCAGCCAAAAAAGATCAGTCTATGCTCCAAATAGCCCAGAAAAAAAGCTACACACACACACACACACTGTTGAATGCGGACACAATGCATTCCTGTCTCTCTTGCTAAGAGTAGAGGATAGGTTGGCATGTAATCTGTTGAGTTTATTTAAGAATACCTGTATTAGTACACAACTAAATCATCATCTAAAGCAGAACAGATCCATGTATGCATCAGTATGGGACAAGTCACCAATGCAGAAGATCATATGGTTCATACTGAAGACTTGAATCTTAAAACGGGTCGAAAATATATAATTTAATAATAATAATAAGCTTTATTTGTAGAGCACCTTTCATAAGAATTGCAGCCCAAAGTGCTTCACAGCAAAAACATAACAATTAGTACAATTAATACACATTTTAAAACAACCAAATCATTTCCTGAAACAGCTCGGCTCTGTGGTTTGTGCGTGGTACAGTCGAGGTATGGTATCCGCAGAACAACAGTGCTCATGTTCGACAGGTTACTCAGTAATGCATTTTTCCAATGAAGCTCTATGGCGCAGAGGAAAAAGATGAATCCGGCTTTGGCTGCACAAACAATACTTGTTAGTGGGATCAAATCATTGTGGGTTTTTCTCTTTGCATGGGATTTGTTGAGAATAAGAAAAATATAGAATATTGCCAGCCTTATCCTTTAAGGATCTGAACTTCAACCATTTTCATTCAGTGTGGATTTGAGCGAAAACAAAACCCATCTCTGTCCTAATACTTTCTGTCTCACTAATGCCAGACGTTATTGCAGAATCCTCTGGAAATGCAGTGCCGCAGACCCAAAACAATGACACATCAGCGATAGTATGTGTCCATGATAATCCCAGCCATTGTCTTCCCTCAAACATCCACGCAAGAGCTGCTCGCACCCAACACAACAACGCCAGAAACACGGCGTACAATATCATCCCATTTCTTTGTGCAGGAAAAGACGTCTGCAACAATAACAAACGGCTACTGGAGTTCTGGGAAATAACGCCAAGAGGCTGGCAAACTTGTAATTTGGAAAGTCAGACTGTGAAGGAAACACTAAAGCTAATCTCTTCCAAATGCCTTGAGTCACGAGTAAGGCAAATCTATATTTAGTTTGAGAGTTTTAATTCCAGGCCCTGGTGTGATGTCACATCATCGATTGCCTCTTCGTGCCTCTCGGAGCAGACAAAGCTCCCAGAGCTGTTGTTTGTTTACTTTGAGCCTTTTTTTTTTTAAATTTTTTGCTTCGTCATTATTGGAGAGAAAACAAAGATACAGAGGAAGGGTAAAGGAGATAAGACTTGGAGTCAGTTATACAAGGAGGCACATGATATGGGCACATCTTTGTACACACACACACAGGCCATCAGCCTAATTACTAGCGACAGGGAGGGAGCTAAGGGAAACAGCTTCAGCCATGGCCACTTCCACTGTGGTGCACCATTGGCAATATGCCCTATTTATGCATTTAACATACAAACACACACACACACACACGAGCACACGTTTGTATGTGTATACACACACACACAAATGGGCAAATATTCAAACACAAATGCACGCGCCACTGCTCCGAAACAAGCATGCACAGACAATACAGAGGTGTAGATGGAGACACAGAAAGGGAGAATGAAATTACATGGTTGGTAGTGCTATCATTTACAGTGATACAGTGCCGTGGACAGAACGACATGTGCAGTAATAGAGATAAAACACTCTCTCTCTCTCTATTTTCCATGCACACACACACACACACACACACACACACACACACACTGGAGCAATGCCAAGTCCTAGGGCACAGGCCTTGTGAATCTTTTAATTGGATGTGTGTTTTGACAGGCTAATCTCAAGAACAGGACACTGTCTACCCACCAGAGTCTTTCTAAATTCCCTTTAATACCACAGAAGTGCATCTTTAATGACCTCCGTGACATATTTATTTTGTTTTATAATCATCTGCCACTTCTGTGTGTATTTCTTGGTCGCATATATACATACAGGACTCTACACATATGGAAGTCTTCAGAGGTCACCCGCAGTGTAACATCTCCAGAGCCATTAGATTGTCAGCTGCTGTTATAGTCCCCGTTGGAACCATTAGTGTTGGAACAGGCTATTTTTATTTATTTACACCACGGTTTGCACCCATATTTCTTTATTTATACTCACATTTATACTCACATTTATTATTTCTGAGTTGCATTTCTTAGCTTATGTATTTCTTTTTCATTGTTTATTAGCGCTTGTATGTCAGAGATGTTTCGAGGCATCTCCAGGTTTATGATGGTGATGGCTACTTTGTGTGCTATTGGACATATTTCAAAAACGCTTTATGGACAGCCACTATGACTTGGCTGACGAGAGCCACAACATAAGCTTTGATGTAGCAAAGAGTGAAGAGGTGGGAACGTTATACTGAAAGCATTTCACTTCACAAATCCAGTTCATGAGACGGGTGCAAAGGAGACGGACGAGAAGCTCAAAAGTAGCAAAAAATACAAAAATACTACATATATTACTCGACTTATTGCCTGATAAAGGTCTGGCTAATAAATAAATAAATATATTTTAGAAGTTGGACAGTGTGCAGGAGCCTATTTGCAACTTTTGGGAAAGTTCTATTGAAATACAAATATTGAGAATAAAAGACAAGGCAGCAGAATGTGCGTGCAAACAATGGCTGAGGCACACACACACGCAATTTATTTTCTGGCAATAGATTCACAGACTTTAAACCAGAGCACATCTGAGAGAAGTGATGTCCTTCAACTGCATTCAGCTAGTAATACAAAAAGGTTTTATAGAAAGCCTGCACAGTGCCGGCACATGCTGTACCAGCCATTAAAGCTGTTCCATAGCATGCAAACTAAAGCTAAACACACTAAACCCGACACTTTATCTCTATATTATGAGTCAGTGAGCAAGATTCTCCTCGTGTGCCGTCTTGTATCTACACCAAACCTCCTACAAATAACAGGATAATCAATTTCATGGGGATTTTCTGCACGTTGTGCCCGTTGTCTTCGCTTTATCTGTTTTGACCTAGCTCAAGCTCATGCCGATTAGCCGTTCCGCTTTATTTTCTTCTGTTAATTCTTCCAGGTAATTTCCAAGAACAGCAGAGGTCAAATCTTTCGATTAAACAAAGACTTACAGAGCACCGACAATAGCTTTCATTGATAAGACAATAGAGCACATTTGCACATTAACTTGCTTGTTTTAGATGATCTTTAAGAAGGCACAGCTTATCTCACTGTCATTGGTGTCATTATTGAATAAGAATGCAGTGCACACCTCCAACATAATAAAGCACTAGAGTGGGGGCCGCAAAGAGAGAGAGACTCTTACTCACAAATTGGCGCTCCTGCTTTCACGCCATCGGAGGTGGGTTTATTTTTCCTTCACTTCGATTGTCAGAGACGCAGAAGAAGAAATAACGTGCGGGAGATAAGGGACCAACCGCGGGGGAGAAGATGTACTCTGTGCAACGACTGAATAACAGTGGGGAGATTTGGACAAGGAGTTCTCCCTCCCGCTCCGTGTTGCATTAATTCAAAAGCTTTGCTCTGTTTACCAAGAAAGCGCTGACATTGTCTCCTTGCAGCTTTTGTCACGCTGTCAAGCAATCACCGCCTTTGGATGTAACACAGTAATTATTAAAAGTCAATATTGAAAAGATCATCATGCAAATTGGTGTGTGCATTGGGGATGATGATGCTATGCAAATTATATTAACATAATTTGCCTTATCTTCTTAAAAATGGTCCAGATGGTCCTATAGGGTTGACGACCATGTAAACTGCATGTGTGTGGATTTGCGTCAAACCGAAATGAAACTGTTCTACAAGAAAGTTGTGTGAGCGCCTCCTCCCGCTCTCTTTATCTCACACTGCCACAGTCCTCTCAAAGTCGGCGGCTAATGTCCCACCCAGAGGAAAATACTTGGGAGGACAACTCCAATCTCATTGCTGGTGGGAAAACAACACTTTTATCTGACTGAAATTGGTCAATTAGCGCCAAATAAAGTCAAACATTTCTCAGCTTCCTCCAGGGGTTATGGATAAAGAAGTCAAAAGAGAAGAAGAGACCTTGATTTTGCTCATTTAGGACATGCGATGATTTTTAATTACCCAAAGGAAGGAGTCTTTTATTGAGCAACACGGCTGCACACTGTCACCTGTCTCCTCTAATTGCGCGTCTTCACTCCTGAGGGGAGTCGGAGGGGAATGTAATTACGTTGAGATCAATAGTCAAGAGTCGACGATGACACAGTAACGATTCATATTATATGCAGATTGATTCATTTCCTTGGACATTGTTAGTTTAATTTAATGGAAGTCTACAAGCTCGATGGGGGAAATTCTCTCGCATTCAGGGAACGAGGCTATAAAGACAATTATATGGGCAGGTTTAATTGTCCTGGAACTATATGGACTGATTAAAAACCGCAGTAAGAGCAACTCACTGTGCATTTCAGGTCATTTTGAAGCCACGTTTGGATACTTACAAAGACAGTTAATTTGAAAAGGTAATTTCATTATTTCGAAGGCTTTGCAAACAGGACCTTACTAATGCTCGGAAAAAAGCATTTTAAGTAGAAGAATACAGTAAGTAAAAGAGCTAGAGGGCGACTACGGGCCTACAGCCGTGCTAGCACCTGTGTGAGTCTCATTGATATAACCATCTCATAGTGTTGTCTTCCCTATCAAGTACTGGACACCAAAGTGCATGGCAACCAATCCACCTTGTAGGTGTAGAGATCAGTCAAAGACATAGATGAAATAGTTCATTCTTTTTGTGGTCATGTGAGGGAATATGCGACACACCTTCCAATATGTTTCACTGCCTCATAGAGTTAAGGTGAAGGAGATGGGCCATCGCCTTCGAAGGCCACAGAGGATATGTTAGAGTGTCTGCAGTGACTTTAAAGTGCACATAATCTACAGAAAGGCATGCTGTACGGCAGACAGCTGTCTCCCCGATGTAACGTACCTACCGCTGAATGCTTGTCAGCTTTTACTGACACCGCCAGCGCGTATTCAAAGCAGACATCTATAGAAAGTTCCACACTCGAAAACTCGTAAAAAAGGGATGGGTCCTTCGAGTGGCTGAGTCAGTTCACGGTGACACCAGGATAGAATGCACAGGAGATAAGGAAGAGAGAAATAAACAGCAAGTGACAGAAACAGAAAGGACATGTCGAAGAAGCGAAACAATGGAACATGTCAGAGATAGATGACAATTGGCCGACATGACTTCAGGTTTTTATGAAGTGCGCGCCCCAGAGACGGTGACACCGTTCCCCCATGTCTGAGAGGAGATTGAAATTTGGGAAAAGGGAAGTAACCGGCCACAAACTCACCGCAGAGAGCGGACCTCTGAGTCCCAGCAGGCGACTGGAGAAGGTCTGTATGTCAGAATGGGTTTTTCAATCCAGGACCATTTCAGCCAAGCATCCATTACTGAATGCATGCAACATTAAACTGGCAGTAACACAGCTGGTCACTTTCTGCATCCGAATGACACACCAGAGCGTAAACCCTCTGAGGATATGTACTCTGGGAAAGGTGCAGCATGATAAATGAAGCAATAATATTTGGCGTGGGACAATGTTTGGCCAAAACAGGGAGCTTGATTTCATTACCATTTCTCTACGACACTAAACTGCCTCTGGTGGACTATTTCTCTGTGTAAGATCCATTTAAAGGGGCTTTTAAAATGGAACAGGGAAACATGTAACAAAAGTGTCCTCTGTTAACCAACACAGATGCATCTCTTGCACAAGTCCTGTTTATGGAAGAGGACACAACACATACTAACCCTAACCCTATACAATTTTGAAGGTGCTTTACGTAAAACAATCTGACCAGATACAGATTTTATTCAAATACTACGGGTGAAGTATGACTTAGGCAAATGGTTTGTGTGTGCCATGCTTCACAGTCTTTGTTTCCCTGTCTCTGTATTATGCAGAGGCTAAATCACAGTGTTCATGCTGCTCTTGTCATGAATCGAGAGTGAAACCACTAGCTATCAACAGAGGTGGCGGGAGCTGGGAGCGCTTTATTCCATCCCCGACCTCTTCAATGGAGAGCATCCGGGAGAGTGGAGTGTTTGGAACCCCATCTGCATTTACAAGGAAGCTTTTATTCCACCAACAATCGGAATAAGACCTCGTTGAGAATAGAAAAACTGACATTTCACCGACTGTTAAACGCAAACGAGAGACAGAAAATTAAGGTCAAATTAAAGATCCGCTCTTTCATCTCCTTTGACGTTATACAACAAAAATAAGAGCTTTCATATGTTAAGCTTCTGAGTGAAAAGTGGTTTTCTCAGCCAAAGTACAAAGACTCCACGCTGCCAATGTAGGACACTCACTGCCTTTCATTCTGAATGTTTCTTTACCTCTGATCTCTGTGGTTGTCATCGCTCCCAGTTTGTTTACTTCATTTGTATTGAATTATTTTCATTATACGCTTGTTGCTCCTAATTTTAAAATGTTTTAACGCTCAATCAACACAAGAGTCTCGCTGAAACATGTACCTGTTGCTGTGTTACGGACCGTCTTTACACAGTCCACATGTACTAACAATGTACCCAAGAATATGTACATAGAGATTGTGACAGCAGTGTGAGGGAAGGAATCTATCAAGCCTGATGTGTGCACAGGGGCTATCGCTGGTGCAGGTTGGGGAGCTCGGTGGCAGATACAATCCAGGTTGTCAGTCACAGCTACCTGAGATGCTCTCGCTGCTTTGTATCTGTGTGACATGGATCTCTGTCACCAGGTGAGAGCTGATCCGGGTAACAATCTATTACCTAAAGCAAGGTTTCCTACAATAGCAAACAAACAATAATAATAATAATAATAATAATAATAAGTATGCAGTAGTGGGACCAAATATACTACATGAGCCACACAATAAGTGGTATTCACAGGTTTTATATTAATGATATGACCAAGAGCATCAGTGCTAATTAGTTTGCATTAAACGCCTGATCCTAAAGGTGTCTTGCAGGCAGAGTGAGCAGTGGGCATTAGGAAGTAGATGAGCGGTCTAACATTCATTAAGAAAATGTACTCATCCTCTTTGCTGCCCCTTCAAGCTGATGGCACTCACCTGTATAATAATGGCCCTGCCTGGTACATATTTCCTCAGTGATTAACCACTGCTGCGCTGTTATGCTTATTTCAGTACTTTGGAGTTCCATGCCTCTCTCATAAATGCATACATTCACACCACACCACTCGTGCACTGGCCTGTGAGCAGATCTGCTGTGACCAGCAGGCCCGACAACATGACATAACATCCTCTTGTGTCTCGTTTCTTTTCTCTGCTGCCAGATCCCATAGAATGACAAACAGTGTATGTCATCACCTACACGCTGGACTGACAAGGCTGATGGCCATGCAAGAGAAATACTGTTTACAGCATCTTGGTGCAGGAGGTGAACATGAAGGAAAGAGCCTTCGATGCCAGAGCAGACTCGCCTCCAGGTCTTCCAGGAAGTCACTTCTCTCTTCATTGCAAATCCTGGCATGAACCTTGTCATTTCCCTGAAGTGTGGTAGATCAGCCTTATGGCATTCCGCAGTGGGTACTGGCAAGAACCAGCTGGATTCTTACAGTTTGCTAAAAATGCACTGGGATTAGGCTACATGTGTGGATACGAGTAACAGAACTGTCATCAGAAGCAAAGCTATAAGTGGACACTTTATCTTCTAACATTGGCTGGATGAATTTTTACATCACTGCCCCTTTAACAGGAAAAAAAGAACTAGAACAATCCTGTTACCTGGACTCAAATAAAAAACTGGCTGTTTTAGGGATCCCTCTTTACAATGCTACCCCCTGAGTGAAAACAAAGCAGAGTGTCAGTACCTATAATCAATACACTAACCTTCCCGAGTCTTTCTCTTGCAATTAGGAATCAGTGCTGGTATGAGTGTAAAAGATAAGCAGCTTCTGGGCTGTGGAATGCAGTTGCAACCTTGCATTTGTGGACCTGCCAGCGCACATCGACGTTTGTGACATACCCAACCTTTGACAAAGAAATTCTCTCTTTGCTGTTTGTTTGGATCGAGTGAGGGAGGCAGCCAGGATGCCATCTGAATGAAACGCACAGGCCTTGCAGAGCTTCTAAAACGCTCCTCATTTCTCGCTCTTTGAGAACCACAATGCGGGAGATTCGCCGAACTATATGAATTTTGAGATTAGGTCAATGCCAGCCACCGCCGTGCCAGTGTAAGCGATGTTTTCTCTTCACAGCGCGCGAGTGCGAGTGTGTGTGCACGGGCTCTGGTTGCTATGGTTATGTCTTTCTCTGAATCAGTCTGCAGGCTGGATAAATAATGCACACTAATGCTGGCTTGGTGACAGCACTGCAGCAAGCTGTTGCTCACCTAAGCTTTGCTCTGGAAACACTCAAAAATATAGACATAAATATGCTAATGTGTGCATGCAGCAACCTGAATGCCTGCAAACATACTTATAATAAAGATGCAGTGTGCAGCCACACTCACAGAAAAGGTTTGTCATTTGCCGTCGCTGGAATAGACTGAAGAACAGCGCTGTCATGTCTGTTCCAATAGAGTGAGATATCAAAGTTTGTTTTGACATAACCCGGTCTAATGAAGCAGGTGAATGCTCTTTGATGGACTGATGTCAATACCTCCCCCACTGTGGGGTGCATTTAAAAAAGACCTCTATCAGCCACTTCAGAGATTGCTGAAAACACTGAATGTGTGATTTGACGCCAAGTGTTGAAGCAAACAGCATCAATGCAGCACACTGTTATCTCTATCAATGTGGTCCACGGTGAATATAGATACAGCCGGCTATTCCTTTATGCTGTCACTCACAAAGAGCCCAGTGACAGGGGGATCATTTGCATAGTTTTACTTTGGTCTACATTTTACAGTCTCAAAAGAGAAATAGTTTGTTGAGTAGTTTGTTCTGGGTAATGTAGGACATTACTACCGGTGAAAAAGGTAGATGGTGCAATGTTGAACATTGCGTTCTCGCACACTGGACAAGCAAATTGTTGTTGCACATTATATTTTTGAAGGAGCTCCATCCTGAAGCAAAAACATATCAATTTGAATGCATGTGGAGAAGGCAGCACATTTTCCTAGCTTCAAAATAAATGTATATGTTTCCTTTACCATCAAGGAGACAATTATTATTTTTTAAAAGGAAAGGGTACTGTATGTAGAATAATCCATGATTTTATTGCTCACCCCGAGAGCTCTTTTTATAGGTATGATAACAAAGGGTTGATAGATGTAATGTGGAGAATAAAGTACAAAGGATAGACGTCGATGGAAGACACAAAAGAGAGACAGGGAATTGGAGAGTTCTTTATGTTCTTTACTGAACGCTTCGATGAGTCATTGTTCATAAATCTGTCTCGATACGTGCGGAAAAATAAATGTATTTCTACTGCAAAAAAAGATAAGCAGTGCTATTTTTACCGTGGATTTGTTCATGCCATGAGTCCAGGCTCACATGTTACACCTGACACTGTTTGGAAATCAAAGCTTTCCGACCAACAGGAAAGCGATACATTAATAAATAATGCTGTATGATTTTTCAATGTCATATACTTTTATGGTAATTTAAAATCATCTTTCTTTCCAATCTTAAAACTTGTAATAAATCACCTTTTTGCTCTCCGTACAGATGAGAAAGGGAATTCAAAACATCCATGCAATTCTTTGGTTGTGATGGAAGTGGCTGCAGAGAGGCCTCGCACAGAATAACTTGTATTATGAACTTCTATAACCCTCAAATCAAATACACAAAAAAAAATAGCCCCAAGAAGGCAATAACAGCGCAGGAGAGCACGGGCAGGTGGGTGAAAAAAACAGAATAGAAAAGTGCAATAAGCTACAATTATCAGAATCCTCTGTTGCCAGTCAAAGTAAATCTAATTTATCTCGCCTGCCTGCAAACACTGTTTGAGAATGAGGAGAGCTAAGGGGGGGGGGGGGGGGGGGGGGGGCTGTTGGAGAAAGTCTCAAGGTCCAGAATGTAAAATGACCAACACACTACACTGAATGGTGCTCGTACTATTCCATGAGAAAAACAAGTCAACGTTGGGTTTTAAATCAATACAGACGTGGCGTTACACGACAAAGTGTGGTTCCAAACTGCGACCTCCCGGGTGAAAGTGTGGGTGTTTGCCAGTCTTTATACTTCCTGGTACACAATTCCAACACTGTTGTTTGCTTTGTACTTCGTTTGATTGCAATCAATATCGGAGGCTGAGGGTCTCTCACCCACATTCCCTTATTTAACGCTCCTACTCGCTCTTTTTTTTTTTTTGGTCATCATGGCATGATGTTCAAAACATGACATAAACAAGAGAATAGAAAAGTGCGAAGAGGGTGAATGAAGGTGTAATACATTAACACGTTTCCTGTGATCGAGTCACATCACTGTCAATATTAATCAGCGGCAAACTGTCAACAGGCAAACTGATGTGGATGTAATGATGCTCCCAAAAAAAAAAAAAAAAAAAAAAAGATACATTTTGACAATGGAAATGACTTTAGCTCCCCCCAGCTATTAGACGGACTCACAATGTATCACATCAACTCAACCTCCCAGCATGTATATAAGAGCGCTAAGTTCCCATTTCACTGTCATCCGCCACCATTTAAATCGAGGATCTGAAGGCCTCAAAGATCCATGAATGGTGTGTTTTTCATTAGTATTCATGATAGCTAATATTAGATGAATTGTCGTATTGATTTCCCTATTGGTGCTGCTGGCTGGTCACCGCGCTGAACACATTATTCACAGCCACCATATTTATTTAATAATCTGAATTTCATTTCAAGAGATGATCACACGTTGATAAATGGGATGGGGAAGCTGTGGATAGTAGAGAATCTATGTTTGTTGGGTAATTAATACAGATATTTCTGTTATGGTGCAGCAAGAAGTCTCACCTGCCATCCCCCGTCTTAAATATGTCCAATTTCAGTAGTTTTAATCAGTCCCTTCGGGGAAAAGACCCAAAAAGAAGAAAACAAATCAACTAGAATCACTTCAGGCTTTGACAAACACAAATCCACAAAAGCTCTAAATTTGGGTGCAGTTGAGTGTTCACTCCGAGAGGATAATTATCTTCATATGGACTTTATTTTTCTTCTTTTCATCACCACAATGATTGCTTGCGCTCACAATGTCACCACTTCAACTGCCGAGCTTCCATATGGAAGTGCAGTATCTGTGCCCTCAGATGCACATTTGAAAAAGGCTAAAGATACCTCAAAACTGCTAACCAATAATTAAACTGCGAATGCAATAACACACTATATCATTATACAATACTATAAATAAGGATTCCTTTGCGCCATCTTGAAAGCAGTGTTTACATGCTTTACTTGGTAAAGGCTCAAGTGATTTCTATTCATGGATGTTAAATTAACCATGAGGAAATCACAGCAGATATTCTAATGTTTGTAAATGTGGTTCACTGTGTTAATGTGGATTTAACTGACTCCCACTATCAGTGGATGCACGGCTAGGTCTACTCCCTGCACTGATAGTTATTTCTGCATCCAAAAGATATCCCATATACCTGATCATTTATAAGAAGGTTTACCATTGATTTGTTTGGGCCGATGATACAATTGAATTCAATTATCATCATTGCATTGTGTCGCATATATGGATGCATGCTACAAGGAAGTTCACAATATCTAATAAAGAAAATAATGGAGCACAACTTCCAGGGCTTCTTCGCTGGATACAAATTAGATGAGACTGGAACATCCGGTAACAAAAACAAAAACAAACGGCTGTTACCTCACACACAATAGGTTACACCGATCTGCCACTGGTTTTAGTAAACAGAATGGGCAAACCGGCTGCTGAAAACACCTGCTCAGATATAAAAAAACGTCCTGGAGGGGCGCACACACACTGTTATTACTATAGCATGAGCTTTACTAAAGCAAACAGCTGCCAGACAACAATATTACTTTATTTTGAAAGGGTAATCGAGTGATCGATCACAAACTCGTTACAGAATCAACACAATAAAAAAGGTGCAATTATTTCTTATCTTTGGTGGGCACCTGTTTATTGATGCGTGTGGCCATTACAGGCAGCCAGCACACACACCTGTAACTCCAACTCCTTAAATGGTACAACACCACTGGTTAACATATCAGTGGCCATATACCAATGATTAATCACTGACATCCCTAGTAGAACAAAAGGGCTCCAGTTCTTGTATTGCATTAAATCCTCAGACTAATCCCAGGCTTTGTGTGGATACAGTGCTCAGTTCTTATCTAAACATTCTTGTCAAGTGGCATTTGTCTTTTCCACAATGTGGTGACAATCCGCACGTTGTTTGTACAGTAGATGATTGATAGCGAGGCTACAAGCACAACTGATACTGCAGATTTCCACCAATCAGATAACAATGGAGCGCGAGTGTGAGATGTGACGGAGTTGGAGAAAAAGAACCGGGTACAGCAGCGCCAGAAGTAGAATTTAGAGGCTAATGTTGAAGAAACAAGGTTTCCTCAGCTTCTCATGAGTCACGTCCATGCTCCGGCTGGTGATCTGTCTTGCTGCCCACAGAACTGCTCTGCCATTACAGCACTAAGTACATCTCAGACTGAAACACAGATCCATGCTCGCAGCGCTTTTAAACAGATGTCCCATTGCCTAATGTGAGGTAACTTCACTCGGGGCTATTGTACCCGAATTGCAAAACTGACAAGATGCATTGCACTTGAACCAGGAGCGTCTCCCAGGTGAACTGTTGTGCTATGCAAATAGGCCACACAATACAGCTCAAAGTAATATAGCATGCATCTTAAAATACAACATATTTTTCTTACCTTGGTAGATGCGCTGCAGTGTCTCCTGGGCCTTCCACAACAGATCTCTCCTCAGCTGTGCAAAGAATCGTCTAAATTCAACAGAACATATAAATATATGTAACGGTATTCTTTCAAAATAGCAGCATAAAAACAGCCTAGATTCAATGAGCAGAGAACAGACGAAGACAAAAGATGTCTGACCTATCGCTAGTTTCTTTTTCCCCTTGTGCGTTTGTGATTAAGGCTCCTGTGTACACCTAGTGTAGCAGGAACGACCACAGAGGCAGTTCTTTAGTACTTTGCCATGTGTTATAGTCAGTGACAGAATGGGTCACAACCGTGCAACGTGTTAACTTAACTATTTTGTTCCTTATACGGCAAATTATCCACTACTACGCTTTGATCAGATCTTCTTTACGGGTCTAGAGCATAGGTCTTCAACAGCGTAGGTCTTCAAGTACTGCAGGGGGGCGTTGCAAAATTGTTCTTTCAACACATTGCCAATGTTTTGGGTAATGCCATCACTGTTCCTCTCTCTATTCTTGACCGTGCCTCGTCTAAGGTTGTGCTTTCTTTGTTGTTCTCTCTCACTTTCTTTGTTTGCTATTAGTTTTCATCGTTGTGTTACATTGCACCGTTTTGGTCTCCATCGTTTTTGAGAGGCTTTGCTTGCGACCCCCTTCGAAACTGATATGGTACATCTCGAGGGGTTTATCTTGCAGACAGGAAACTTTACAGGTGTGTAGGAGAGATCAAAATAAAGGGAGAGTTTGAAGACGGGGTTGGTCGGAGCAAAGGCGGCAGCAGTAGGGGGGTAGAGCGTGGGGAATAGTCTCAACTTTAGCCCACGGCCTGAATGTGGCACTGCGGCTGGTGTGATCCCCTTTCACAAGATGCTCTCTAGTTAAGGATTTATTTTCAAGACCCAAAATGACATACTTCAAAGATGTGTCATTGATAGTAGAGGGGGCTTTGATAAAGTCGTCAGTCCTCATATTAAATGACAATCCACAGCCATTCGACACTCTCCTACTATTCCCATCATCGGGCTGTGGTAGTAAGTTTTCTTATCTTTTGAACCCTTCAGTGTGGAAATCTTTATGAATTATGCTGACACTCTTAAGACTCAAAGTTCTAATGCACTATGCTGAAATTAGAAACGATACATCCGTAGCTTCAAGACTTTCACAGAATCTGGCCTCTTGAGATTTATTCTTTAACTTGTGATGCTTTATGCATCTGGACAGCATGCATCGTTATTCTGTAAGACATGCATCCGTTTGATAATTCCTTTTGAGTCGAAGCTCCTGTTTTGACGTGAGGACCACAGAGACAAGGCGAGGTCTCCCCAAGGCTAGAATTCAGAAGATGTCAGCTCAAACAGCTTCCCCGGAAAGCCAAAAAAAAAGAGATCCTGGCGAGAACAAGTCCTTGGGAAGTGTAAAATGACCTCAAAAGTATCACAAATTCAACCTGAAAACTTTATAAATGCTTAGCTTGTAGGCATCCGTGGTAAAAGTGCTAAGCTTTGAGCGAGGGCCGAGGACATCTTGAAGCTTTTTGCAAATTGCTGCTTACTTAACAAGTTTGCAAACACTCCCAATGGAGAGCAGGTGAATAGTTAGTTTTTTTTCAAAAAGAGCCAGCTCAGACTGAATGCAGTCAATAAATTGCAAATGTGAAGGTCAAAGAGGGACAGCCCATAATCATATAACACTCAGCTCTATTATTCAGCAGAGGCATGACCATGCGTGTGTTATTATTCAGCAGTGTGCGGGGACGTGCTCCTGTGGACTACTAATGAGAAGCTGTCGAAAGGAGAAGACCCTCCATTGTTCTCTGAGGAATCAATAGGATACCTATCAAAAGGTGCGCTATCTGTAATATGAGGCAGATTAGTTCAAATGAGATAACAGGAATTAAAATGGATGAAATAGAAGAAAAGGACAGGAAGGAGGCGAGGCGACAGAGTGAGCAAAGTCTGATAAAGCCAAGAGAACATCTGCTGATGTTTAATCAGGCTGATCTCTAGCCCCGCGCGCTATCTACTCTGTGTTTTTCTTGCCTTTATATATCGAGGTAAGTGCTTTGCTGAGCATCGACACTTCCTTTGTTCTTCCCTTACCGTGGCGTTACATTCATGATGTTGAATAAATCTGCCGCCGCCTTCTGCCGGACACTGAGCTGCTGCAGTTGACAGATTAGAGGCCGTATAGGTGCCAGCCAAAGACCTTCACTGTAGTTAAGGGTGAGTATTCGTCCATATACTTTCTCCCAGATTGTCCTCACAAGCATTTTAAACCTTAAGGCTACTGCAGCCATCTGCACATGATTTAAAAACTCAAATGTCTACATGCACAGCTGACCCTGCATGCACAACGTCAAAAAGGTCAGAGACATCACCGAGGGCACGGGTTCCCAAAATGGCTCAGCGAGGGCGTGCTGACAAAGGGGTCACTCACTCGGATGACCGGACAACTCACAGAGACACTCCGAGAGTTTCTCGCCTCCTCAGGGCCGAAGTAAAAATCAAACTGTGAAATCTCCTCTTTGCCTTTAAATCTTGCACGGGGTACACACACACACACCACGCTGAGCTGTTATTGCTCTTTGCCGAGTGGGTTTGCGGGACTTTTTTTTTTTGTGGCATTCAAGATCAGCTGAACTGGAGTTGAACTTGATGATGTGTGGGTTTCCGTTTTTGGCTAGAGGCGGTGAACAGCTTGCTGTGTTTTGAATCATATGAGTGAATTAAAAAGACATTGGTTGGTTTGCTGAATTATTAGGCTCTTTAGCTAGCTTACACAACCAAATCACATGCGTCTGTGCATGTTTACCAAGCTAAAACATATCAATAGACAACATGCATTAGGAAATAAGTCCATCTTAAATCGGGATTTTATTCATATCACTGTTGGAATTGGTGTCTTTTGCAGGTATCTTCTGTCCTGCTTATTCCACAGCCCGCTCAGCCGTTATGTTTCAATAATGTGCTGCTGCGGAGATCATGATGCAACTGAATCACCCACTCATGAAGCAGCATTTGGAGAGTAATCTTGTGTAGTCACATCTCTGTCTCAAGCTCACGCAGCTGTGGAGGAATCTGACAGAAAATGTTGAATACGAGAGAGCCCGAGGCAGCGATTTGATTGGTTCACAGCTTGAAAACATGTCCAGGAAACAGCACCTCTGCTTGATTTTTGCTTCGTTATTTAAACTATGTTAATAATATATTAGATTAACAACAATAATGACGTGTTTATCCGCAGGCAACGGGCAAAGTATTAAACCTGTTCAACAGCCTGTGGTTTATTACAGAAATGTATTTTCCGCCCTTCTCGGGTTGATGATTTTGTGATGACATATTTGAGATCAGCTCACAAGCCGCAAATTGGTTGTATAATAGGATAATACACAGGTGAGCAGAATGGTATATTATAACCTGTAATTCAGGAGGGGACACGGGAGAGCATCCTATAGATCCTGATAGATTGTTGTTCAAGATGGCTTATTTATATTGTTGCAGAATATGCATATGTACTGTATATTGTACATAGTCCATAAACATATTCCATTTGAGTCATTTTCTAATGTATAACATGTCTAAATGTGTGTGCAGCAACAGTATTTCCGCCCTAGAAACAACCTGTAATCCTAACCCCGTCCCCATATGTTCACAGCTACATCCTGGCACTTAAAAATGACACTTGGCAGGTTCGAGCAGTGACAAGATGTGGAGGGCATGTGGGCGACAACCCCCCATTCTGGGATGTTCTGCCCGGGGTTTGGTGTTGGGGGGAAAAAAATAAATGAATTATGTTTAAGTATATTCTGCACGTGTGTGTGTGTGTGTGTGTGTGTGTGTGTGTTGGAGAACTTCTATTGCCAGGTTTCCGCTGTGCCAATCTGTAGCAGCCATAGAGCATCCTGGACTTGCTCAGCCATCAATCAGTCGGCAGCCATGGCTGAGTGCTTACAGACAGACGCACACACACACGTACACACACGATCTAACACAAACCTCTGACAACCCTCAGTTCAGAGAAAACCAAGGCCACCCGCTACTTTATTAAAAGGCTACAGCTGTTGTTTACGTGGGCACGGAGCAAAAAAAGGATTTTCTCTTCCAAGATTCAACACAGACAACACGTCGTGCTGCTTCACCATTTTCTCAGTTTCGCTGCTTGTCATACTCGGCTGATGGCAATCTGGAGCACATACATCCTCAGTTTCACAAGTCGGCAGGACATACACATTTGTGTGATGCTAAGAGTGAGACTGTAGTCCCACAGGTAGGGGCTAAATAAAACTAAAGTATGACATTAAACATTAAAAAACAGGTAGTAAGTCTTAAGAATCAGGGGCTTTAAAGTATATATGCAACTGTCCTACATTATGCTTCCATATTTAATTACACACATATATTAAATGCCTAGTTTAATGGCTTTAACGATCTTTGTTGTGCGTGCTAGCATGCTAATGCTAGCTAATTAGCACTAAACATGAAGTACAGCTGAGACTGGTGGGAATGCAATTAGTTATTCAGGCGTTTGATCAGGAATTCTCCTAGCATGAAATAGCCAAATCTCTGACGATTGAGTTGCATTGTGGGTAACGTTGTGGAGAGGAATGCGTGGAATTTGTAAAACGACATCTCTGGCTCTGATACAAAAGTCTTATTATTATACTTGTATAAACCATGTGTGGGGAAGTATACGTGATGTGTGCACATTTTCACTACACAAAATGAAATTAAGGTTTGAAGGTTGGCGCAGACTGATCTTTACGCATGGCTCCTTCTCTTAAGGTTAAAATGGTGCGGTTTGTCTTAGTCATGGTAGACTGTACAGCTTTAGGGTGAAATGGAACTGTAGGGGGTTGGAAGATCAAAGATGGCTGGGTGGGCCATGTAGGAGATGTATCATCTTGCTGCTGGGTATTTCCAGAGTGCTCGTGTGAAGGGTAGAGCGGTTATTGGCCGGCACCACATCTTTGAACATAGTGCTCATCCCATGGAGGTGTGTAAACATTAAATTATTGGGCAATGATCATCAAGCCTAATTTTCGAGACGAGGAAAGAAACAGCTTGAGACAAATTATGCATTTTTAATTCCCCACCTTCTTTAGCCATGTACTGTCGACACAGTATGAATTTTAAATGTGCTCTTCACAGTGTAGCTCGGAACAGAACGTTATGTAATCAAATTACTTACTTAAGCAAATACATTGACTGCTTACAAGCTTTCGAAATAGACTCACTGAGTGGTTAATCATACGACTGTTTTAAATATCAAATACACAGCATGGGCATGGGATTTATAAATAATGGGACACCCGTCAAGGAGATCGCTCATCTATAATGCATGTTTTGTTTGCTTCACATCCTGTCGGGCACCGTACAGTACGTGTCATATATGACATAGCTCAACAGACAAGTGGAAATGCATTAGTGCATAAACAATGCATTAAATATTAAAGCTGTTGTGTATTTCTCTGCAGAAACATCCCTGTAGGTTATAATGCTTTCAAAGCTTAGTCCTCAGTGTGAACAACAACAAAGGTCCAGTCAAAGCTTCAGAAGAGAAAGATGAAATGTTGAAAATATCTCATTGACAGAAATATAATGTATATTTTACACTGTCGCGCATTCTCACTCACTCTCTCTTAACCAGCAAAGTTTCATGCCTGATCTGATCTTTTGCGTCAGTACAATGAAAATATGCTTGAAAGACTCGTCAGAACTCGTAGAACTTATGTCTGTGTTGGAACTTTAATGACGGTTGCATGACACAAGAGAGATAGAAGAAAGGTGTGTGTGTGTTGGGACTGAACCGTATCCACAGACAGAATGTTGTTTATTCTGCAGATGGCAACTAAGAAGTAAGGTTGGGGAAGAAAGGTCATGGTTATGGCAAATTAACAGACCTTTAAACTAGTCTGGGATAATATCATGCTACGGTTAACAAACGTGACCACTAATTGCACGTCTGCGATAGATATAAACTCAGGTTTCCACCCGGCCCATCCACCAATCTCGACCTCCACACCTGTATATTCAGCCTCTGATGAACTCATCTCTGACCGTCTTGGAACTGAGAGTAAAGCTGGGGATAGATTGATTCGGTAAATGGAAGTAAAGGGACAGTATGGTTAAGGGTTAAGCAGCAAACACTTATGTAAAAAGGTCCTCACACTCGCGCTTCACTTGGGCCAAGCAACAAGCATTCCTGTGTTCCAAGGTTTCCTGGAGGTCAACCAGCTCCAAATATATCTTCTCAAAAGTGACACAATCACGTCTGGCTCCAATGGGATTATGTTGCATAAATGCATGTGTATGTTAACCGAGTCTGGCATGTAGGCTTTGAAACACCACTTAGAGT
The DNA here is from genome assembly GCF_900634415.1 of Cottoperca gobio. Classification (NCBI taxonomy): domain Eukaryota; kingdom Metazoa; phylum Chordata; class Actinopteri; order Perciformes; family Bovichtidae; genus Cottoperca; species Cottoperca gobio. The sequence continues at coordinate 9,058,949 of NC_041356.1, read as the reverse complement.
CCTAAAGTAAAGCCTCGATGTATTTGAAGCAGCAAGTGCACGACTGATGCTAACCTGGATATGCAATTAGAAAATATACGATAATTCAGAGCTAAATAAACATCTGTAAAAATTCATAGGACGACCCTCGAGCCAATAAATCAACGCACAAACAAAGTCGATCATGATGCATCAGTGAGACAACAGAGCGCATCCAATTGAGGCTTTAAACACAGTATCAAGGCTGCACGGAGCTGCAGAGCGGATGTTTACCAGCGAGCACGCTGTAAATTCAGGTCAGATCTCGAACAGATTTATGCTTAGTGTTTTTCTCCCTCTCTCCCCCTCACAGACATCACTGCCACAGGTGCTGGCAGTGATGTCTGTGAAATGACTTCTCACTGAATGAGGATTTCAGTCTCAATTTAAACCCCTCAGCTTGGCACCGGACCACAGCGGTCTCAGTAGTCTTCAGTTTGTATCTCTTTGCATCATCTCCCTATTCTCTCCCGCTATTGTTCCCAATCATGTGTGTCCCCTTGCCTTTGTTCCAGAGCCCATGACAGTGGAGATGCTTAAAGCTGTAATGGAAACTGTTTTGCATTTCGTGTAAGTCATAACAGGGATTTCAAAAGCAAAGATGGTTCTATTTTTATACATTAAACTGATCAGAAAGCAAGAGTCCCGGAGAAAATGACAGAGTTCTGCAGAGATCGCAGGAAGAATCAAGACAATATGGTGCTAATTTGGAAAACTAATGTGCGGTTTAACCTGCATGGTCAGCCACATAATTATTCAATTGAGTTTTTAATCCCAGAGATTAAGATTGCTGGGTTTCAGCAGCGCAAGAACCGCGAGCACAAAAGTAGGTCAGCTTCACGAAGCAGAGGGGGCATATTACCTTTCATCTTATTTTTATCATTTTAATTTCGCTACACGACAATGGTGGCCGCTTTTGACATTTAAAAAAATCAAAAGGAGTTACACACTTACACTTTATTCACTACTAGTGTAATTGATTTCACATATCTGGGAACATCAAAGGGGTTTTGTTTCGAGTCAAGGACCTTCTCTATGCTTTTTGATCTACCCCTCACTGTTTTCATTATTGTCAAATCAACACTAGTGTGTATTCAGCAAATCCAACCTCTTCTAATTACAGGGAATAAAAGGCAGTTCTATTTTGGATGAAAGCCTTCTGACAGAGTTGGCATTGTCGAAACGAGCACTGCATCGCCTCTTTTATCCCTAATAGCCGCCGAAGACAGCTGAAATCCAAGCTGTGCCATATCATTACACAAACACCATATACACGCGTATATAGAGCCTCACGCATGTGACAATACACATTAATACACTGGAAGAAATCTGGTGTCGAGGCTTAAAACAAAAGGTAATGCCAAGAGAGAGACAAAACACTGGTTTGATGCTCCTGCACTCATATTAAAGCTTCGTGTGAGGCTCTGACGCTCACACACAAACACACAGATTGTCTTGGTGCCAACATATTGCAGGTCTGGGCTCGCCTCAGTGCAGGGCAGGCAGACAGACGCAAGGGTCACGGCCTCACAGCTTGAGACGGGACTAATTGATGCCCAGTAGGTTTGGGAAAGTAAACAAAGTTGTGACAATGTGTTCATCGTGTCTTTTGTTTTCATGCGAATATTAAGAGTTGGGCAACAAAGGTTTGTTTGTTTGCAATCAATCAATCAATTGTATTTGTTACACGTCATTATAGAAAGATATGATTCCATTTTTGTTTATACCCAAACAGTATTTTGACTTTTTTTTCCTAAATGTACAGTAAATGGAATACATTAACGCATGCAGTATGACTGAGATGAAGTGGGAAGTGATGAGAGAGGCTGGACCAGAGTGAATGGGAGACTGATCTTAAATAATGAGGTGACAAACTGACATCACAGCAATATTTCTTGCTTTAATGTTGTGGGAGTTGTGTGCAGACAGTACTTGACATGACTCACAAAATGACAAGATATATCTAATTAGTCACTGCGCCACATTTGCATAAAACCCGTCATTATTTTTATGGACATGGTTTGCTAGGGACTGAATTGACTTACTTAACTACTGTTTTAGTGAAAATACGAACACTTTACACCTTAATGGGCGAATAACTCACCAATTCAATCCATTTCTGTCGACATAGACGTAAAATATGGACGAAAGAAAGGGTCTGCCATACAACCATACCAGACACTCTGCTGGTATGCTTAACTCTTATGTCCAGTTCAATGTCAATCTATTGTGATGAGAGCAGCTCTGCATGGGGGGGCGCAAATCTGCCATACGACTGCATCCAGACACAGCTGGAGCATCCTCGTTGGACAACAACCCTGTGGAGGGAGGAAATGAAAGAAGTACTATACATTATTCCGTTTAAGGCAACTGCCTACGTTAAAGCTCCATTATTCATGTGTTCCCACAGGTCGCAGGCAACCAGAACCAATTCTAAAGAAGTAGTGGCTTATCTATAATACAGAGAAGTTTAACATGTTGATAATCACATTTACATTCAGTGTACTTTCAGGGAAATTACATAGGTGTGGTTTTTCAGAGAGCGCCTCATCATAGCTGGAAAACAAATAATCTGTAGCCTACTACTTAGCCTGATGAAGCCCAGCCATCAGACTGTGATTGAACATGAGCTCCGCCGTTTACATTCTTTATGTGATTCCTACTCACAAACCAGATTTGTAATACGGTTAGTGCTAAGCTGTTTGCAGTGTCATGTCATAACCAAATCCCGCTCAAACAATAAGGATTGCATGCTTTCCCAGGGCAAGTAAAACGCCACGTCGGGCTAGCAAAAGCCACAAAACGTTAACGTGATACCCTTCAAAATAAATCAAACTGCAGCCAAAACCGGCGCACTCTAAAAGCACAGCTCAGTCAAGCCTGCAGGTTGTTGTTTTTTAATGCAACAGGCCAGTATCATTTGATCTTTTTGTGTACATAACAGAAACAGCGAAGTTTAAGCCAGACGGTACTTACTTAAGTACCGTCTGTACCGTACGTACTTAAAGCAAACACATTCTATGCTGGTTAAAGTGAAGCTTGTGATGTTGAGGCATCATACATGCGATGATACCCCAGTGGTTTGGAGCGAACATACGTTTGAACTAAGCATTAGTGGGGAAGCAAAACTGCATATTAGAGCCATGAACGCTCACTGACCCAAAGTCATGACCTGCCACTCCAGTTAGCAAAAAAAACTGATGTACAAATTGCGTAGGGCAATTAGATAAACTACTCTCTTCAGCAAATGGGTATGTAGCTTTATCTCAGGATAATCAGGTTGATTATACAGAGTGACTTCATGTGCCTGAACCAAAGATATCAGCTTTATTGCAGCTTTCAGGAAGCATATAATAAGTGAGCATGGACGATGATTGTGGGCTTGAAATGTACTGCAAATTACATGTTGCCAATTGCCTCCCTGAAATAATTCCAAACATAATTGAGCTTTTCTTTTCCAGCTTCTGACTTTGTTATGCCCTTAAACATTTAGATATCAAATCAGCAGCTGCAGTATTTATATGATTTTACTTACAAGGAATTTGCTTTGGTGTAAAGTAAGATACATTTAAATAGAAATATAAGGAACTTGTAAAAAAATATTACTATGAAAAATATTATAAAATAAAAACAAACTTCAAGACAAGAAAAGTAGTTTAGGTAATAATAGTAGTAGTAAAGAAAAGCCAGAATTAAAATGCTTCAAAATTCTGCGGAGAGCATAGACAGATTGTCAAAATAAGAGCGTGTGCCAGCGGGCCTGTACTGGTGGAGGACTAATTGTGAATGAGCAGCAGCTGTGCAGGTGGGTCAGGTGATTAAAAGAGGCGGGAAAACTGGATGGTGCCTGGCTAGTGGACAGGCGAGGGATAGCAGATCTAATTAGAGGGATTGGAAACAGGTGGGGGAGGACAAGAACTTTTAATAACTGTATTGTTACTGAAGCTAAATTCCATATATTGGAAATTGATAATGATGTTGCTTTATTTGATAACTAATCCTTCAAAAAACTAGTTTGTTAAAAGCACACAACACACACATTCTTTGCACTATTGTATCTTTTAGAAGTCTAAGTAGAATCTGATGTGTGACCCTGAAAATAAAACGTCCATCTTACTGTGTAATAGACTCCCAAGAATTGCAATAGACTTGAAAGAGACTAGATGTCGTTATAGACTTAAGAGCCACTCCATTGTGAAACTTTTTTTTTTTTTTTTTAAACGGGTGAAAAACTGAAAAAGTGACATGGCGCATTGGGAATGAAGTTTTGTCTTTCAAAAGAAATTCAGCTTCAAAGTGTTCTCGCATGTTCACTGAGGACACGGGGCGTCTATCTGATCATCTATTGTGTGTGGTGACATGCGGCTTCAAAGTGCAACTCAAAACATGCATTGAGAACATTGGACTCATCTTAACATCTCTCTGTTCTAACATATATCAAAGAGTTGCTCAGCACCATCGGGCAATTCCTTCAGACCAGCTAATGGGATTTAAATGAGGGGATGTAGGGAAGTTGCTTTCTGCCAAATGTACCTTATAAATTGTACTTTTAACACAGATTCTTCTGTTCTACATTTTGTTTGCACAATCATGAAAGAGATTGAAATGATAATGTATTTGAGTAATTTCTCTAGCCTCAGTAAGTACACGCATCTTACAGAGCTGTTGCTTTGAGAGCGTGCCTTTATGTAAAGAGCCAGAATGTAGGATTGCTTGTCAATTCCAACTTTATCTCCTGCGACAATCTGACTGTTCTGACAGGCACGGTTTCAAGGGTGACATGTTCAAAGACATCAGAAAAAACCCAAACAACAAAATATGATACAAGAGCAGTTGCAATTTCTTTTATATATATACACACACGACACTGTTTTTTGTTCAGCATGAGCAACACATTGTCATAACCATATCAGCAACATTTGTTTAGTAGCTTGCAGCGAGAAAGCCTTTCAAACTTGTGAATCAGTGATGGCGGCTCACACTTGACCCTGGTTATATTGTGAAATACAGTGAGAAGGTTTTACTGTGGTAAGAGCTATTTAACCTCTCACCCTTACGCTGGCTGCCACCTGGTAAAAAGTAAACCTCTGCCCTCGCCAATTGAGCTATTCCCTGCCTTGGCAGAGATATATTGTGGTGCTCAACCATGCAAACAAGGTACACAAGTAGATATAAAAAAAATAAACTGCCACAGTGATATACAGCACCACGTGGGTGCACACTGAGAAATACTCGAGGGACTTTTTAACTATTTGTTACAGAGCTTTCTCATCAGTGCGCAGCCTCACTTTGATGCACACACACACACACAAATCGCTGCAGAAGTAATATTTTGTTTTTCAGTACTTAATCCTCTTCCTGTCTCGCCATCTCTGGGATCTGCGGCATCCATTACCTCGGCCCTCACAATTCCCCCGAGATTACTTTGTTATCATCCATCTAGGATCCGTCTCTCACTTTATTTCCCAACCTACTGTGTCCCTCCATTCCTCTCATATCGCCTCTCCCTCCTTCTACTCCTCTATGTCTCTGCTAATTTTATTAATAGCAACCATCCCACTCAGACATCAGGGGGTTGTAAAGGACCGCAGCCTCTTTTCTTCCCCTCTTCACAGAGATGGAGAAGAAAGAAAGTTGGGGGGGGGGAAAGCAGAGTAAGGTGACAATCAGAAACAAGAGAGAAACATCCTGGAGAGAGAGAAAGGAAAAGTAATTAAGGCGAGGGGAGAAGGGGAGAGACTACAGACCCTACTCAATAAATCAGAGCTGCCGAGCAACCTGTCAGTCTCCAGGCTCTTTTTATTGGTCACTGAGGATCAGCTAGTATTAGTCACCGTGGGTCTCGCTGTGTGCGATTGGGTGGTTGAGTGGGCAGTGTGTGCGTGCGCGCGTGTGTGTGTTTGCGTCTGGAAGGATTCCATCAATAACACATGGATTGGGGCCACCGGCAGAGACAAGCAGTCAAGTCGGAGACGATGGGATATGTGCAGAGGAGCAGCGTCCGCGTGTGTGCGCGCGCTGCATATGTGTGCATCAGTATAAAAGGAAGAGAGAGAGGAGGGGAGAGAGAGAGAGGGGGGGGGATAACAAGTGAGGTATTCATGTTGGGTAATGAAAGAGCGTACAGTGGGGGAGAAAGAGCGCAGGGATAGCCGTCATTAGACGAGCCAGTCCTCGCTAATGATCATCAGGAGCAGCAGCAGGAGCCTGGACGTGTGTGTGAATGTCGATCGGACTATGCACGTGCACGCCACGGAGCACGCGCACCCATGAGTGTGATAAATCATGATTCAAGGCCCCCTTTACCATCTCCAACACCCACAAGCATTAGGATCATTATTGATGACAGGACTCCTTGAGAATCTGGGCTGTGTGTGTGTGTGTGTGTGTGTGTGTGTGATACCCTTGGCTCCTATTACAGCTATGCATGGTAGCAGCGGGGTCAACTAAAAAGAAACAGAAAGGTTGATAGAATCAGAGTCCCCTCTAACAATGCTTCACACACACACACACACACAGACAATCAGTAGTCAGTGGCGCAGTGACACTAGTGATCCCCCTGGGAAACCCCCAATCCCCCCCATCTTGAGGTTTGGGAGGATCACTCAGCGTTTAAGCTTTAAAGCACTGCTGGCTGCCGGACACGTCACCTGACACACACTGCAGTGCGGGTTAATGGGAGGTAAAGGTACCCTGTGGACTTTATTGAAAACACACTTACTTGTGATTACTCAGCAGAACACATTGTCTTTAACCTTGAGGGCTAACAAGCATATTAAATGCGTTCCTTGGAAAACCTATAATGTTAGCATACATGTTCAGATTCCATGTCTTCCCTGCCATTTGCCAAGTACAAGAAAAAAGGTGATCATTTGTACACGTATAGTAAAAAACATTGGCGATGCAAACATCTCTGAATAACCATTGTGCAGGTTTGTAAATGTGCAGCGCGGAGAAGCCTTTACCCGCATGCCGCTGTGCATGCTAGTGCAGACACAACCCGCTCATCAGCACATTGCTCCACAGGGCGCCTTCAACAACGTGCAGAGCCAACACGAGCAGATAGTTCTCATGAGGCCGAGTGCGACATAAAGAGCAGCATGAGTCTGCAAAGCAGCTACTTAAGATGCAACACACCACATCAAATAGTGACACATCAAAAATATTAATTTCATATCCCTGTCCTTTCTAGTATGTCCTGCCATGCTAGAGTTGTAAGAATTCACAGATGCATACAATTCATTATTCTCTACAATAACATAATGTCGTGACACTGGACACATGTTGGAGGTCAGTGCCTTTGGGGTCAAAGGTTATAGCCACTGTTCATTGGACATAATATTTGACACTAGCATAACATATTTTTACTGTCGTTTGAAAACATTTAATCATGTAGTATTTCCACAATCCATTTTAAATATTGAGATCTACATTTTACACACTTCAGAAACACGAGGGCTTTTGATATTGGCGTTTGGGGACGAACTTTTTCTCCGAACAATAATGGAAGTTATTTCCCTTTTAATCAAAAGTGCTGCATCCCAGAAGATGGAGTCTGCGCTGCCAGAGGCTGTCACTCATTGGCAGTCGTTAGCAGTCTTCTGAGGTTTTTTGTTCATTTTGTTTAGCAAAGTCGTAATTCAACCTCTCCAAAAGAATTTGTGCGGGTATCAATATTTCAAACATATGACAGCAATTAAATACACTTTCAAAAATGAAGACTAGGGAACATTTTTAGAAAGGGAAGAAAAGAAAAAAAAAAAATCAATATTTGACTTCCACGATCAATGCGCTGACTCCCATCAATCACACGTGTTATTAAATGAAGAAAGTTTCATTCAAGCGCTTCTGTTTCTACTCAATGGTGTAGGGGTTGGATGTGATCCTGTAAATTGCAGTTTGACCTTTAGCGCACATACTGTAAACTCAGAACTTATCCACAGCTTGATTTGTTTAGCGGATGGAGAAAGACAGCATTTAGACAATGAGCGCCTCTCTACTCTGAAACAAACGCAGCTTACTGCCGCACAATGGCATCTCTTCTGGCGAAGCGTTTTTGACGTGACACAGCGCCAGCGTCTCATCCCGGTCGCATGTGCAGCTTGGCAGCAGTGCAAAGACATTATCACCTTCAGGCAGGGGGAATAGAAGACGAGGATTACTTCTGCAACAGTCAAATATTGCCCGACTCTGAGACATTATCCCAAAGCCCCCTTCTTCACTTCTCAGCCATGCATGCATCACCTTCAGATCCTCGAGCAGCTCTGCTGCCTTTCACTCCACACAGACGGCATGTGTACACACAGCCTGATGCCAACCACTCCTCCCTGTGGTGTGTGTGTAGTCTGCTAAGAGAAGCATGGCAGCAACAGTGAAGACCAGTGCAGTTCTACCGAAGTGACAGGAATTACACCTTTTCTTTACTCTAATTTGTGATTTAATCCTCTTCTGGATGATGTCATTACTTTGGGAAATGACGCAGTCCAGAAAACGTTATGACACTGATATTTTAACATTTAGCAGCAAAATGCATCAGACTGGAGCACTTTCACATGAACATACAACGAAGTGACATTCTAAACTCTGTGGCCTGCAGGCCTGCAGGGGTCATATAATATATTGTAATGTGTACGTCGGCTCACTTCTGCCTCATCCTATAAGAGAGCGAGGAAGAAACGTATTGTTTTAAAGGCTATGTTTTACATACGACATAATGTTTGCATGAAAATAACAATGTGTGGAACTGCAAAGCTAACGCATGCTGTGGCTAAAATCTTGTAATGATGGGCTGCATAACTCGGTAAAACCATTTCTCAGATATTCACAGATGGGTTTGCCTTTGAAATGTTTTGCATTAGGAAACAAACACACACACACACACACACACACACACACACACACAGCCACCACATTACATTGGTATTAAAGGTCAGCATCATCTTCTCTCTGGTTTCGATTGTATTCACTCACACAATACAAATACACACTTTCTGTGTAGCTATTACTCCGTTTAATGAAGCAATAATATAACAAAGCGACCCAAAGAAAGAACTTCTACATCTCTTGGTCTTCCTGGACATTATTTACATGTTTATTCACTTGTTTCAAAAGGAGGACACTTTGCTTCATTCCTCTCTGTAATGGAAAATGGAGTGCACAGTAATGAATACACATTATTAAATACTCAAGAGAGAAGCTGCCTGCTATGTCGATACACAACTCCAACACATTTTAATGGGTCCTTGTCAAGAGGCTGAGTGCAGGAGAATGCTTCCGTCTGTACATTTGGAAACAGAGTAAACAACGGAGAAGATTCAGGGTTGTAAGGGTATCCCATTGGCGTGAAAACGCACTCTCTTTGCAGTATTCATTGTACAAGTTGGCCCATGTACCTGTACGTAATTCCCTCTCCCACTACGTTTATTCATTCATTCACGCTCTTGGGACAATGCTACGTCTCTGCTTCCAGTCGTAGTGGTGGAGAGAGGCACAGAACACAGAAGGAGGAGGGCCGGGTCTCTATAAAACTCAAATAATCTGCAGACATCCTCCTCATGGTCTGGTGGCGGTGCTGGGTTTGTCGTGAGGTCAGGTCCATGACCCGAGACAGGGAAAACATTATAAGCTCAATACTAAAAATAAATATCAAGCCATCTGAAGAACGTGGCCATTTCAAGCTGGCAGACTGGTGGCTGTTAGGTTGGTGACCCACTGGTAGAAGCATATTACTGTGTACTCTGTGGAAATATAATAAATGCCATGTCCGCCGACTTATCTTGCTATCATATTCATATCAAAGGATGAGGCTGACATTATTCTTTATTTGTCTTATTGGTAATAAGTCCACTACAAAGCCAAATGTGTATTTGTCTGTTTCTTAATCATTTCTGACTTACCTTCCCCGCCTGTGGCAGGGAGCCTCGAGCCCAATGTATGAGCCTATTTGTCACACTGAAAAGGAAAAAGGGGGGAAACTAAACAGAGATAGGTGGGGACACTTTTATTCTGAAGGCAGGAAGGTAACGAAAACAAGCATACCCAACAACACGGCGCAGGAAGAAGAGATAACAGTGTGTACGTCGAGAACTAAGTTAGCAGACAGTGAGCGATGGACAACCGTGACTCATTTGTATAACATACTTTGGGATTATTTGGATGCGTGGAAGCTTACGGCCCCTAACGTACATTTCCTTAAACAGACGGACGCTGTAATTTGTGTCAAACATTACTCAAACAGGAGTAGCTTTTGTTCGGGACTATTTTTAGCGGCGGATTGAGACAGACTTCCTTCTCCGGTGAGTATGAATGGCAGGTGTGTGTATAGGACTCGAATGAATGAAGTTATATTTTACAGTGTGTTGGTTGTTTAGTGCCGGCTGTTGTTAGTTTGGATAAATAAAGAACGCCGCTTCCACAACTTCCTGTGAGAAAGCCTCTCTCAGCAAAAGGATTATACCCTGTGGCCTTGGTGGGGAACCAGTGGGATAAAGATTAGCTCAGCAGACACCGTCACCACTCAAGAGATGGCTACAGAGTTCCACCCAATTATCCTGGAAATGTACTTTAAAGAGCTGTATAAACAGGATCTCTTGTTCAAGGGAACTAAATCCACTCTTACTCTATTAGATATCCCTCAAGGAAATTAAGTGCATTTTTGGAGTATTTCCCACAGTTGTCCTGATGTTGCAATTCATTTGTTATGGCTACTTTCAGGGCGACACTGCATTCAGGCTGTCGTGTCACAAAATGATGACATTTGAGAGGATTTATTCGTTAACCCTTAACCTTTACACAACAAAAACACCGCAACAATATTTCACCGTGGTTGTATGAGGTGAATTAAAACACTAACCTTTTATGCTCTACAAGCTCTGACATGAGCTGTTTGCACACTTTCTGTCAATGGTGCTTCATTTAGTTACCTTCGACCAGAAAATGTGACAAAAAATATTTTTTATATGTGTTTGTACTAAACTTCCCAAAATACTCTGGTGTAAACTTGTTGCTCTCAGCTGCAGTCTCTCTCACAGGGTGACAGTTTATGTGCGTGCTCTATACTGATACAAATGCTCGGCTGCGGCACTGTCTCTCAGAGTTAGCTCCACATCTGTTTCGTCTTCTGGTAGAAACACAAAAATGTAATTTCAGGACAAGGAAAATTCACTGCAGCTGTGATTTATATGTAGCGGTGAAGAGTGCAAAAGCAGCAGTGTAAGCAAAGTGACAGCGAGAGAGTCAAGAAGAAGCGAGCGTTCTCAGTTATTCAAAACACGACTATTGATGGTACCGTGGATGGAGAAATTGCCTCCTCTTCTTCTGCTGAATGTATAGCTGTAGACACCACGGCTTGACATTTGGCAACAGTGATTCCACACATTGTTTCCCTGCATCTACATTTCTATTTCATAGCTTATGATTAAAGGTCCAATGAGTGCTAAAAGAAAAGCATGACACAAGAGAGAGAGAGAGATCAAGCTTGACAGAGACATATTAAGAAGAGAGAGAGAGGTTGATGAAGTGAGAGGAGGAGGAGGAGGAGGAGTAGTACGGCGAGGAGAGTGAACGCTATCAGTCAGGGAAATATACCCCGTGCCATCGGCACCAAAGGAAAACATCACTGTTCTGGGGTGTCAAGTTGAGATGGACGATCAGGACACGCACTGCGTGAGCTCCTCGGCGAGTGTGTGTATGTGTGTGTGTGTGTGTGTGTGTGTGGGCATCTGAGTACGTGTGAAACAAAGAGAATGAATTCCTGTTTGATACATCACAGGCACAAAAGTAATGCCTCACTGTGAAATCATTGCAAGCTGCCCACTGTGTGCACTGCACTTCCCATGCAGCACACACACACACACACACACACACACACACACACACACTGAGCAATCAACACCATCAGGATGGTGGTCTATTGTGGCAGGTACAAAGAAAAAATGAAGGCCCCTGGGTGGCCTGAGTGTGGGGCTGTTATTTGCTCGCCTGGCCGATACCTTGTGGTTGAAACCGTGCAAATAAAGCAGTGCATCATGGGAATGTCTGGCAACGATCTGTGCAGAATGTTATCATTGCAGTTTGCTTTTTCTAGTTCTTTTATGGAAGTGAATATTTCTCAGCGTATGTCTCGGTGTGCCTCATTTTAAAAACGTTGACACGTTATGTTAGGAAAAGGTCAGTTCATGTGTGTCCAATGTTTTATAATACATGTGCGCACACAGGGTGTCGTAATAGTATTTCTCAGAAACAAGGACATAGTAATATTAGATAAAGTACTGTGGTGCTGTAAACAAGGCAGAGGTTGTACAATGTGTTCTCCATGGTAACATGTATCCTCATGTGGATCGTGAATGTCGAGGTTCAAACCAAATCCCTGAGAAAGTTTGCTTTTGATGATTATTTTTGGTGACGAGTCGAGGTTAGGCACAGAGGGTTCAAGGCTAACATCAATCCCCGGACACTGTTAACAGGCGACACCAGTGTGGCTGATAAATTATCACCTGGAAGTGGAACTTACAGATGCTACAAGACAAGGAAGAAAGCAGTAATACAAAAGAGTCCTTCCATTACTTTAAAAACTACATTATAATTACGTATACGTGTTATATTGGAGGGTTGTTCTAAAGGGGATTAGCAAGGGCTCTGCGTGGAAGGAACACACAACTCTGTGATTGGCATGAAAGGTGGCGTCACGGCCACCGGGATACCCGAGCGAACAGTTGGAGCAGACAGCGATGATGTCCGAGTGATGAGAGATCACAGAGAGGAAGAGACGATCAGAGTGATGCGGCACTAATTAGATTCACACTTCGACAGGGAGCCTGTCCACTGAGAAGAGGTGAACGGCTGGAGAGGAGAGGAGTAGGACGGAAAAATATCTAAAAATAATTGAGGGGAAATCAGGGCCCACAGGGCTGGAGCTATTCTAATGAACAAACGACTAATACGTCCATCACACATGCAGACACGTAGGTTTGCTTGGAAACAATCTGCATTCGGTAAAAGTTTCCACAAAAATGTATAAGATTTCACTGTTGTTAATCGAAAACCCCCCAAAAAACGTGTATTCCTGGTCTGAAATACTCATGCGCACATATCTGTTTTTACAAGTAGCAGTTAACGCGTGGGAAATGGTGTCTGGCTGTAGACAGTGCAGGGATGTCTGTATTTGTGCGAGGGAGGCGGGGAGACAACAGAGATCAAAGTGTGGGAACCAAGGAGAGACAGAGGGAGTGGGAAGGGCATGGAGGGTATAAAAGGGGGGGGGGCAAAGGGTTGGGGCGAGCGGGTGGAGGAAATGAGGAGGAGCAGCGTTGGAGTGGAGGGAAGGGCGAGCCAAGTAAGCACTTTCCTGTCCATTTTTCATCAGGCGAGCTAAATTAGTCCAGGCTGGTCTCTCTCTTCCTCCGTGTGCGAGCATCTGCTCCTACATTCCTGACACGTCTCTCCTCTCTCGGCAACCCAGAGCGCGGCGTAGCGTCGCTCCGAATACCCTTCTCAGCATCCTGCCTTTTCACCGCCTCTGATTTATTAGTCGGCGGGCGCCTTCCATCACACGGTGACGCAGGGAAGCATCGTGTTTTCTCTGTGTGCCCTTCGCACCTCTGCTACACCCTCCTCATTAACCCTCCCTTTCTCTCCTTCCCCCCCCCCCCCCGTGTCCTCTTGTTGCGAGCGCATCTCTGTCATCTCATTTGCTGTTTCCTCCGCTGACCCGCTGACCCCTGGTTGACTTCTCTCCTCTGTAGCCTGTCATTTGTAGTCCCATAGAGTCTGCCATTTGTACTCCCATACATGAACTGACTAGAAGCTGACATTTTGATCAATGGGAATACTTTGACTTGTGACCCGTGGAGGCCAAAAGGAGCCCCGTCATATAGTTCAACCAACAGCTAAAAATGCTAGAGTGGTGACAAAGAAGGAATCTATTTAGGAAGCATAAACAAAATAAAATGTGCTGCTCAAAAAAACCTCCTGCAATCTTTGATCGCTGCGTGGTTTGAACAATCCTCTGCTGCTGAATCAGAGACTTCACAGATGCTTCTCGAGTACAATTCTTGGGAAACCTTCCACACACGCTCTCCAAAGAATTACAGGGAAACGTTCGCACAATATCTGTTTAACTTACACACACACACACACACACACACACACAGTTCATTTCTCTACCATATATTACATTGATTTTCTGGTTTGTCTGCACACGACCCTTTCTTCAGTAACTGTGAGTCTGTAGAGAAATCAATGCTTCTATATACTCATATAATACTGCGTCTGATGCATCGTGGATGGCTCCAACAGAGGCACAATGATAAAGCTTTCTACACAAGTTAAGCTAACAAAGTGTGCAAATTGTAAGAAAAGTCCTCCAAACAACATCTGCCATTTGTAATTGCCTCCCAGAACGACACATGTAAGTGTTTTCTGATGTGACTGTGCCTTCCAAAAACTATTACAAACACTCATAACATTTTTCTTGAGCCATTTTTTCTTGAGTGGAAAGTCTCAAAATTGCCGTGCAATTTGAAGGACAGAAGGAGCCTAAAGTTAATTGGTATTATTTTGGTTGAACACAAAGAGGACACTCACTCACTCACTTTGGGCTGCAATTCTTGTATGGAAGGTGCTATACAAATAAAGCTTATTATTAGTATTAAAGAAGAAGAAGAAGAAGAGAAAACCTATATTTAGGAACGGTGAAGGGAATGTTTTCCATCCTTTCATTATCTCGTTGGTTTCACAGTGAAAAGGTCAAGACCTAAAATCTGAGCGCAGCACAATGCCCAAGGTAGAGCTGTCATGACGTTTAGCATCTTTACCCCGTCCGTAGAAAACAATGCGCTCTGATGCTCATCATGGACTACGGCAAAGCTTGAAATCCAAACTCCTGCAGCGAGTTAATCCCCATCTGATCCCTTTGAGTTGGATTTGATATCAGTCATTTTGCCTTTGCACAATCGTCTTTTGTCGGATGAGACATTCGGCGATGAAGAAAACACATTAAAACGAAGAAAAGAAAGAAAGGAATATTTCTGCATGAAAGCCAAGTACGACCTGACAGAATGACAGTTTTAGTGTAATTGTTTTCTCTAATTAATCCCGTAATATGACAACTTGTCTAATTCGTAATCACACTTGTCTTTTATCAGAGCTGCACGTGCTGCATTGAGTTCTGATTACAGGGCTGTTATGTTCTCGTCTTCGTGGCGACTCCCTGCATCCAATGAGAACAATGCAATTAACTAAATGAATGAGGAACACCTCAACTGGCAGGTTACTCCCTTCAATTACCTACACACTCTCCAGCTGACACCTGGGTAATACGATAAGCAGGTACAATGTGCTTAGACTAAGTGCTAACAACAAGGCACTCTTGGTGATGACAAAATGACACTACAGGCTTGGAGAAAAGGGAAGGATTGGCAGCGACTGCAAAGGTCTTCTGCCAATGTCGCCTGAATCCAGCCAGCAGAGCGTCTTAGTTTGAAACAAATGCAATTTGGAGGAGAAAGTAATGGTACTCTCCCCAAAATGAGGGAGATTGCTTTTGAGCAGCGGTGCAATCAATCAGGAAAGCAATACAAAATTATTTTTAATAATACATGCGAGGGAACTAAGTGTTGCTATTAATAAACTTTCAAAGTGCATGATGACATAAATGAGCACAGAGGTGTGCGTGGAGTGATGAGGGAGACCCATTTAAAGATGCCACCAGCGCCCTCCGACTATAAAATGCCACAGTGAATTATGGGTCCATGTAAAACATAACTAAACTCCATGTGCATAAATCATTTTGTCCAATCTGAAAAGGATCCGAGGATACAACACAGTTAGCATGAAGAGATCGAAACAGAAAGAGAACAACGCCGGCAGCATGACGCAAAAACTACATTGTCACCCGCAGTGATTATAACACACCGCGTCATCCAACCCAAGAAATCTGCTTGTCCTGTGCTGGAAAAATTGGAAAGTAAATCAGTTTTCAAAAAGCACATGTAAGGGTCGCTTTAATCGTTTTTTAGTTCCACGAAAATGCACGATTTTCCCTTAAAGTATTTGGTATGGTGTCTGTCATTCTACTCATTCCTATTTGTATTGCACCATTGTAGAACTTTATTTCTTTGTATGTCTTTAGAATACTGTATGTTGTTGTTGTTGGAGGAGCCTGGGACTTGAGATTTTCCTCGCCATCGACTACGACAACAATAAAACCTTTCAATCCTTGAATCCTGTCACCCAGCAAAACGTGTGTCTGGAGAAACATCAGATAGTGAGGAAGAGACAGCTCATCGCCGCCGCCATAATAATAACCTGTCATTTTCAATAATCATTTTCTCCTGACATTTGTCCATCGCAACATTTATCTAAATAAAAAGCGTTCCGCATGTACGTTCAGTTTTACCTCCACACAAAGTGCTTTAGACGATCCGACTGAACTGTTCACAGCTCGTCTGCTTCGTGGCAATACTCTGTTCCTAGACGTCGGGCAATTTGATTGACAAGCACGACGGTATCATAACCGATAGAAAATGACGGCAAAAGCTAAAGCGTTCTTCCAGGATTGTACACATGGCTGGTTGGTTTAAAAGTCTATGTTTCCTCAGACTTTTGTAAATCACAAACACATTATTAATTTGTACCTGCAGCAGCGTAAGTGCATCGATTTCCCTAATTTTTCCTCGTCATGCAGTCGCATTGAAAACCCTTTCAGTCAAGCGTATCCATTCGTGTAGATGAATACACTGCTAACCTTTACTTGTAGGGGAAAAACATGTAAGTTTGTGCAAATAGTTTTAATGCCAGGGTATTAGTATACTGTATTAACACCATTTAAATACCTGCTATTTATAATTCCTCATGCCATGTAAGACATGTGGACAAAAGACAATACAGTCAACCACGCTGCTCCCCACAGTCCACTCCCTGAGCCGAGTGATCATCATTATTTCTACACCCCGCACAGCGGTTGTCACATGACTCGCAGGGGGGGCACAGAGTTCAGTGGTGAGAGCACATAATAATGAGTCTGAAATGTGTAACGTCATTTGAACACACGGCCTCCTGGAATCTCACACTTCTCCCGCTGACCCAGACACCATGTCTCACCGTCTAAACTCAACAATCTAAATGATGTGCGCCTACGGGAGAGTTTCATGTGATGTGCACATACGGCTTCCTTTGCAGAGCAAGGACATGAACACAGAACAGAACACATTGCCTACGACCCCGTTTCTGAGTCACCGCTTAGGTCACATTGTTTCTTGTTTGAAGGATAAAGATCTTGTGCATCACACAGCTTAGCGTTGATTGACACGCGCTAATACCTCAGCTTTTACCAGCGAACGCCCACGGGGAAAAAACACACACACACAGAACGTTTTCCTCGATTGCCCTGCAGGATCCTTTTCACCTTCAGACAACAAGTGAGAAACATTTGATCAGTGTGCTGCTTGAGAAAACGCCTTGAAACGCAGACTCTCTTAATCACCGGTGCAGAGGGCATGCTGGGAATCAGGACATCAAAGATTTTCACTTCCAAGACATTGTTTTCACAAGAAACATTCAAGTCCATTTCCCTCTCCTCACATTGGCTTTGGGAAGTGTTTCAAATAGGTGGATCAATAAGGGGGGGGGGGGTACGGCCTTTTGCAAATATTCCGATATTGATTTTACACGCGGCTTTCGGGCTGAGGCTTTGGATCTGTTAAGTCCTTGGACGATTGTTCCAAACACAGATTAACGACAAAAAGCAAGAACGTGCGTGACAGCGACGGGACGCATGTGCCAGCCGGTTCGAGGAAATGTCACACCTTTTCCTCCTCTCTCACAAGCACACAAAGACTAACAATATCATATTATAACAACTGTTTTTGTTGCCCGAGCATCTGATCTTGTAACATCACACAAAAGGAAACGTGAGTCTTGAATTAAAAAAACATGAGGCCGTCGTGCGGGGCAGCTGCTCTTACTGCAACACAACTGGAGCCATGCATACTGTAGTATTTCTCACAATTATAGATAAGGTGCTTTGATGGGAAATAACGTTGAATATGTTCCTATAGATAAGAAAAAGCAGCAAGCACAAGCTCATTACAAAAGGAAGCTAAGGAAGCTTTTCCATCTTCAGTGATAAAGGATTGTGTTTTCCAGCCGGGAGCAACAACACGACTCAAAGTGGCCGCGCTCCAAGGGACAAATCCAAACGCCACCTCTGATATTTAAGATTCTAATTAAAAGTCAATCATCCTAATACAATGCAACCTTTAGAACGGTAACATCTGTATGACAATGTTAAATGTCTATCTTAGTTTGAGCAGTTTACGGGTAGATGTTTGCACGGGTGTTCCTAACTTCGCCCAAAGAACAGTCGTTTGTATACAGCTGCAGACTGTTTGCATGCAAAGCAGGAATTGTTCCGCAGCCCGAGTGCTTTATAACTTCCAGGTGTAGTCTTGACACCGCCAGATGGACGCTCTTGCATCTTCCCACAAACATACAGTGAAAGGATTCAGCCCCTGCACAAGGCAAAAAAAGGCTTGAACTGCTCTCCATATGTCGACACGAGATGACAAAACTTCGGGGCAAGTGTGTTCAAAGCCACTAGCATGTAATGTTAACTACAAAAGATAGCTCTCACCACACTCGGTGAATCTTCATTATCTAGCGGCTGATCTGCCAGGCATTTAGGCTTATTACTGTAGGCAAATGGGGACAAGAGCTGTCTGTAATTACTCCGCTTCCCCAGTGGGTGATGGCGACATTCTCAGGGAGCTTAGCGGTGGCTTCCATGTAGCTCTCACCACATATCGGCTGGGGAGATACAACACATGCTGTTCTTAGCTTCCTTATTCCTCCCCATCGCTATTTCTCTCAATTCCCCACTTGTTCTCTATCCGCACTCTCTCTACTCTCAGTCCCTTTGCAATATGCATCATTGGCAAGCTGATTACTCACAAACAATCAAATGCAAAATTAGTGAGGGTGGGTGAGAAGAGACAATTAATGACCTTGGACCATTTATTTACCATTTTTGGCCTTTTACATTAAAAACAATAATGCACTTAAGTTGAAACTATTCTTTTAATTAGTTACGTACAAATGTCCTTTAGAATTAAAGCATAAAAACATACGAGAGCACACTTTGAAAAGGTCGACATGTACATTTTCAACTGTTGTTCGTATCTAGACGTTAGATTAAACCAATGTTGTAATTGCAAATGTTTTCATTTAAATAATAGCCCAGTTCATTAATTATTGTGATTCTTTAAAGTGCACGTATGATTAAGTTATTTCTCATTATTATTTGTTGCGTGTGACGCATTAGTGTCCATTATCAGTCTGAAATAATATTGTAAAAATACTCTCATAACATGAAAACAATCCTGCATTCAAAAATAAAAGTAAAGAAGCGATCTCAGTGTTAGTGACGGATCAATGTGTACGTAGCACTAGTTTGAAATACTTTACAGTCAGGTAGCGGGGGTCTTTACCTCGGGGTCAGGCCTCAGAGGTCGCAGGACTTCCATACGTTTTGAAATTAAACCATCTGGGAAGTTTAGAGGAGAAATAATAACTCATAGGGCTCTGCTTCTGCCACGGGTTTAAACAATGCATTCGATTTTTAAAGCTTATCTTTTTTAACATAACGTCTGGAAAATAACTAGCTGTCAGATAAATCTAGTGGAGTACAATAGTTTCCCTCTGAAGTATAAGGTAGCATCAAGTGGAAATACTCAGATAAAGTACAAGTACCTCAAAGGAACGCTATCAGCCATATAATCACGTCTGTTGAGATTCCCACACAAAAAACAACAACAATGATGATCAAAAAAAACAGACTGTAAGAGTCTGTTTCAAACATCAACCCACACGCTCACGATGCTGCGGATTTAGACGGGATCGCGACGTCCTCATCGCTGTGTCTGGCAACACGAGTGTCAAATGTGTTGCTTTTCTCTTCACTGAGAAATGTATTTTCCCTTTTCAAAAAACATTGTCCTCAAGCTAAGCCGTTCAAAGCCACAGAACAGTCTTGTGTCATTGTTGAGGTGGTGTAAAGTGATTTACCTGGGTACCTGGATTTTAAAAGTAGTCATCAAAACTTGCGGGATTTCCGTGTGTGCAAGTGATGGATACAAATAACCCGGGAAAGGTAGGCAATAACGAAGACTTACAGTGTGAGGAGCAAAGCCACCGTGACGACTCTCCAGTCTTGGGGAACCTTCAAAACCTCCACCGTCTGTGTCTATTCTCTTCATGAGCTGTAGTTTCATCTGTGAAATGAGAATGCAAATCATATTTAGTAGTGTGTGAGTGTGAACTGGCAAGGCAGAACATTCAATTCAGTCTGATATTACCAACAAGGAAAGGGAGCAGGAAAAAGTAAAGCTCCATGCTGTGCACTTGTCACAAGTCCAATAGTACAATG
Organism: Cottoperca gobio; assembly: GCF_900634415.1. Classification (NCBI taxonomy): domain Eukaryota; kingdom Metazoa; phylum Chordata; class Actinopteri; order Perciformes; family Bovichtidae; genus Cottoperca; species Cottoperca gobio. The sequence continues at coordinate 9,038,509 of NC_041356.1, read as the reverse complement.
CCTGTAATACAGGATGTAAAAATGGTTTATTCTGCAGATTACCACGCTCATTTTTCCCCATGAAATCATGTTGAATAAAATAACATAACTCTATTTGGAAATACAGTATTCATACTTTCAGAATGGTACCATTCTGGAAAGATTTATTCCCCCAAAGACTTTTGCTATTGCACAAAAAAAACCTCAACACCGCACTTCACCAGCAATGTTTGTCACCAAATTCAGTCCATTGGCACAGTAGTGGTCCTTCCCTGAGGAATGTCTTCTCCAAGCTCCTACTGAGTCGCTGTGCAATGACATGTCCCATTTGTCTGGTGTACATTGGCAGCTATTAGCACGAGTTTAGCAAGAGTCTTACGTTTAGTGATGGACATGATTAGGTTAATGCAATGACACATCAGCGTTCTAACTGGGATCTTAACCTGCTTTATGCTAAAGGCTCTTAAAAGCATTGGACATGACTGAATCATATGAATTAAAAACAAATGTGTGCTATTGTTGTTGTAGGACAATGGGCATGGTCTGTGGCTTCATGCTAGCTAAGCTTACAGCTAACATACAGTTGGTACATTGGCAGTTTAAGATCTCATCTGGAACTATTTCTTAATTCTTCATCTTAATAGGAATTGTATCCCAATCACGGTCGTTTTTTTTTCTGCTATCAAACACGGGTTTCCTGTAATCCTGCAGATAAACTAGACTTTCATTTATTAACCAAATTTCGTTCCAGACTTAAACCGTCCCATGCAGTTTTCTAATTTGGAAATCATTAGAGCCAGCCCGAGCAGGCTTCCAGTTGGTAGCGATCTGCCCCTTGGTATTGCAAATGGCTTGAACACTCCACAGGCGATTGCATTTTATGGTCCAATAAAATACCAGTATGCGACTTTTGATACATTCATGTTACAAATTATACACTAGCTGAATGGGACTATGAAAGAAACTCAAGCTCGACGCAACATGTGTTTCAATGGATCTCTATGGTGTAGAAGGGGGAAGCACTTGAAGATTGTGAAAAGCTCCTGAAAAGCTGGGAAAGTGCCGGTGCACTTTAAAGAAGAAAATGTGCTATAAAGTGATACATGTGACATTTATAAGAATTCTCATTTACCTAGACCATGAATAAAGCAATTTTGGTTGAGAGCAGCATGACTTGCATCATCACATTTAACTGGGTTTTGACTTCCGTCCACAGGTCACTGAAGCTGTGAACTAAAAAGGCAACAATGGATTTTTCTGTCCTTCCTTTTGTTCCGGATCAAGAGTGCTGAACTACACTGAAAGTCAGAGAGTGTTTGTCCCCTTGAAGACTTGTAGCGTAGTCTGATGACGGTGCTGTCATCTCAAGTTTGAGTTGATCTAATGGTCCGTGTTTCCCATTCCCAAATGAATGATAAATGGACTGCTTTTATATCGCGCTTTTTCCCATCTTTGTGATCACTCAAAGCGCTTTACAATACATGTCAGAATTCACCCATTCATACAGAGTCAGAGGCAATCATACAAGCTACCATACAATGTGCACTTCAGCTCGTCATTCACACACATTCATCGGGAAATTGGGGTTCAGTATCTTGCCCAAGGACAGTTTGACATGCTGACTGCAGGGACTGGGGATCGACCACCGACCCTCTGACAGGTGGACAACCACTCCAACTCCTGAGCCACAGCATACTTTAAATTCGCCGTGACCTTCTGTCTTGCCCCGGTTTTGGCCAGCTCCCTATATGCTGGTCCTTGTCCCTTAAAAACTAAAGATGTACGACTGTAACCTCGAGATTATTTGTCTCCGTTCAAGTGTCTCCTATTGCTTGTATGGCGTCTTCCTTTGCAGGCAGCAGACATCCATCAGCCTTTGTGTGTTGACCTGCTGGCTTTAACCTTTCACTGAGACCTACTTAATCTTGACAGCTAAAATAAACATGTGCCCTTGGCCTGTTGTAGCTGCACAACACAGGACTGTGGAGACTGACATACATTAACTAACCTTTAAAAAGGCCACTTAACTACTGTAACACACTCTTCAGATGAACCATCCCAAGCCTGGGCTGCACAATCGTAGAGCGCCATGAGAATGATAATATGCAACTAAGTGAGTCATGAGATCAAATGGTGACAACGTTGAAAGGAAGAATGTACTTTAAGTCTATCTCGTAAATAAATCTTCATCCCTGCAGGATGTAAGGTTTGACAGATATGATGATATTTATTGATTTCGTGATTTAGTGAGTGAAGGACATTCTCCTTTGTTGGCCTGGAAAAACCTTTCGCAATCTCAGGAGTCCTCACTGTCTCAAGTGTCATCACAGGATGTAGCATCAAGTCTTTGCTCATGTCCTCTAGAATTAGAAGACACTCAAGGTCAAGCTCATTAGACACCTTAGACATGCTGAACATGTTAGCATTATCATTATACACATAGTATTGAGCCCACATTGCATGTGTGCCTAAGTGGAGCTTCACAGAAACACTTTCTTTTTCCTTTGCAAGCTACATTCTATTGACGCATTTATAAGAGCGTGAAATAAATTCCCTGAGATGCAAACATCACACTTATGCTTGCACCACATGTGCATTTCCTTGTACCCTGTCAAGTTCAATCTCTTATCTGCCCGTGAATCATATGAGCAGCCAGCTATGCGTCGTGCTTCAGTTTCACAGGAGGTAATTGGACCAGAGACGGTGGGGGAGGCTATGCAGAATTGTTCCGTGGTTAACATCATTTGTCAATCAACACTAAAGACACAATGTCTTCACCAGTGTGTTATGGCAACCTTCCCCATGCATCAGTAGCCGCGTGCAGCTTTGAGGTGCTCCGAGAATGGAAGTAAGACGTTGTTTGTAACACTTCATTAATGCTATTTGTGCACATTTCATCCGAGGCTGTTTGATCGTCGCCAGACCTCTCGAGGATCCATTAGCAATCACAATCACAGACTAGAGAAGCTGATAAACCGGAGCCTCGAGCAGGCCATTTCTCCATGCCCCCTTTGCACAAATGTGAGCACACAGAGCGGCGAGGGACAAAAAAACTGCATAAAATTAACCAGATGAACTGAGATTCAACTTGCGCCATTGTGACTCCATGACAATAACTGCACCAGCCGGCTGAGTCGTTTGAATTCTTTGTCATATTTCCAGTGGAACACAAAACACAAGCTCCACTGAAGATACAAGGGATGAGTAAGCACACGACTCAACAGAATACAAAAGGATGAGAGGGGGAATACGTCATGCGGCCGGCCTGTGGCTTGTTATTGAAACTGTGCCACTGGCAGAAAGCTCCTGCAGACATATGGTTGAGGGAAACTGGGGTATTGCTTTGTGTGCGACTGCGAGCGAACAGGCTGAGGGTTTCGAAGTCGACAACCGAAAATCAGATTGTATGAAAATAAATGGCAATACTGCATATGAACCAGGTGATAGGACATTGTCAATCATGTTTTAGAACAGCTCCTTACTTTGTATTTCCTGTTCAAAAAGTGTGCATATTATATCTTCTGTGGGAACCTTTTCATTCGTGGTTGTGCATCTGTGTTCAAGGTTTATGTTAAATGGGAACTCCATATATTTTATAGAGATTGTACAGGGGTCTAATAACTCATATTTGAGAAAGAAAAGTCAGTGCATGTCAGCCTTTACTGCACCAAGTTTGACCTAATTTGTGTTTACCTTTGTTTTTTTCTGTGACTTCTTTTGCTCGCCTGCTGAATTTGTTCCCGTCTGTCTGAATTCACCCTTGAAATCAACAGCAAACAAAAAAATGAGGCAGCAGCAGCAATCCAAAATAGTTTGGAGTATCATTACACTATCAACATGTGGCAGCCGGCATTACTGTTGAGATAATAAAGGTAAATTGCTCCTGCACAATTCTCTGATCTCGGGAAAGTCTTTTTTAGATTCGCCAAAAAATAGTCCGCGTGCAAATGTTAAAATGTAACATTGTGGTATAACATATAAAATCACTGTGATGGATTACACATGTACAGCTAGTTTCTAGGGCAGGGGTCGGGAACCTATGGATCGCGAGCCATATATGGCTCTTTCGATAACGCAATATGGCTCGCAGATAATTTTGAGCTGACATTTAACATGATTAACAGGTAATAAATAATTATATTGTGTCATTTTAAAGTAAAACATTTAGCAGCGGATTTGTTTTTAGTTCTCCCCTCTCCTTTCCTCCGCTCTGTCTCTGGCTGTAGGTGAAGGTGTGTTCACACGTGTGTGTGTAGGGGGCGGAGCCCCGCCCGTCGCGAAACCGAGCAGAGGAGAAACTGCACAAAGCAAGCAGTAGACTGGGGGTGTCAAACTCAATCACAGAGGGCTAACATTAAAAACTGGGACTACGTCGAGGGCCAAACACGGTCCACATGTATTGAACAGGGTACACATGTTGGATAAAGTGCAAAAAGATATGGAACATATTTAAGTCAACTGCAGACGGATTGTTGAGCAGTTCAATTTAAATATCTGAGCTGCAAAGTCGGCAAATGGTCTCAGTTGATCAGCAGAATGCTGTCGGGAACACAGCGGTGGAGATGTTTGTCAGTGTTTGGAAACACGTAGTGACCAAAGTTTCCTTGCTGCATCAGAGTCTGCCACGGGCAGCTCGGCTTATAAAGCTCTCACTGCATCACACATGTCCGTGATCACACGGCCCTGAAGCTGCAGGTTTAACAGTGAGAGGCTTCGTTATGTCGCACAAACAGGCCAGCTCACATCGTCCCAGAGATCTGTGGTGTGTTTCCCTTTGCTTCCAAAAACTTTCATTCCATTCACATATTTAGTTACTTCCTCGAATGTATTTCCCCGTGGTTGTGCCATGCATTGATTTACCAAAACCGGCGGGCCAGTTATGACAGACATATGATATTTTCTCGCGGGCCGGATAGAATTGCCTTGAGTTTGACACCCGTGCAGTAAACACTGAAACGTGCTCATAAATGAGATAAATAACGTAAGCGTTTAGTTTATTTAATAAAAGAGCACGTGTTCAATGAAACACTGATGCCGCTATTAGTACTCGAGAAGTGTTATTCTTAAAAAATGCACGCATAAAGTTGCATTCAAATCTATTAAATATATGGCTCTCAAGGAAATACATAAAAAAATATTTGGCTTTTATGGCTCTCCCAGCCAGAAAGGTTCCCGACCCCTGTTCTAGGGTCATCTTACAGGAAGTATAACCAGCGGAACAGTTGAGGCGCTAGAACATGTAAAGCTCAACAGTGGTCCTTCTGTCTTTGTGTTTGTGTGAATGGATGTGTTTTATAATGTTGCAGCTGCAGCCCCCCGTCTGATAGCCCGTCTCAGCTCTCTGTATTAAACTGTAAAGGCACTGCAGGGTGCTGACGGAGCTTAAACCTTTTAGCTGACTCAATGTTTCACAGCCAAACGGCAGACAGATGTATCCTCTCCCCTGCCCGGTTTGTTATCACCTGACCAAAGCAAAACTGCACTTGGACCCATAAAAACCCGAGAACGATAACATAGAGAGCGATGGCTGGGACTTAGTTTTTACGAGTGATGTTTCTACTGTGGGGCTGTTCAAACGTCAGAGAAGAGGAACACGGTGCAGGAACGTCCCACGAGTGTCACGTCTTTGAACCCATCTTCGGATTCACTTTCTGTGGAAGACGTGCTTCCATCTGTTGTTTTTGTGGCAAATTAGATAGACTTTGCTAACTGTGACAGACAGCTGCAGTGTACCAGTATTGATGCTAAAAAATGAAATATTAATATGATGTTAATGATACACATATGCTAATATTGTGGAATTATTAAATCCTCTTTACGCTTGTATTTTTAGTGCAATTAATTGGCAAAGAAAAGAGACAAAATGCACAATAAACACATTCGACTTCTTCAAATATCCCACAGACATCGCGATCACATTGTTATTGTGAGTTATTTTGATATCTGATATCGTAACAGCCCTAATGCCACTACATCAAACCCCTTCCCTTGTGCATATAGTTTTAAAAAAAGAGGTATTAATCGTATAGTTTGAGTGGAATTATGTCATTAATATAAGGAGAAAAAAAAAGCTTTCTCTTTTAATGCAAGTTTCACAGATTTCAGACGTGTTGCACAATCTTACCAACTCTTTGTAGTAGATGTGTGAGTGATGCATCACAAGCACTTGGTGATACAATTATAAAATATGTATGTGGATAGCAGCACACAGGGGATACAAAGGAAAGTTGTTACCATGATATAGTTGAGAGAAAACAGACACGTGAGCTTCTTTCTACACTCTAATCTATTACAGCACACATTAGCAGTAAAAAGCTGCAGCAAATTACCAACCTTTCAAGATCTACATCTGGGTCAATATTATAGTTGTTCAATTTGATTATTTCTGGCTGCCTGCGCTTGAACTTTCTCCGTGCTCTGTTGTCGTCCGTGCGTTCTATGGTTTGCTGATCGATACGAAGCAGTCATTTTTATCTGCACACTCCCTTCCCTTTCGCTTGCCTGTTTGGGAACTTGATGGAATTCCAGTTCAATCAATACGAGGCCCGTCACACAACCCAGTGACCATCAAACCTCATGATCTAATGTGTTTTCACACATACTGTGTAATCGCTTACTGACCTCGCACGATGTATGCGACGACATGGATCAGCGATGTCATTTGCTCAAATGTAACAACAACAAAAGAATCACCAGAATACATGTGTCGTTGAAAAGTACAACAACAACAACTAAAATCGTTGTTTATATCGTTTTTTTTTTTTATTGATCGCATATTTAGTCATGAAAAAACATCCTTATGTAACGTTATTCATCAAGACTGTGTGGGTGTTGTTTGATTTGACAAAGTATTGACGTAAAACACCCGGAGGGCGCACGTGTGCATGTAGATGATGTTTCCTGGATATCAGACGCGCAAAATGTATAAAACATGTGGAGATGAGATGAGATGGTAATGATATTAACCAGAGGGTGTCATTACCGATTCCTTAACAACTGCTGTAGAAAGAGTGGAGCAGTGCATGAACTTTACACAGCGCGATCAGATGGGTGGAGCGGGTTATTCACAGTGAGCCCTGAAGCTTTGCAGCATAAACACGCTGCTCTCGGGGGCCGACAGTAAAGTGGAGGAGTCGCTTCTTTAGGTGAAATGCACATCGGACAAGTTAACCGTGAATCAGTGCGCTTATGAGGATTTTGCATCTTTAAAGGGTCAGAAGGGTGCCAATGCGTGTGCACACGAGGACACGTTTGGAATTAATTTGCCGCCATATTCACCTCCAACACACACATACAGTGTCGACACATATCAGTAATTACCGAATATATTAGAAAGATCAGAAGACTCTTCATGATCCTCGGTAAGGCCGAGCCAGCTGTTTGCGCTCCGAGCGTTCTTTGGTGTCTGCATAATCTTCAGAGCGCTTTAGCATAGGCGGCTGCTGAGGCTGCACTTGCTGTGATGAGCTGGCAGGAGGTGAGGATTTCTTTTTGTATTATTTTATGATTGTTTTTGTCTTTTCTTTCTCTTTTAAGCTCGCCTGCTCCCCCGCACCCCGCACCCCGATGTGAAGTGGTGATTAGTTGGGTTCTTCCAGGAGTTTAGAACTGCTGCCAGCCAGAGTTTAAAAAATAAAAGCGTGGGCTACAATTTCTCCTGCTCCAAAAAGGATCTCCTGACACGTCAACGATATAGCCTTATCTACTTTTTTTAGATGGAGATGGACCGCGTCTCCAGCAAGGCTTAGGTGTGAGATAGGAACAAAAGCACTTAATTACCCTTAACTTAAAGAGGATCAACAGATATTCCTCGATTGATATTATTTTCAAAACCCCACGAGGGCAATTTATTAGAAAGTGGTGAGAAGTGTTGGACTTTTATTTTTGTAACAAATGAAATGAAGGTGTGTTTACAGCAGAGGATTAAAAGTATTATATGACTTTGAGAGGAGAGCGTAAATAGGAAATAAATCATAGAAGTGTCTGTTTAGGGGGAGAGTGCATTGAGTGATGGCAGCGTTTAGCCCGTTATTGAAAGCTGGTTGATTGAAATACTGCTGGATGAACAGCTTGGAGAGAAGGCTGTGTGGCAGAATTATCGGTGCCATTATAGAGCTCATAGTCAGTAATGGCTGTCCTGACTGGAATGGCTCAGATGGTTGATCGGGTAAGGGTAAAAAAAAAATGGCAGACGTTTGATATTGTGCATCACAGATTGTCATCATCATTGGGTTTTCATGGCAACTGCATGTCAGAATAAGAGTGATGTCCACTATATTATATTTCCAACATGACCTCAACAGGCTCCAATAATCCGTCTCATTGAAAGCAACATGCATTTCCATCGACACACTGCGCTTCTTTGGTTTATGCTTTTTCATTGTTTGCCAAAACGTAAGAGGGAGTTAATTCAACGTGTACTAAAAGACACACAGCAAGTTTCCATCATGTCGTGTTTGTTTCAAATTACAAAAACACACCAATGTGTGAAGAGTTTTAACTCTCAAACGACGCACGCTGGGACATCTGCTAACGCGCTGATCATATTGTATTCGGAACTTAATACAATTCATTCATAACGAGTCAAAAGACTTAGTCACAAGAACTCACGTACACAAGTAGAATTTTTTAATTGGATTAACTTGATTACTGAAACTATCTATATATATAATATTTAGTAGAAATGACTAATTTGCAAGAGCAAATACGTTTTGACGGAAACATAATGCCCCCAGCATTATTATTACTTTTTCTACATATTGAGGAAATGTTAATTAAAAATGTTTCCGGAAAATATTAATTGACAATATACTTGTTTTTTATTAAACATGGGCAGTTTTTGCATTACAATATGTGCTTGTAGCAACTAAAGCATGACTTAAGTATTATATGAATTGAATTAATTGTGCGGTATAGTTTAGAGAGAATTTAGTGACTAAAGCAAACACATTGGAGCAGTGGGGGGGCATAAATAATATATTCACTACACCATCCCCATTGGAAATTACGCCCTCTAATACGGACTCTAATATTGCTTATTAGTTGCTTCTGCAGCACAGAAAAAACCTTGTGCACATATTTTTGGAGCTTCTGTGGAAGGTAAAAGGTCCCTTTTAATAATCCAACAGAAGTGTGGAGATTTCACTCTTCACACTTTGAGGCACCTGAGCCGCAGTAAAACTGCATCCTGGCATACTGTGACCTTCAAGCGAAGTGATGCAGAAGGGGATGGCGGCTCCTTGGAGCCAGTACGAGAGGCATTTCTCCACCGACTCTCTGACTAAGCCCCGTTAAGCACTCACACGTTCTCACACACACACACACACACACACAAGCAACACGCACACTTTCTTATCACTTATGCTCCTGTTTGAGCATTTAGAGTACCTTTCCATCTTTTCTTCTTCTCCATCTCCTTATGGTTTTTTTCTCCACAGTTAACACCCATTCTTTTCCCCTTGTGCCCTTCCACAGCTTGAGTTCAGCTCATTTATGTCCCCTGTGATGAATGTGTCACACCGGCAACACTTAAATGGAAACACACACACACACACACACACACACACACACACACAAAGACTCATAAACACAACCAGGTAGGCACAATGCACGCACACTCTATTCCGCGTGTCAGGTAGCCACGGTGTGATCTGATAAATGGTTTTTGGTGCGGGTGCTTTTTTCCATTAATACACCCTCACATCCGAGCTTCATAGTACCCTACAGCTATCCAGCATATTGCAAAGAAAATGGACAAAAAAAAAATAAGGAGTGAAGTACAAAGAAAGTCTGTTCCCCTTGAAGAACCTCAGGTGTTTATACTCAGACATTATTTTAGATAAATTCTTCCTTCTATCTCAACGTTAACACTGTTATTTTTTCAATGGGCGTATTGATTTCCCGATAGGGAATACCTGTATTGAGCAATGTGTCACTTAAAATGATGCATGAGCAGATCATAGGTCCCCAGTTTGCCATCTCACACCACTATCCATTTGTGTCGTTCCTTTTGCAGGTATGGGTTCTGGCATTTAGAATGAATACTCAATAGTTTGTTCATCGCTGTTGCACAAGCAGAGTGCAAGGGGTTAGGCAATTAGCGTTTCATTATCAGCTTTAAATAGGTGGAAAGAAACACAATATCGGATAAATTGTGAAAGACTCAGAACTATAGAAGCAGTTTTGAATCCTGCATGAATGTAGCTAAAAGGTTTCTAATGTAACTTTCACATTAAAAGCCTCATTCCTTTAATTCATCAATCCATTTTCAAACGGCCGTTAAGGTTAGGTAGAATGGATAGCGAGAAAGCCCTAAGACTCCATTCTGTTATCTTAATTGTCTGACAGGAAGTCGGTGAAGTGGTTCAGCCGTCATCAGCGTTTTCAAAGATGGCCTTGAACTTTCCTCATCCATTTCAATGCCACTTTTTGTGCAAGTAATCATACCACATAATAATGCGCTTTTTAGCAAATATGCTGTCGACAGCATCTCATTGGAAACTAATATGAGACTTTGAGTCCACACGAGGTAAATCCAAGGGTGTCGGGTCAGCCACCTTCATGCCCCACCAGGAGGTTGTTCTTACAGCAACACGTCCCAGTGGACGCAGAACCCGGAGCCAACCCCAGACTTTTCAGAGATTACAACGTCTCTCAGCAGGCCGGACGACAGGTGCACCTCCCCAAGGTGGAGCCGGGAAGGCGACGTGCGGTCTGCTCTTTAGACCTGCTGCCACGGTGAGCCTCCCAAAAGGACTGTGAAAAAATGGCTAACGGACCAGATGTTGTCAGCACTGCTCATGAAAGAGAAGATAAAAGCAGCTCCCAAAAAAGGAGAATGGTAATAGGAAAAGAATAATTAAAGTTTTATGATATAGAAGTATGACATTCGGACCCAGTGACCGATGGGGTTCAATTGAAATAAATGTATCTAGGGATCTTCAGGGTTACCTCTTTAACAGTCAACCCAATTTACAAGCAGTTTCTCTTTTACATGAAGCGCGTCACGCTAACCCTACTGAAGTGTAGCTGCCGCAATGGCCCAGTCTTTTGTTTTTGTGAGCAAGCTAGGTTAGGTCCGGGAGTCTTAGTTTCTACTTTCCGATTGGAATACAAACTTAACAGTTTTATTGGTTATAGCCAATGCTGAATGATAAAGAATCATTGGAGTGTTTATTTCCTCACACAGAAAGTGAGTCAGTTTGTTGTTAGGCATGCAAATGAGTCACTAAGTTACCTTGGTTGTAATAAAAAAAAACAATCTGACTTCAAGACATACACTTGATCCTCTTTAGAATTTACATTTCAGTGTCTGAAATAAATAATAAAGAGTTTAAGATCAACAATGGCCCTGAGCAAGCACTGAACCTCCTGCAAACACTTTTGATTGACAGAGCACTTGGCTGGATACTGCTGTTATACAACCTCTGATTGGCACAGCTCAATGTCATGTCTTGATTCAAATAGTAACGCAAATGTAGCCAGTGGGATGCAGGAGAATGCTTCAAAAACTCTTGAATGGTGATGACAACTTGGCTCCAGGCTAGTGTAGGGTGGAATAAATAAGTTATTTTTCCATCAATGCTTCTAATCAAATTCTGCATTTGTAGCATTTTACACGTATTCTTTATCTGACTCTTATTTAAGGCAACAACAAGTGGGGAAAGTTGCAGGAGTAAGATTCATTAGAGCTGCTTAGCACTACCACAAGCCTGCACTGCTCTCCATTAAGCTACTATGCTGAAACAATTGAAAGGGTGGTGATGCTCAAGGACATTCGTTTTGAACGGAGGACAGGGTGCTTCATATTCATTTTATTTTTTTCATTACAGATTTCCTTAGCTGATGTGCATTTTCAAAGTATCCACCTTTCAGTGAAAAGCTCCCTTATCAGCACTGCAGAGAAAGGAACCATTGCACATCGAGCATGACAAATGAACTACACACTAAAACATTATCGGCACTCTGTCATAACACTGAATGACTATGGTCTATCAACATTCTGTCTGCGGCACTGGAGAATATGTTCATTATGTGGAATTTGAATGTTTTTTTTAAAGTCAAGTGATGAAAACGTTATCTTGATGGCTTATCGGCAGTGGTATGCTATGTTTCTTTTCTTGGAAGAGCAATTACCTGTATGGTAATTGTGTTCTGTCTGAATACAAAAATAAACCTGGTACATACTTTACAAGGGCTAGAAACAAAGAACACACCGCCACGACCTTCACGGCAAGGGTCATCTGACAAATGGAGACAGCGGAAAGGGTCATTAGGCTTGACCTTATACCTTATTTGAATGAAAACAATCAAGTATTAAAACTCAAACACTCTAGAATCTAGAGCCAGTTAGTTTTGTGTTATAGACTCTAGTATGAAGCACTACAGCGATAGCACTAAACATGCTGGCTCAGCAACCCCCACCCTGCAGGTCGGAGGAGTCCCTTGAGAGTCTCCCATTTTTTAATTCAACTTCAATTCAATACAGTAGACACTGCAGCTCTTAAAAGCAGACAAACATATCATCACATTTACCAACCTACTTCTTAAAGTGCTTGTTGGCTAATGTTTGCTCTACTACTACAAGTGCGTCAGAGGCCAAGTATCGAACAGTCTCAACTCTGGATCCTCCTTCCGGAAGAGAGGGATTTGAAGGGGAAGAGGTGAGAGGAGAGGGAAGGTCACGGCCAATGATCTTCGACACTGTGACTGCATCTCTTTCCAACTGTCTGCTCTCAAGGGTTGTGTTGCCACACCGCACTGTGACCGAGGAGGCGAGGACACTCGCTACAGTAGTAGGGAAATGTTCCCGTTCCACTTGGATTCACAGTCCTGCATATACAGTATGGTGAGAAACGTGGGGCAACTATATTCAGAGGATTATATAAAAGCTTTTTTTGGGAATAGAGTGACGCATCATGTGACATTTGTGTCCATACTAATGAACAAGTGCATATAATGGATGAGCCCCTCTTCCTACCCTAAAACTGAAATGAAGCCCCGTTTTCTAAAGAGAACGTAAATGTGATAAGATTGCCCGTGAATTCCATTTTGTTTCCACTTTCAAACCACATGAATGCAACATATTCTCCTGCGAAACCACCTGAGGTAGAAAGGAACCAACAGGATGCCTACTTAAGCTGTTTAAAACAAGAGGTATAAACAAAGCATCAGTCTAAAGTGATTGTGTTCCATGACTGGGGAGAGCTGCGGGCGACTGCTCAATAATACATTCCTAGATTCCCCCCTTGTGAAATCCTAAATACAGCCAACACCATGGGCCGAAGACAGGGGATTAAGACCCAGAAATGTAATCCACCTCTGAAACAAGCTTTAAAAACTGCTCCTCAGCAATGCACTGGGTAAGACTCAAAGCACAAGACAGCTGTGCTTGTATTTCATGTTTTCAACACACTGCATATCTAACATGACACGAACAGGGCATCAGAGACATGTGCGGTGCATCACATGTACAGTGTCAAGCAGTGAATATGCATGACGCACGGAGAGCATTTAAAAAAAATCGGAAATTGGTCGGTGGGATAAAATAAATAAGCAAGCAAAATAAAAATATCAGACCTCATTTAATCATTTACCAATTTTAATCATATTACAGGGGACTATTATTGCACCTCTTGGCATTTGCTCACAGTATAATGATTTATACATGATTGCAGAGAATGTAAAATATTCATATGAAGTTAGTATGTTATGATTGACAATTTAACTGCGATGGTCTAAATTGGCCAGGAGGGCAATTGTATTGTTTTATGTGAGATGTATATAAACTAAAATACTCAATGTAACAATGTACCTGTTGATAAACAAATTGCACAAAAGGTGTGATTTAATATATCTACGCATTGCTGATAATATCAACTTTTGTTACGTGCATGTAGTGCATTTGTATGAATACAGCATCCATTTCCAAAGGGCAAGGATTAGCATGATCAGCCTGCACGTATCTTCACACGTGCTGGGTGGGAAAGGATTGCCTGCAGATTAGTTTTATTAATATTTTGCCAGCAGATAGATGGGAGGAGGAGCTTAAATTACTGAATGGGATTTGTATTACCTTTGGTTGGTTTTTTTTTGGCTTTCATGTGAACGTCCCACGTCCATCCCGCATGCGTTTCACTCTTTTCTCTGATGGCTGTTTCCATACCAACAGAACACAAAGGGAGCACAAAAAAAAAAATGGAACCGCAATTACAGGCTCTCTAATGGAGACGTGTGCTTTGGCTCTGACGTCATCCAAAACTGTATACACGCATAAATCATCCCACCGCCACCCACTGCAAGGAATTGTTTTCTCCAATTCAGAGACCCTTACCCACATGGACACTCGACACAACCCCCGATATATAGCATTCATTTAAAGTGACTTTATATTTACCTCATTAATGATTACTTATGTATTATTTCAGGTGACTTACCTTTAATTAAAAGCCCTCCTGCTTCCCCCTAATTCTTTTTAAAGACATCTCCACGTGACCACTTCCTTGAACACCTTCATTGCAGGGATCATCAATCACAAATCATTTTCTGAAATATCACACGGTGCCAACGCGTGCTTAACGCGGTGATTACACGCCACTAATGAGAACATAGATGTAGGCTTATGTCTGGATGAAAAATCAAGGCCCGAGTGCGTCTGGGCAGCCGGGACAACGCTCTTCTCCGAGCTGACATTTATAATCAAGGGCTGACATCTGTCATCACTCCCTGAGGGGCCTTGTCTGTTGTGATTACAGTTCAGATGAAGCGTATTTGCATAATAAGTGTAGTTGACTCAATGGCAGTTTTTTGGGACTTTTTCCTTTTTTGTTATTGCGTGTGTTCGTGTGTATGCACCTTGAAATTAATGGTGTCAAACAGGTTTCTGATAATAGCATTTTCCCCGCCATATATCTGATTATAGCGCGTTTGGTCGTTGTTATTGACATGTTGACATTCCTGGAAAATGAGAGGAAATGATAGAGGGAACAACCGCTGGCCTCGTCTCCTGGTATTATCTAAATATCAAGAGGTGATTTCACACCGTCGCCAAGTGAGACTGTGTGCGAGAGAAAAGTACACGGGTTATGTAAACACAATGACACGTGGCGGCAGATTATGTATCGATTCTACTGCCATTGGTGATATTTCATGTCAACAGGAAGTAGATTTATTATTTCTTTGTAGCCAGGCCAGCAGCGTTGGTCAGTCTGCCACTTTCAGACTGACGTGCAGTATCTCAGTCGCTATCGATTGCATTCTACTAATTTAAATTCCCCACACCCTTAAATGAGGTAATCCAAGGTTCCCCATGTTATTGGTGATCCCCACATCTTTACACATGCCATTAACTAGCAATTTGTGCCTTTTTTTTCACATTTCATAGCCTAATCTAATATCAAACATAACCTCCTGGACTGGGGAATCAATCTTTAGTCCCTAAAAACAGAATGAATGCTAACATCCACGTGTATTGGTGTTGTCTTTGTTAACATTCTAATGTTAGCATCCAAGCCACTTGTGTTGCTGTATTCACTGTGCTGTCACTCAAAGCTTTCCAAACCAGGGGTATCTCCCCATACATTGGCTTGTGTTTGATATGTATTTTCAATGTCTGTTGCCTTTATGTTGAACAACATTTTCTCAAAATATATCCCTTCCACAATATGGATGGCTCCCATATGTCACGCGGTACTGCGCTGCTGTGTTCCAGATGCATTCCAAAGCCTCGGCCAGGTAACACATAGCTGTGGTGCTCCCGTCCCCGGCTAAGCTTTTGTGAATTCGCAGCAACATTTCCATGCTGAGCACCACTGGGTTCCCCCCTCATCAAATATATTACCCCTGCATCCCTCCTCCTTAGCACCACACTGCGCTATCGGCTATTTATAGCACAAACATATTGATCACTCTCTGCACCACCCTCTATCACTCTGTCTGGAGTGAGAGCGTAAAGTGCGAGCACTTTATGAGCCTCCATGTGCGTGCATGTAGGTGTGGGCTGGGCTGAGGGGGGGATTGTCAGTGTTTGTATGTATATACAGAATGTTTGTGTGTGTGTGCGGGCTCAGGGAGAAGGGCTGCCCTGTAATTCCATTCCAGACAGAGTTAACTCTGATTAAACAGCCTCACGGGACTATAAAATCCCTGGATATAAAAATAGGCAAAGCACTCCACCAATGCGAGCATTTTTTTTTAAGTCGTGATATGGAAATCAGGCACCACAGGATGTTGAAGACGTTACTCATTTATTTCCACTGCGGCCACATAAATAAGGAAAAAGACATCAATAAATCTCATGATGCATAAGAGGCCTACAAGAAAAGGACGTCACACCACGTAGCGGAGGGAAAATACTATTATAACAACAGCATGTGTAACTCTATGCAGCACGGGGTTCTTTAAAATCAGTAAACATTCACTTTTACAAGCCTCTTGTATTTTTAGCACTAGCATGACAAGACAAGAGAACCATGTAAATGCTTTTTGATTTATACAGGTTTCGCAGCATTTCATTTCACACGTTTCCTCTGCCTCCACTCGCAGGTTTGCATCATATGATTCAGAGGAGCTGACACCGCCTGCCAATCAGAGCCGGGTGCTGCAGCTCTCCGGTATATTTCAGTGTCAGGTTCAGTTAGGATCGAGCGACCAACACAATGCCGTCTGCTCTACTTTTAACGGTGTTGGGAAATCTTCTGACTGGAGATAAACCTATATTTGGTGAGAGAGGAACATCATGCACATTGTACCTGCACCTCCGGGGGTTTAAATTCAGCCTGGGATGCTTTATTGGATGTCATCCCTATCTCCCCCCCCCCTCCTGTCAAAGCCTAAACTAACCTATACAAATATCAGATATGATATCAATATTATGTTGGTTCTTCCTATCTCTAAAACAGCTGAGATTAGACCATAGCAAACGCCTGAATATACCAGAGTCCTGCAGAACACAGTAATCCCCTCTATTTGCTCCCACATCAGTAGCTGTCTCATCAGACTTGATAATCAAAAAATGACAGCGGCGCTCGCACTTCTATCTTTTTGGCAAATATGTCTCTCGGAGGCCGTGTGGAGATTGTGATTGCAGAAAAGCTCGAAAATCTGCTCAGGGTTTCGGGGGGCTATGACAAAAGGGTTTGCGGGTGTTTATCGAGCTCTCCAAAAAGCTGCAGCGTGAACCGAAAGCCAGAGTCTGTCCTTAGGTCCAACATGGCAGCTGTCTGGCAGCAGGGATTTCCATTATAATGCGGTTGTGGCCAAATATATTGCGTAAAACAAGCAAACAATACATTACAGCAGACTGAGGCATATTGGTTATCTTCAATTGGCTCTACTCGCATATTTGATTCATTCATAAAAAAAAATAAAGGTCAACTTGCTTGATTTAAACACTATTTATAGGACTGCTGTGTCATTTTATATCTGACAAATTACGCTTCCAGAATCAGAGTACTGCTTTGCCTTTATTTTTGATTTTGACAAATGAATGAAGAACATAATTAAGCCTTGTAACCAGTATCATCTGGGGATATAAGTACATTATTTTTTAAGTGTGAGTCTTTGATAAACAAAACACTGCATTTATAAATACTTAAAATGGGATTTATTTAAAACGTTTTTTGTTTTTTTTCTAGATGCTGCCAAGTATCCCCCTCTAATAAATGGTAATATACCAAAGACAGAAGATTGTTATTCATGTTTCCCTCCAGGTAGTTGGTAGTCTGTGAGTCACCTCCAAAAAAGGAAACTGTTCAGCCACATATTCAGTTAGTACGCTGTACTGTGAAATCTTCAAGATACATCACCCTAAAATAAAAGCTTTAAAAAAAAAAAGGTGCTTGAGACAATGAAGTACACCGTGCGCGGGAGTACAGACGAGGTGGCACAAGTTGCAGAAAGATGTATTACAGCAGTTGCAATATCACCCAAGTGGTTGCCTTTAGTGCTTTTGCTTTAATCCCACAGGAGCAACTTGTTGCCAGGAAAGATTTTAAAGGCTTGTTGATCATGTGACCGCTTTTGCTGGCCGTTCTCCCAATTGACGTTACACCGAAAATTGGCTGAGCAACACGTACCCTTGGTTTGTCCCTGTGTGCATGCAGGCGGCTGTCTGGCAAGGAGCAGGTGTCTCAGGCCAAAAGCGTAGGTTAGGGAATTATTCTGCGAGGGTGATGATGTAGTTAAGGTGACGAGGATAACATGCAAATGCTCTGCATTAAATAGTTACTAGAATTGTTCTTATTGTTCACCCGGAGAGCAGCAGACATGTTTGTTTCCATTTCAGTTTTTAGTATGCGTCTGCTGTTTGTTCTTGCTATCGTCTGTGGGTGCGTTATCTCTTCCCTGCCTTATCTGCTGTTTGTTTTTGCGTTTCCTTTGCCTCTTTGTCATGTCTGTCTGCGTTTATGTTAATCCCAAGCTGCTGTCTTTCACTGTGGAGTGTTCATAATGTGACTGCTTGGTTCAACCTCTCGCTGTACGAGTGTTCGAGCTGGAGCAGAGCTGAAGTATGATGCACAGCTCCATTACTTAACTTAAAGCCGCAGCCGGAATCTAGTTTCAGTGAAAAGGAGCTAATAAACCCACAGTTCACTACCTGCTAGCTGGTGAACTTAGTGGAGCATTTAGCAGCCAAAGATCTAAGCGAAAATAAACCTGCAGGTGTAAAGAAATTCAGACATACATAACCAGATAATTGAATATGTGGCTCACACTTTTTAAGTATACGGTAGTGAAAGCAAAGTTTAGTAAGTGTTCAAAGTTGATGTTGACAGGCAGACAGTCAGGACAGGTGAACAAGTCCAAGGAGGCATATGCAGACGGGAAGAGATAAAAAAAACTAAACTAAAAAGGTAGACAGAATAAGAGACAAAGGCTATTGCAGTAAAGGAACAATGGACAAAAGAGCGAAGGATTGGGGGTAGAGGGCAGGAACATACTCGCAGAGGGGACGACGGAAGGAGGAACGGGTGTGTGTGGTCGGTAGGGTTGGGCAATGGGACGGCAATATCGGCTTTATCGGTGCGTCTGGCGGACTGGAAGGAGAAAAACATGACAACACCAAAGAACAACACAGAAATAGTAAAATATTGAAACTGAAATGTCTCATTATTCTTGGAATAAAACGTATGACAAGACGGCTTTGAGACCAAATTAGTTTTTTGTCACATTTAATTGTTGGGAGATAAAAAAGGACAGAAAAAAAAAACTAATTACAGCAATACAGTCACTTGTTTTTGTTTTATTTTTCAACATTTCTTTGAAACCCATGATGAATACAAGCTTGCAGTGTGTCTGCATGTGTTTGTGTGCTCAGTACGTCTGATCTGTCATGCAACATTATGATCTACCGCCCTACACTGTATTCCATTTTATCACGATAGCAACATCTAACCCACCCGTTTCTCCATCTCCCATTAGAACACAGAAAAACATGCCATTAAATAGTGTCAGAGTTGCATGCATTTATTCTGTTTAAAGACCATTCAAGTGCTTCTGCTATTGCTGCCATCACTGGCAAACACACACTCGCACTTCTTCAGTCTAGACATGTACTAAATGCTTGTCTCATTTTAGCGTTGTCGCTGTTGAGACGTCCATTAAGATTCCCCTAATCGCAGTGTAGAATGATAATGCCTCCCACACTCACTCACTCTTACACACACACACACACACACACACACACAGCCTTGCTCCCGAGCTGTCACTTGCACGACGACAAAGCTACGTGAGAGTGTTAACTGAAGAGCTTGGCTGAGATAGGTGGTCACGTAATTGATCAAGGTTGGCAAACCGGGTTGTGGAGCTAATGAATCAAGACAATGGGCAACGGGTTTAATTATGGCTGCAAGGAGGAAATCATTAGAGGAGTTCATCTGAGGGAGGTGAACTCTCTCCCGATAGTTCCCAGCCGGGTCATATGATAAGGACCTTTTATCACGCTGGTCTAATCTCACGCCATTACTTATGCACTGGAGCTCTCGGGTTAGCCCTCTCTCAAGATCCCCTGCGCAGCCTGAACTTCCTCGTAGGTTAGCCGCTATCAGGCAGATTAGCGCTTTGCAGAGTCGCTTCTCCTTTGACTGATGAGAAGTAAGTCTTTGCACAAGGGGAAGAAGAGTTCTCCAGGGACGGCCCTCTTTGAAGCTCCTCCACCCCGAGTTTACTCCCCGCTATTAGGTCGTATTATCCGTTCGCCCGAGCTGCCGGGAGATTAGGTTGAGTTTACTGCAAACCTAATCACGAAGCAATGGCCCAACTTGGATTGCCGCGGTGAGGTGGTTTACTTCACGGTTGATTTATTATGTCCATTCTCAGGCCATTAAGCAAGAGGTAAGACTCCTACAGAGTGGCTACAAGTTTTGTGTGTGTGTGTGTGTGTGTGTCTTGGAGTCTGAAAAAAGAATTAGCTCGTCTTGATATTGGAGATAAATACTCTTAAGTTAGTCCCAACACATTTGGCACTTTTGGGTAACAGGTCATGCAACTTATGCAGTAAAAATCTGACTTTCCAGTCTTGCTATGAGCACATCAACATACAAAAACAATGTTGACCTATAGCCCATCTCTACAGCGGCAACTTTTCTAGATTCCTGTTCCCAAATACTCTCTAGGTTTGATTTTTGAACCCATTTTTTTCTGTTTTCTGGTTATTGGCGACCATTAATCTGTTCATTTAGTTCCAGTAAAAGGCCCAATTATAACAAATAACCAAACATTACTGCCTCCATTGGGAAATAAGGACGTTATGCCAATATCGTTGTTCATAGTTACAGTCACAGGCAATTTAAAAACTCCAACAGTGACGAGTAATACAGTTGCCAGAGAGCATTACTGGGAGAAAAGTGCAGACGGTGTAAATTAAGTTTCATAGTCTCATCACTGCCTCATTTAAACTACACAGGGCATCATTGATACCGGCTTGTCATGTTGAGGCGATGAAGCTTTGCTGTTCACAAAGTCTGCACAACTTGCCTGAGGGCATTGGTGGGAATGTGGGACCGATATACATTACATCACATCACACTTGGGAACGCTACGAACAAATTCTACTTCATACGCAGCAACGTGTTAAACTTATACTAAAGTCATTTCAAGATATTTTCTTAGCCAGGTGGGGAATATCGTGGGGTTTTGAGGCGTGTCTCAGACCTCTACGGTTAGAGAACCTCTGCTCTGTTTGACACGTGTTCCTTAATAGCAGAGTGGGCAAATAGCTTAAAAATGCCACAAACACTTATTATTATCCGATACGATAACTCACCAGGTAAAGCACAGTGGCTCTGCTGCCCACTCAGAGCCATTATCCTGCAAGACTTTCTCGCTCTTTGTTAGTATCGACCTGTAACGCTATTTTTAAAATGTTGAAAATCCAATATATTGTTGTGTCTTTCAGAAGTAAATGTGCTTTTTCACTTGTGAGGTAAATAATCACCGACATGGTCTGTATACATGACATGTTTAAGTTTGTATTTGTATATATGGAAGAAGAGCATATAACGGCAGCATTTCATTCCTTATTAAATGTGTATTAAGGTCAACTAGTATGGATTTCCCCTTTTACAAGCACTGTGGACAAACGTTAGACGGTAAATAAAGTTTTTTTTTCATTGTAAAAGCAAGAAAATAATCAATTATGCTATTCATCTACGTGCATACATAATATGTTCACCTCTGTGGTCGGTACACTTCCATCTTAAGTGCAGCACTACTGGAGCTGGTAAGAATAATATTTACAACCGCGGCATCTGGTGAAACATCTTAAACGCTGGTCCCCATGCTGTTCCGGGATGTAACCTCGCTTGTTCGTGTGCATAGAGAGAAGGTGAGTTTGTAAAACTAAAAAGGTATCAGTTTGAAGGTGACTGCTGTTTCTGATTTGCAAGCCTGCATGTCTCCTCTTTTGATTCCTCTGTACGTGCCCTCTTTACCGTCTGCCCCCGGGGGCAGACATATGAAATGCATCTCTGCATAACAAAGTGGGCTGCACAACTTTCCAAGCAAAGTGAAGTGAGGGAGGAAGTCTCCGATCTGTGAAGTGGTGAGTTGTTACTTACTGAAGTGACTAAAATCTAATTAACTGAATTTTTCAGTCATTTTAGCACCCAATTATGTACAGTATCGTCTCTTCTGGATGTTTCAATAAGAAATAAAGCGATTGGATTATATCCGTGCGCGGAACTGTAATGCTTGCTACAATTTGAAGGCAATGAAAACTCTGCAAAGTGACACAAGGGGCCATTTTGCAACATTTGTATCCCGGGATAATGACCAGCTAATGAGCCATATCCTTGGATCTCTTCACTGAACTGGATCCTCTCTTGGAGAGAACCACATACACACACCATGCAATAGTGGCCCTTCAGCAGCTCATGACAACCCTTTGGTGTCACGCAATCAGGGTATTTCAGACAGATTGGGGATATTGCAGTCTTGCCTGAGCCGTTGGGCAAAGATGGCGTGATTCGGCTCCTTCCTAGGTGTGTGAGACACGTGTGCAGGTCAAATGCAATTCCCAGCAATGTCTAGTTGTCTAATATAATTGGCAAAAACGACAACCACTCGCATTATCAACTCAAAGTGCCTCAGGATTGGATGAATTGTTTTTTATTACCCACAAAGCACTGGAATAAAAAGAGTATGCTCAAAGAAATGGAGCTTACACCTGTCAATCATTCTCAAAGAAACACCACAGCAGAAGCTCAAATGTACTTCTCCACACAACCACAGAGGGGGGCAGGCCATGCTCACGCTAGCGTGGTTATTCTATGGGGGGGAGCATCAACCAGCACCAGATACAATGACAGCAGTTTGCTCCACTCTGCCAATTGGTGCTAATAAAGCTTTTTCCCGCAATTTACAATAATATCTTTGAATAGAACATTGTATCAAATGTGCACAACTCTGAATGCAGAGACTGAAAAGGCAGCAACAATTTCCCCATTCACACTTGTATATTGTTCTTCTCTTAAAGGCATTCTAAAGAATCCAAAGTGAAACTTTTCTTGTGAACATTACAGTCTGAAGTAAGAGTTACATAAGGAACAGATGAAACAAGAAAGAAACGCGACAAAGCATGTGAGCGGTTCCAAAGGGACACTATTAATAAAAGGCTTTTATGATCTTCAGAACTTTGTATGTGGGTTATATTCACGCTCGCCTGTATGCTCACTCTTAAAGCGTCCTTGACTGTTGAACTTCTTTCAAGACATGTAAGAAACCCCTCCTCTGCCACACACACACACACACACACACACATAATATAGATTGTATGCACACATTCTTATGTCCAATACTTTGGTTTATGTCCTGCAGACTACATCCCCACCAGCCTCAGTCGTACTTTGTATTTACTGCTTAATAAGTAAATAACTGCGATGGAGATTTGCTTCGGAGATGTTGAATAACAGTATTTAGACATGTGGATCTGTTTGTTTCCGTGCAGCGCCTCCTCACCCCAGCTGTCTCTGTTTTGGACAGTTGAGGTGGGGATGAGTACGGCTGGCGGCGTGTGTCACTCACAGCGACGCCATGTCTCTCACACACAAATGCACAGTGAAGAGGCAATCCAGGTGAGAAGGAGGAGGTCACCGGAGTCACACACTCCACTTAATGCAAGGTGTCGGCTTTGCACACTTGCGGTGTCGAGAGAGGAAGCGAAAAGTAAGGCTGCTTGCATTTGACTTCTACAGGCGTGACACGGTGGGATGCTTAATGGATTGCTGAAGTCATTAGTGGACTTTGCAAATGTATTTACATGTAAATTATTATAAATGTCACGACAAAATAGGCACATTATACGTACATTTTGTCATTCTGTATGTTGTGATGATAATTATGTTTAGTCCAAATGCCACAGCCAGTAGAGTATAATGGTTACACACAGCGTGCATTAGAATATCAGCAGCAGCAATATATGGAACATGTCATAACATTCATCATGGGGGGGGGGAATAATATTTTTTCTCCAACTACGCTCAAGCTAACAACTTTTTTTTTTTCTATTACAGCACTGCAGGGAGGGACGCAGAGTTCAGATTTCGATCGAGATTATGTTTCAGCAAATCCTTCCCTTGGAGAGTCTATTTGTGCTTTCCAAAATTAATGCAGGATTTATAAAATTCTGAATTTAAGCCGTTTACACAGATGCACCGAGGGCAACTACGAGTCTCACAGAACTGGCTCGTACTGCGTTCAGATGTATAGCTATGCAGCTATTAAGAACACTGTGTGCCTCTCGTGCTAGTGAGGCGTGATTACAGACTGAGACGTGTGTTTCAAGTGTGCGCTCCTTAACGCCATAAGAACATATTTTTCACACATTCTTTTCATTTTCTCAAGTATAAGTTAGATACTTCACGTCTTTATGCATGTGTTAACACAGTTGTTAAGGCTTATGCAAGCAGACCTTTACTCTGTCATCTGTAAATACTTGACATGTGTTGGGGGAGTTGGAGTCTACTTAATTACAAGGTCAACGTTTGCTTTCAGTAGATACTGCGTCGTAAAGCGTTTCAGTATCTGTGAGGGAGTAAACATGCAGTTTGTCGTTGATCGCGACATAAATCCCCCTAAATTGTCACATCAAATGGGAGATTATGTTAATGGAACTCGACACACATTGTATTAAACAATCAAATATTAAACAATGACCTGTGATTAAACTGACTATCTTATTTACTTTGTTATGCAAATGAATGGATGGTCAACATTTGTTTTGGTTTTTACAACTCAGCCAGTTGACACAGTTCCACTTCTGGCACTTTTTCAGTAATTCACATAATCGTCTTTTAGTGGAATTCTTTTGGAAAACATTTTCTTTCCCCCGACATCTGTTCGACTAACGATGTGATGAGATGCACAACATGCTGGATGTCTGAGTGTGAGCGAGAGGGAGACAGAGGGTAGGACAGATAGACGGAGGCAAAAGCCGGACAGAAACTGGATGTGATCGACACGACGCCGGTGCTTTTGACAGACCATATTTGTACCTTCAGCCTCATGGAGAATCTTATTGCACTGTTAGAGGACAGTTTTAATAAATACACAAAGAGAGGTGGAACTAAATGTGCAAAATGCCAGTGGACTTCTACATCTATTCACTATCTGTGTATTCCCTTCTGCACGTGCAAGGAGCTAATACAAATATAGTGAAACATAACTAAAATAATAGAGATCCAGCAGAGTCATAATAACATGAAGGTGACACAAACGTTTTAGGATTTGCTGGATACAAACATTTAACATTTTTCAGGGTCCTAAATGAGAGAAACAATTGAGTAGTTCAAAAAGCTACTTAAAGCAGAATTTACCTGTCAAACATTTAAGCATTTACATTTCTTGGATGTGTACATGAAATATTGGTTACACCATATTGGAAAGTTGATTAAGGCCCTGTCACACATATCCGTATGACAAACGTATGCTGGCGCATACGAAAATGTGTTGATACGTTGATATAAGGTAAGGTACAAGTAGTATTCGTTACGAGCAGGCGGTGTTACGCTGGGGTGCATTGTTGAACGCTGATGTTTTGAGCATGTTTACCCGAAAATTACCCGACGTGTGCTTCATAAGATATGCAGACGTTACGTTAGACATACGTGAATACGGAACACGTACGTGAATACTTACCTACGTAAATATAGTACGTGAATACCTATGTGACTACGTTAGAGGTACGTTAGATATAGGCTACGTCGGCTGACGGTGAATCCTACAGCCAATGTATCGATAACGAGTGGATAACCTATTCCTACCCTATGTTAAGATGATGCCTGACGACGGAGTAACTTATTAAACGTGTTTCTACAGTACAGCTAGCGTTCAGCATGTTAGCCGAAAAAACATTGATATCCTAAAAGGCAACTCATAAGAGCGTGCATGACCCAACTGCAAGAAGAGTTTGGGGGTGGCAGTAGCGCAGGCTTGTTAACCACAGGGTCAGTTCAAGTCCCTACACAGATAAAGTACAAATTATGGACGTGTAGCCGGAGAGCTGCCAGTTGGCCTCCCGTGCACTGTCCAAGTGATCGAAGGCAGCCAAGAGGTTTAACAGAAGACTAAAGACACCGATAAATCAGGTGTCATGTTGAGGAGAGCTGATGCGATGCACGCTGAGACCTGACTTGACTATGTCCAGAATGTTGTTGTGGTCTCAGACTGAGAAGCATAAAAACAACAAGTTTGAGATTGGCCAGGGTACAGTAAGCCAGAGCCCCGCTGAAAGAGAGCAGTGTTGCAATTAATTACTGCCACCGTGCAGTAATCACATAGGCTATTTTTCTTTACGGTAGATTAAACATGCGGTGGCATCTCTCTACACGTACTTCTTCGGCGCCGTTGTAAAGTTTGAAGGTCTTAAACTAAGATAACCTTCCTCCTCCACTTCTCACACTCGAGTAGAGTATTCTGTGTCATGGCTGGTGGCTTCTTTGTAGTGTTTGCGAAAAAGTGCAGCACACAAAGAGGGTGGATGTGTAGGGTGATACGAGATGTTATGGTGGCAGTGTGGGGGTGGGGGGTGGGGGGGAAATCCCCTTGAAAAAACTTCAGGAGTTGCTGTAGGATAGGCAGTGACCCAAGGGGTCTGTGCGGTACGACTGTGTTGAATAAAAAGTTTTGGCCTGTGGGAGTTTCTTCACGCGAAATAAATTAGAAACAGAATTATCTCAGAAGATGAGAGAACATCTTTCTTTTAGGAATAACATCAATTCAGGGCTGGGGGGCAGAGCTCTCTTCGGGGCATATCTCTGAACTGATAGCGAGGACTGGGATAAGTTTAGGCCATCCAATATTATAGAATCTATTTAATCCCAACAGAAAAATGCAATAACAACAAGTTATGTCCACTTGTGGATACAGAATCAAATGACTTTCAAGTCTAGCTTTAGAGACCAAAAGTGCCTGGTTCCTTTCCCCCCCACCCCCCTTTCTGTGGATATCAGGGGGGGAGGGCTGCTGCTGAGAGGAACATGGAGAATCACAGGGTTTGATTAGTTTAATGTAGATCCACCGTTTCATAATGAATCAAGCCAAGCTAATATTAGCTCTGTGGAAACACAGCACATCCTTCAGGTTGTAGTTATTATTAGATTCATAAAGCATTACTTACATCAGCAGATTTGTCCTTTATGCTGACTTTAACTGTATAGAAGTTGAGGTTTGGGAATAATCTGGAGGATTTTATGTGTCTCACTTTACGAGCCAACATTAATAATGGTTTCGATGAGCAGGCCATAAGTCATGGCGCCGGAGTCGACAGGTGCAGGGGACTTATTTAGATGGCATTATCTGGACACACAGAACAAGCACATTTATTATCATTATTAAAACTCACTTCTTGTACCGTTTCTATCCAGTTGATCTTCCCCTTGCTGGTCGGTGCAGGTCGGGAGAGATTTTCAGCAGGCGAGTGAGAACCAGTGGTTGAACTCGGGTCTTTCGTCGGATTGTTTTTCCTGTGATGGATGGGAGCCGGCATAGCTTGGAACTGACATTCATAGTCCGACACAGTCCATAGAGAGATGGCTTCCACCGGGGGCATAAATCTCAACTGTTGGCGGGACGCGCGCAGCTAAGGCCCTTCAGAGGGCCGTTTCGGATGCAAGCGAGCATGTGTGCTTGCGAGGTGAGGAAAGTGAGAGGGAGAGCTGTGGACTAACAGTTTGCATAAATGACATTGTGCACGGACAAAAGCAAAAGGCTTCCCTAAACTGCTCGACACGCCCAACAAACTTCCCCCTTTACCATTCAGGAGTTGCAGAGAAGAGCGGCATACCATTCAATATTATGATTGAGTTTATGGGGCAATAGCGGGCGATATTATCCTTAGAATGTGAACAATAGAAGCATAAGAGACTGTTAACCTTAGCACTTTGTTACACCCCGAAGTACAGGAAACTATTCACACAGGATGGTTAGAGTGAGTGCTAGAAGGTAATACAGACACTTTTATCCAAGAACAAAGGATACAAACGTAATCATGACAGAATGTGCCAGCAGTAAAATCAATGAGGCTGTTGTTTAATCTGTCCTTTGCTATTTCTGCGTGCAATGCCAAGAGGTGCACTCTTCAGCTCTTACGCCTCATCTGTTGCGAGACTACTTTGGTGCAAAACTGTCCGACAAACGCTTATTTTCGAGGTGTTTGTGTTAATGGAGGTAAACTACTTTACCCTCTTTCAGCTCAGTTTTTGGTCTCCACCAACTCCTGGGGGAAATATCTGTCTACTTAGCTGCTAAATCCTCCACCGTGTTCACCAGCTTGTCTCTAACTGTGTCTGTCTGCCGTTTGATGCCGAGCAGGTAGTTTACAGTGGCTTTTTAGAGCTTATTCCCTTAAAAGGAACTGCCTGCTGCGAGACGCCGCTATGCCAAAACTGTAAAGTTGTGGCTCGGACAGCTAAACAATGAGACCAAACGCCTTCTTGAAGCTGCAGATTCAGTCACATTGACAATTATAAACAAATATTGATTATAGCCATTATATAAGAAATGGGGTCATTCAGAGTCTGTGACTTCTTATGCAACTACAGATACAGTGAACACATACTGTAGATATAAAACAGTATTACACACAGTAATCTGCAGTGGCCGAGGTCAAATACAGATATCAGTTCAAATGAAAAGAAGAAAACCCATCGCTGCTCAAGAACACGATGTCTAAGCACTTGTAAGGTCTCATGCCACTTTGCAACAGTTGCTGCGGCGAGTGACTTGCAGCCCCACCGGTGCACATTGGGATATTATCAGAGGGTGATAGGTCATTATTTGCCAGCGAGAGCTCATTGAGAGCTGCCAGGCTACAATGTGGGAGCCGGGTCCCTGTGGAATATTTTACACTCAGAGTTGAGCCAACATTCTAGTGCTGTACTCTTTTCACACTCCCTCCCTCCCCTCCCTCCCCCCAATACTGACACACTTTCTCATCGCGAAATGTCAGCAGTGTCTCAAGAGGAGAAGAAGAAGAAGAGGAGGAGGAAGGCGGTTGTTCCTCTTCTTCTTCTGAAGATTAGTTTGGTTAAGTTCAGCCTGTCTCAAAGGGTGGCTGCTCAGACTCGGGGTCTACAGGGAGGAAGAGGGCGAAGAGACAAAGCGGGGAAGACAGAGAGGGGAAGAAAAGGAGGGGGCGAGGGGCTGAAGCAGAAACACAGAGAACGAGCAAATAGCCCTGACGTAGGGAGCCCAATATGTGCTTGAGAGGTTTGTTAATAGGTCATTGTTCTTCATTGCAAAGATGAAAGCAGCTTGAGCAAGCAGAGAATGTCAAGCCAACTTGTTCATTTGCATAGTTGACTATGCATTGTGTGTGTGTGTGTGTGTGTGTGTGCGTGCGTGTGTGTATATACCCAAGAATTAAGATGTTAACATAAGGCCAAGATGAAAGACACACACAGACACTCATTCAACTATCTATATGCCTCCACAAATCACACACATAATCCCGTTCATTCAAAAGTGTTCTGCACACAATGTACACACACACACACACACACACACACACACACACATTTAGGGTGCTAATGTAAGCCTGAGTGTTCTCTCAGTTTAAATGGTGTCAGCGATGGCTCCCACCGCGAGACACAAATCTGGTTGCGCTCATCATCTGGTGCTCCCATCTGTCAGCCTGTGTGAGAGAACTTAGAGCGTGTGTGTGTGTGTGTGTGTGTGTGTGCGCTTTGAGGTTATACCAAGATAATAAACTATAAATAGGTGTTGTCTCTTTGTGTGTAGTAGATACAAAGAAGGAGACATTGTGTGTGTATTCAGGGGAGATAACAAGAGTGAGAGTGTTTTTGTCTCCCTTTCGCCACTCTCCCTTCGGCCAAACCAACATGCAGGCAGATCTGATATATAATTCAGCACTTTACATAATGCGGCCTGCCCCAGTTTAGGGAAATAAAGACTGATAACCCTTTAATTCTTTACCACGCAGACACACACAGAAACACACTGACCCACAAAAAAACACACACATTGTAGCAGGTGGGCCGAATCCTGCCAGTTGACTCCAACTGTGTGGCGGTCAGTGGCAAGTGCACCGAGGCACGTGTGGCATTTTGTATTTTTAGAAATGATATAATTAGACATTATATGATTACAGTACACTAATGAGGCCATTGCTGTGAAGTTTGTCTGTGTTTACGTCTGCATGCTATGCAACAGAATGAGACTTAGCAGGATGGGTTTATTCGCAGTTCAACATACGCAGAGTTGATGTTATCAGGGAATCTAACGTGGTGGGATGCTCTGTGCGGCACTTAAGGAAGTGACACTTGCCAATTCAAGGGAAACATAACTATTGTGTGTGTAGCTAAAGTCTCTCTCTCTCTATATATATATATATATAATCTTGTTCCTCTGAGGCATTAAGTTCAATTGTCCAAAAATAATGTCTTTTGAATTACTTTCCCATGTTAATACGCATTAGCACACTGAATGTGTATTAATCCGCAACAGAAAATAGTCCCTCAAAAACACTACAGTGCCCAGCTGAATGATATATTTGTCTTCAGTAGTAACGGACAGGATTGCTACTTCAGTATATATAAAATAAAAAAATGATCCTCTTAATGGAGCTGGATGGATGTTACAGTGAGAAACACACACTAACAGTAATGCTGGCGTGTGCGACACGGTGAGATGTCACATTTAATTACAGTGATTATCTCAAAGTGTCAATAATTGATAAAGAACTTTTTCCCTTTATATGAGACATTGCTCGGAGGTTGCGTCACTGACTGCTGATCTGCTCGACAGAGATTACACGAGATGTACAGAAGAACGGTGCATGTGGAGAATCTTTTTTTTTACCCCTAAGACGGACATTTTCCAGCTGCTACGTTCCCTCTGGTTGCTTCTTACCTCACAGCAATGCAACTCAAGAACGACTTCAATGCCTGTATCATTATCTCGACCTCGATGATCTCAGTCGTGCAAATTGCACTGAATTCAACACAAAGTTATATAATACGCGACAAATCTTTAGAAGCTTAGACACTGCACATGAGGCTGGTTTCCAAGGTAACCCTCTTTACCATAAATTAACATGCACTTAATTCAAATAAAGCACGAACCACAGTATTTTACTACATGAACTGTGCTCAAAACAAAACAGTGTTTGTCTTTACGTCCTGCTGTGGAATCACCAGGACGTAGAGACGAGATGTTTGGCTGCGTATGTGCGCGTGCATCTTCTGAGAGAGAAGAAGAAGAACATGCGTCGACAGGAACAAGAAGAGATGCAGCAAATCTCTATGTATGATAACAGTGTGAGATGGACGATGAAGCTCTGACCCTTATTGACCTATGATCTATTGATGAGTTGTTTTTCTGTTCTTTAGTTTGTACCTATATGTTTCTTAAAGTTTGGTATGTTCAGGAGAGTCACCTGAGGTCATCTGACACAGAGCAGAGGCGGTGGGAAGCAGAGAGCCCGTCTGTGTTCAGACGTAACATTCTGCACACAATAGACTCCCCAAGGTCCATTTATCACAGTGACACTCGTTTTCATGCAGTCCAGTAACCCTGCACCCGGAGCATAAACCAGACATGGACCATTCTTGCTCACTTTATTTCATTCTTTTTGAAAAGCATCTATGCATGCTCCAGTCTGTGCGTGCACACGTAGACCACACAGCAAACATGTGCATGCGTGTGTACCAAGATCTTCATTGCCAACGGCTCCAAGTCCTTGTGACCACACGCACCTTGCGGACATGTGTTACCGTGGCGATCTACTGAGCACGTCCAGACAGATCTATTAGCGTCCGGGTTGTCCGTGTACGCGTCCATTTGGGATTATAACCGACGTGTAGGTGTCACAATTTTATAGGAGTTATTCCTGCATGTAACCCTGGCTGTGCTAATCCACATGCATGCTGTCTGATATGTGCAAACATGCCACACGTGCGTTTACAGACACACATGCACGTACTGTACGCCCACACGTTTGGCTACTTTGGGCCAAATCCACATATGGGCCTATAATCTGGTCTCTCAAGGTGTTTGGATTTATCATTAATTCAGCAGGGGAGCAGGTCTGCCAGCTCCTTGATTGCTTAAACCACATTATCCTTCCACTCTGCATCCTAATGAATGTCCACCAGGCAAAGAGATGCGTGTGTGTGTGGCGCTGGTGGAGAAGGTATGAGCATTTGCATGTACAAAGAGTGTGTGCGCGCACACCTGGTATCTGGAATGCATGTGTTATTTGGACACGCATCACTGCGTTCCCTGGCACACCTTGAATCTTCATTATGTTTAGCTACGGGGCACAAAAACAATTTGTAACTTCACAAGGTGATGTCGCAACTAAATACCTGCCACCATCCACCTCGCTATGCTAAACGGTGTAGCATGAAGATGGGATGCTAAAATGACCTTAGAGCGCTTATCCCGACACTGCTGTGATTCTGAGGCCAAAACAAGCTCTATTAGCTTCCAGCTAGTTATTTGCTTAAGCTTGTCGTTCTGATTCGAGAAATACAAAATGAAATACACGCCTGTGTGACATGAAACGGAGCTTTGCATCCATTTCGATGCAACTTTCACATAAATGAATGTCAAGACCATTAGACGCGTCTAAACCTTCGTGGTGACCTCTCAAGCAAACACGTGTATAATACACTTAAAGCATTGCAATAACTTTACCAGTGGTATTACATGTTTGAGCCTAATACATGTTCTTACACCTTCCATTAGTGCCACTTACTTAGTGCCATATTTGAGCTTGTTTTTTGTCTAATTGTTTAAATGTGATTTGTTCATTTAGGGGAAACATTATATACTTATCAATTATTCATGACTTTGTATGTGTTTCCTGTCACTTTACTGCATGTTGAAGGTCATTTTAAATCTCTAAGTATCTTTAACAAAACCCAGTGCGACAGTGTTTCCGTGCGATGCAGTCGCTGTGCTGAGACAGCTTCAAGGCCCCGCGACTTGATTTTGACGGCTTATTAAAACAAACTGAAACCAATGGGCCCCTGGAAGGTAGGAAAAAACATTTAACGATTACAGCTTTGCGAGAATTGGAAAACGGTTTGTGGGTAATGTAAGTTGTAAGCACACAGGACTTACTGAGCCGATGTTGACGCTGCGTCACATTTGGATGCTGCATTATGGGAGATATTAAGCACAGAGCTCCAGGTAATGATCTGTTTTCCAGCATTTTGGAAACACACTCTTCATCCATTACTGTGTAGTTAGCGATCATTGGCTGTACTCTCTTCCATTCAAACGTTTACTAAATTCTAATTTCATGCTTTCAAGAACAAGCTTTAATTTCCCCCAAGTCGTCAACCACAGCCACCCCCCGGAGAGACATGTTCAACATTAATGCAATTATTACGCAGGCATATGCTGCAGTTGTTATTTTGGCACTGCGAGGCCCTGTGGGCTAATAGGCCTGTCTGTTGCCCAGATGCTCATAGGAAAGGTTTAGCCTTTGTGTGTGTGTGTGTGTGTGTGTGTGTGTGTGTGTGTGTGTGTGTGTGTGTGTGTGTGTGTGTGTGTGTGTGTGAGGGACCAGACAAATGCAGATCGCTAAAAAGGATAGTCTGCCCATAACTGGTGCGATTGGTGCATTTAGGGGGCAGCTGACTTTAAACCCTCCTGAATTAATCCCCCCTTGCGGGCATGGGTTTGAATCTCATTCTCGTTAATAATGTTCCCTGTAATTCATTTTGTTTGCGACCCTGCTCTGTTTCACGGCATGTAACCCACAAGTGTGTTTGTGTGCTGCGAGTGTGTAGGAGTAGGGTATGTTCTCTGAAAACCAGGACTTTCTCTCACACATACGTAAGCACACACACACACACACACACACACACACACACAGTCCTATTAGTCATGTTCTCTCTGTCTCTGAGATGATGATCAAATCAAGTCCTGTGCCTCTGCCCATACACCCCAGCTTGTGCATGTTGTCAGTAACCTCCCACAGTACACTCCCAGCCCAAGGTGACGCTCACACACAACACAAAAAAAAAAAAAAAAAAAACACAAGCGGGGACACACACACGCCCGCGCACAAGCCTGAGGTGACACAGATGACAGCTCAATTCTGGGTGAGTCAGCTTGACTGTGTCCTTGCCCAGACAGGAGAAGGAGGCGGTGTGTGTTGCACATCATGTGTGCGTGCGTGCGTGTGTGAGAGAGTTGGTAGGAGGTGGTGTTGGAGAGAGGAGCAAAGGTGAAGAAGAAAGCATGAGAGAGAGAGAGAAGAAGGGGGGGGGGGGGGAGCAGGTGACTTTGGAAAAAATCATGTGTGTGTTTGCTGTGCTCAAATGTAGCCAGCGGATGACAATTAATACACTCTCATCTCGCAGTGTGTGAGTGTTAACGTGGCCGAGCCACACAGAACGGCGTTATCAGCGAGCTCTGTGTGACTTTCCCGTATCTTGATCTCCCTGAATCCTCCTTGGTTTTAGGCCCGTGGCAACATTTCACTGCCATCGAGATTTTACAAGTGATGTAAAGAAGCTGCCATATGTCACCGCCATGTTGGAATTACTGCGAATATGAGGTGCCGATTGGGATATAAAAATCTAAACATATCATGCTGTACCTCTAGTGGTAGAGCATGTTGGATTTTGTCACGGTGTGACTTGTGTATTTAATTGAAATGAGTCAGCATTGGCAGGAAAAGAGAAAATCATCACACAATGCAAAAAATAAATAGAAATAAGAATCAAATCAATCAAAATCACAGCAAGGTAATCTAGTCATAAATCTCTGCTGAGCTACATGGCTTCAGTAAAGGTACTGACATTTACCACAAAGTACAACGCTGTTTCAATCAGCGGAGGAAACTATTCAAAACGTGAAGACATGGCCGTGACATGGAACTGACACTCAGTGTCTATTTGGGATCAACATGGAGTGGCTTTCCTTAATTCCTGAGAGAAAACCCTAGCCCCCCCTTGGCACAGAAATAGAGCTTTTCTCTTTGCAACCTTTTCACCAAGAGCAAAACTAGCTAAAACCAGCTAAAACTAGCTAAAAAACAGCTAAAAAACAGCTAAAAAACAGCTAAACTAGCTAAAACTAGCTAAAACCAGCGGTACAGCCTGCACGCCCCTCTAGTAGTTACTACGCCACCACGCCTTCAGCACCACCTATTTCATGCAATAGCTTTTATGTACATGCAAAGGCCTCAAGATGCTCACATTCAGAAGCATATTTAGTTTTGCAGTGGTTTGTTGCCTTCAGGATAAATGTTTTACATCTTTTATGTCTTACAGGATGTGCACAATTTGTATTTCACTGAAATAGGAGCAAAAAGAAAGACTATAATGTCACAGTGCCATATGCCAAACGTGCTCACAATGTCAGCTCCACACTGATTTAGCACCTTTTTTTTTTTTTGGTCTTTGTGAAATGTTCAGCATCATCACTCAAGCACTTTAAGTACCCCTAAAAATAATCCACATGGTGTTTGATTAACAGCACAGCACTCTATGAAATCTAAAGGACACTTCAAACGCTCTGCCAGTCAAAGTCAAAATCCCATTCAGAGCACGGGGCGCGGGGGCAATCATTAAAACAATATTTTTACACTGAGGGTATAATAATGGATGTGACTGGCAAGCTTTTTTTTTTTTTAAAAGGATAGTTGCACTTGAATGTCTGCTTGGGAATTGTTGCCAGCTTGTAAATGCGCCGTTTCAAATGATGAATTAGTGCATGTCAGCAGGTTGGGTCCGGACAGACAGGGCACTGTATTATATGGATTTAAAGTGCAACTCCATCCTGGAATATTAATTCATACTTAACCATTAACCAGGAATGTAGAGGTGATGTCATCACGGTGACGTTACATGCACATCGTCTGATACTCGGCTGGCAAACTTCAACAAAACATTTGAACGTGATGTGTGCACGACATCATGCAAAACAGATGATGCTTGTTGTGTGAGAATGTTACATTGTTGACATCTCCTCCCGGCTTAAGTTCGACTAACACTACATGATAAAAAAAAAAGGGTATAGCCTCGTCTCCGCCGTTCCTTAAAAAAAAAGGGATTTATCTTGACAAGATGTATTTTTAGAAACAGCTATACCTGTCATCTCCGGCGCTGTTGTACAAGAAGCGAATAAAAATGCAAAGTTTTGACACGTGTGATGTCCGTGAGAGGCATGAGAGCAGCTTTGACTGTTTCTCTCTCCGTCAGCACTAAAGCTCTGCGTCGCTGTCAGGGCTTTGTAAGCACTTCTGTCTGAATTATTAACATTTGCGGATTGGTTTCGAGCTGAGAAATAAAAGACAACTGTAAAAAAAAAAAAAAAAGAAAAGGGAAAGAAAGTGAAGCGGTGTGTGACAGTCAGTGACTGTTGCGGGGTTTTGCCAGTGGCTGCGTTGCTTTAACACCATCACAAGGACATCGATATCCCCCCCCACCCCCGTGCTGAACAGTCCTCGCAGGACAACGGACGTCCTTAGATTGACCTGCCTCAGCGTGTGAATGAGAGACTTCAGTCTCTTTACACACGAGCAGCGATGCTGACTCCTTCATGTTGTATTAAAGTGGCAGCATTCAAAGACCTGCTTCATATTTTAAATCGCATTTCATGGGCAAATTCAAAAACCTGTGTTGCTTCAGGAACTTTATGCTCAACATACACGATTATATTTTTCATTGCAGCATAGTGTGGTTTGTTATGTTACTAGTTACCAAAGTCACATGTCATGGATCCAGCAGATAGGACTCCTTACATTTACGTTTTATTTTGAAACTTCTCTTCACTGAACACATATTTGAATTTAAATGGTGTCCTTTCCGAACATTGTTCCGTGTTTGAAAGACACTTTTTTCGTTCCCCTGAAGAGAACAAAGTGGAAATATTCACAGCTTGTGATGAATACAAAGTTGTGACTTTGAAGCCGTTCGCAGCAGTTCTTCTACTCGTTGTTTACAAGTTTATCGCTTACACTGGCATACATTTAAACTTTTAATCCACTTGTCTTTACAAATTCCAGGAGGAGAGTAGGACGTGGATGAACTCTATGCACATGTCCTCCTACCCCCAGTGGATAAAACTGGTCAGCGCCTTCAAAACCGAACAATTATCCATCCACTGTTTGCCACTTGTCAGGGTTGAGGGTCCTGAAGGCCTTCTCACTAGGTCCTTCCTCAAAGTCCGATCCCAGGGTATTCTGAGGTGCCACAAGGCCTGATGGGATATATATAATCCCTCCAGTAGGTTCTGCCCCTGGGCCTCCTCCCAGTTGGACTTCCCAACACATGAAGGCATCCAAATCAGAATTAATGTCCAAAACAGTCTTCATCTGTGGTGAAGGAGCAGCAGTAATGCACCGAGGATGTGCAAGGTCACCCCGTCACTCCAATCAGATGGAATCGGTACTGGGTGAGAATTCTTTTTTCAGCAAACCCATCCCCACCAGACACCCTGTCAAGGAATGTCATTTATTGTATTAGGGGTGGAGGAAAAAATCTATTCGTATAAGAATCGAGATTCTTATCTTTTTTTTTTTTTTTTACTAGATATTGCCTCTGATGGACAGTTATCCTACACACCAAGTCAAACTTGAAAAAAAATCTATTCGTATAAGTTTTGGAGAAATAAAAAAGGCAGCTAGCGTAAGACTGCACATTTTATCGTAAAAAGTGTTTATTTGTGCAAGTTTAACATTAATAAATATTGCCTTGTTGTATTTACATTATTACAATCAGTTGATATAACCTATATATATATAAAAACTCCATATTCTTGCACACTCTGCCTTCATGCCATAATAAGCACCACTAATCGTTTTGAATCAAATTGTGACCCTAAGTATCGAAATCGAACCGTGACACACTGAAAGAATCACACCCATGACTCGAATCCATATTCTTTCAACCACGACCCAAAAGCTCATGACCAGGTGACGGATTGAACTTAGATTGACCAGCAAATCAAGAACTGCACCTTCGCGCTCACAATTCCCCTTCCCCCCCCCCCCCCGACAGACAGACTTTCCTGATCCACCTGTCGAACTCCTTCACTGCAACTCCTTTACACTTTTTAAGGGCGCAATCAACCCTTTTCTGACCAAGTACCACGGCGCCAGACTTAGAGGTACCATCTCTCATTCCAGTACAGGCGAGAGCCAGCTCCAACAAACAAACTGTTTTCTTTCCTTACCCTCGAGGGTAACCTCTCCATCCTTCTCCACAGGGCTCCGGTCGGCACGCTAACATATTACAAGGCCGAAGATTGATAGAGATGTCAGTCCAAATATCATCCGTAAGATTAACACGAGTGTGCGATGACGTGATCACAGCGTGGGGATTTAGTCTGGAATGCCATTACTGGGTCTGGGCTTGATTGGTTCTAACATGCAACTAATAGAAGTGTTGATTTGTTTGATTGCATTTGAACACATTCCACCTAAAATCAACATCATGGGTTGAATTTGATTTGCACACGTGGAGCCACGAAACACATCCACAGGATACTTAATGAGTTGTTTACAGAACTGTGACAAAAGGAAGTGATGTGCGCGTGACGGAGGACTAAGCATTGGGATTTGAACATACTGTAATAAAGTGGTTCATTACTATGACGGACGTGGTACTGCCAGGAGGAAGGGGTCAACAAGTCTGTTTGTTTCATTTAAATTAGAAATTGTAAGTAAGGACTATTTCAAATTAAAATTAAATATGTTATATTGAATGCATTGTCCAAATGCTCATGCAAAATGTGCAAAATATTGTTATATTTAAGAATACTTTTATAGCATTTCTTTCTGTAAACATGCAAGTGGTGAAGGTTTAGGAAATTGTTTAAAAATGTTTATTTCCCCCTTAATATTTAACCAAATTAAGCCGAATGTTTTCGTAGCTTACATCGAACAACACGTGGGAAGCCGTAAAACGGGTCCAAACGTCCCCCCCCTCTAGTCTAGGCAGCTCAGGCATGTGTTTGGCACAACAGCATTTCGAATATGGCTGAAGATCTCAGAAGACCGGCGGCCTGGACCGGCCTCGAGGCTCCCCGCCAGCGACTCTCAAATCTCCAAAATTGTCCCAGCAAATTTCCAAAAAGGGTGTTATTTGGATAAAGTGAGCACATGAGGTTACATTCTCACATGGAAACAATGATAACAACTTGGGTGGGGCAGTTGAGCGTGTGCATTGGACTGCAGACTGAGAGGGCAACAGACACAGAGTGTGTCTTTATGACAGTTTTAAGAAAACAAGACAAACGACGGACAAGATGCACATTTCATGGCGTTCACATTGAGACTAACAGCTGCAAGCTGTTTATTTAATCTCAGCTTTTATTACTCTTTTCTGCAGGAAATGGCCAGTGAGTGTCATAAAACAGTATTGGCTCTGTCGTGATGCAAATAAGCCAGAGAAAGACATTGTTATTTTCCTTTGAATGGTCCTCGACCTAAAATAACAGCGTGCTGAGAGGCCGCCTGCGTCGGGCTGGGAGGACGCCACTCTGCACTCATATCCTGTCAGTACAGGCGGCCGAATGAAAACGCATTACAGCACATCCTCATGTCTCGTGGTCTGCAATGACTGCAACTAGTGTGAAGTGAATATTTGATCTGTAATGCGAGTGGAACTCACACGGGCTTCTGGCAAAGAGGGGAGGATGAGAGCCGGTGAGAGGATGAGATATGAATTTCAAATCCAAATAGAATATTTCATCACCGCCGAGCATATGAATTAGGGGGAAAGCGTGTCCACAATTCCTTGCTGAAAGAATACTTCCACCTCCTTTTGATGAAGACAAAATCTGCAGACAGACTCACATCTGTTCACTCTGCAGATCAGGAAAACATTCATTATCTCCTCGCAAAGGATTGAACACAAGTATCTCCCCCCGGTTCTATGAATTATTAAACCCAAAACAGCTTTCTTATTTTTGGATTGTTCGCTCTCGACTGAAATGATCCACGGAAGAAGTTGACGCAGGAGTCGTGAAAAAAAAAAAAAGGAACCCTAGAAAGTAGTTCTCAGGACTCCAGCACATAACACGGTGTGAACACTACCGGCTAATGTGTGATAAGCACACGCCTTCAAATATTATTTTCGGCAGTGTTTGGGATTTTCTGTCAGGGAATGTAATCCTCCACACCTCACGGAGCTGCCGCTGTCCTGGACTGCGAACGCCTGATACTGAAGTCCTCTACGCACGCTGGAATCATACAAAAACAAAAGAGGATACAAGTGCTTATAAAACAGCGAAAGTGGCTATTAAACATTCATCATGTGAACTGCTCCATTTAAGTTCTCGTTCAAGCTACACGAGCACTTTTAAGGTCTGATCAAATAAATCAAATTCTTATAACAAAAGGAGTTTTAAATACATCGATATATATTCAGCCATTTTTACATCCAGGTCTGCAGTTCAGAAGTGTCCTTGTCATCCATAATAGACACTGATGGGAAACAATGGACCCTTAACTTTTTTATTTTAATATATTAGCCTATAAATTCACTCTGATTCATTTAAAAGCTGGGATGTTTTAGCAGTCAGAGACCATTACTGACCATGATGGAGCTGTTGAAGAGCGCCTGAGTAAACTCATAATGCACGCCTGCACACACACATAAGGAGACTGACACTAATGTGGTCTAATTATGCCTCTATACCAGGTAACCTGCAGCAAGCAGCAGAGGCGTGAGGAGAATATTTCTCCTTACAGCAGCGCGAGTGCTAGTGTGTGTGCAGATCCAGTGAGCGAGATAGTGTTTCAGCCTCACCAACTGCTCCGACTGCGGCGAGGCCGTAATCTGCTTGACAAGTGAGCGTGTGTACGAGTGCGACACAGAGTTTCTCAAGATTCAACCACAGGAGGTTTTTGTTTTTTTTTTTCCCTCTTGAGTTTGTTTTGGTCCTCGCCAGCCCTGCTGCTTATCTCAGATACTTAAAAAAGGAGCCCCATACACAGGGAGCGGCGAAAAATATTCCCACAAATAAAATGCAAAAAGAAAAAGATAGCAGTACTAGTGTTTCACCTTTTCCCCTCTTCAAGTGTTCCTGCAGATTTCAACCTTTGAAACATAAAACTAGAGATCATCTTGTGATGGGATCACACACACACACACACACACGCTAATTATACATTTACAGCCATGCAAAGTCAGGAAAACAAATTGAGTCTGTAAACAGGAAATGGAAACTGCTTCCAGCTTTCAATTATGTACCACATACATTTTTTTTTAAAAGTTGCCGTACAATTTATAAATAATATTTGCTATATAAGAATGAAAAGAGTCAGCTGAATGAATTTTTGATGAGTGATGAAAACAAGCCGTTGGTTGTGGACCCTATAACTTTAATACTGAGGAGTAGATCTATACTGTAAATAAAATAATATTTATTTATATATATATATATATATATATATATATATATATATATATATATATATATATATATATATATATATATATATACACGCGTGTGTGTTGGGCGAACGGGCATTTCCCCCTAAACTGGGTCAATAACAAATAATCAAGAGAAAAGGCAGCATGGGTTCAAAGATGAAGAGTAAAGGTCAATAAAACAGCTCAACCGCAAAGTTCTCATTGATATTTCTTTCTCAATATTTCGGTAATCTTGCAGTGTCCGTGCGAGTTTATCACATGAATCTCCTCTCTCCCAGTAACTCTATCACGCCTGTGTTTTGTGCTGAGTCTCGGTGAAAAGCACCCCCTCACTTTCACCTCACATTGCTTCCAGTCTTTCTTATCTGCCGGCCTCATCTCTCCCTTGAAGTCTCCGGCTTCAGCCTGTTGTCTCGTCGGCTGAATGCAGAGTGTTTGCACCCCTATCCTGCGAACCGGTTTCACTCCAGAGAGCAACTCCTGATGCTGACATGCCAAAAATGTCAAAGTTTGGTTTTAAAACGGTATTTTCAACGGGTCACGATAAGGGTGGAATCCTGCAAGGCTGAATAATTCTGCAGTGATGATAATTTAGATTTTTTTTTTTTGGCAGTATCATCGAATGGATTATGAAGGAATAGAAAAGGGGGGGGGGGGGGGGGAGGGAGACAAAATATGCTGGCAGTTATTTTAATATATGACGAAGCTTGAATACTAATGAGAAAACGGGCTGATGTAAGATAGTGGATGAAAATACAAGGACACAGCCTTGTCCCTCCATCAGGCACGCTTTGTTTTCAAGTCCCACATCAGAGACCTTTTTAAAATGACGCCGATTAACCTCAGATAACCACCGACGATCTCATGTGTGTTTTCACAAGAACAGATGCTGCAGCACTCATACATTCCTCTCATTTGTTGGGCTCTGCATTGGAAAGAAAGGAGGGGGGGGAGGGAAACAACGTCTGTACCTGCTGCTACATTTTTGAACTAAATATTCCCTTCACACTGACTCGAGTCGTCGCAGACCGTGAGACATGAAGATGTGCCGTAATGCGTTTTCATTTGCTGTCTGGCTGCCTCCCTAGACAGGATATCAGAGGACAGTGGTCGACTCCCAGACTGTTTATAAAGTACAGAGGCTGCCTCTCAGGACCGAGATGCACATGAGAAGCGGCTTGGCTTGCTAAGTGTGAGAACCTCATTTGAACTGCGGGGCCTTGGAGAGAGGGTTCGCTTCCAATTCGAGGAGACGCAATTTATATATAGACTCTTGTGTATATTCTATTCTTACTTCGGTATGTTTAATGAATAAAGCGGCAGGAATGCAATGCGAAATGAGCAGGAATAACATTTGTTTGGCAGGTATTTAAAGAAACGCCGACATGTTATCACATTTAGTTGAGATTGGAAACTTGTTCGCAATTGTTAGAATTCAAATTGGACTAATGTAAGTCTAATTCTCGCCCTCTTCATAGCTTTTGTTTTTGGTTCTGTTTGAAATGTTTTTCTCTTTAGTTGCTAAATGGTCCAATGTGTTCACCAGCAGAGATCTTTTCCAGGCCCAAAAACCAAAACAATGCGCTAAAAGAAGCTATAAATCCCAGTTGTTCATTATATCTGTAACTTTTGATAAACAGTGGCCACATCCCTGTATGCCAGTTACACAGGTTTGCTAACATTAGCCACCATAAGCTACTGATCACATCAGTCAGTAACGCTGTAGATACGACACTTCTGGATTGAGCAATGGTTATTTTTATTGAAGTAAACTTTAAAATTTGAAAGATAAAGACGAGTATTTCTTCTTTAAAAAAAATAAAAACCTAACCTAAAGCCACGCAGTGAATTGGCAAAAGTTAAATTCTGAACATGATGTCAGTAAACTTCGCACAACACGCTCATGTTTACTGTCAGAGAGGCTGTTTATGTTTCTTTTCTTTCGTTTCATCACTTCCTGTAGGTGGAAAAATGAGCCTGACTCCGGAAAATCATGAGGGCAAACAGATCGACAATTTATGAGTTTGCATGTAAGCACCCCATTGGAGGCCGCTGGATTGATTCAAATAGCAAAGTGTGACATTCAGGAGGGAATGCCAGCCAATTTCATGCAGGTCGCTCTCAAAAACATTCCCAAAACGATGCACCCTGTTATATTTTAGTGCTCACTGTATGTCCTGTCTGCCAGGGGATGAAGGTTTACGTCACCAACTCCACTGAGACGGACAGAAAACGAATCTCACCTATAAACGAGAAGCATAGACCCATTTTTGGGGCTTTATTACAAACATGGCAACTTGGTAAACGGTCGGCAAAGTATAGAGCTTGCGAAGCAGTGTCGCAAAATGCGAGTCATTTCAATAACATGCTACTCAGAGACACCTTAAACAGAGCGAGTCCTTCCTCGCTGCT
This sequence comes from Cottoperca gobio, assembly GCF_900634415.1. NCBI lineage: Eukaryota > Metazoa > Chordata > Actinopteri > Perciformes > Bovichtidae > Cottoperca > Cottoperca gobio. Next base: position 8,994,761 of record NC_041356.1, on the reverse strand, counting down.
CTACACCTGCAGCGCCACGGCACTGCCGACCACAGGAAAAGCAGAATAACCTTCCTGAGTCACAACTGAATTGATATAATGTATGCTAAATATGTTTTTGTACAGCCAGTGGCCAGAAGAGTGAAAATGAAACCATTTGCACTGAATATATATATTTAGTTGCATATACCTCACAGTCTGGGTCAAACTAAATGTGTACTGAATTATTGATTTCCTTGAAGAAATGGAAACTTTGGAAACATAACTTTAACGTGTCCTCAACCGGAGTACGAGGTTACTGTCTGATGACGCAGACAGGCGACAGCTAGAGAGTTTGCCCTGTGAGGAGGGCGCTACATGTTGGCTGGGAAACATACGGCTCAACGCGGCCATCCTAGCATGAGGTGATCGCGCAGCTGTAATGTGCATTTTTGACTAGCCAAATGTTGACAGGGGAGGGTGAGGGGTTCTGTTCTCAGCACCGGGGACTTGAGATGCTGTTAGGCTAATGAGAACAAAGAGACAATGACACCGATATAAATAATAGACACGTGTGTTGAGTCTCCTTTTGATTTTGTGTATTCAAATATGGAAGAACAACATCCCATGAACACAGTTCAAAAGGGTTTGACGAATCAACCTTTTGCTTCCTGACAATGCTCGCCGAGGAGTAGATGACTCAACGTGCACCGAGGCTGTGTATATTGTGGCACATGTACCTGCACATCGACCTTTACGACAAGGTTTGCTCTTTGATATGCTCGACACAGCGCAGACGGTGTTGGTCGCATTCAACTTGACGGCAACAGCCTGATTAAGTGCCTCCAATTATTGGCATGATACTAAAGTCCCTGGACGGAAGTAAGGGTCTACCCTTACGTGCCATCAGATTTGTGACTCATATATGTGTATAAGAAAGTGCGGGGCTCAACTTTAGCATTTAAAGCTGGCATCCAGGGATCAGCTTTTGGTCGCCATGTCATGATAGTGTGCGTCCTCCGTTCATGTATCAGCCACTGTTTTCCCTTTCTTCTTTTTTTCCCCTTTAATGAATTTATAATTAACTGAGTTGGAATGCAATTTGATATTGCGTGACAAACGCTGAGTAAAAAGAATAATGAAAAGATCAAATTCAAAAGATAACTGACTTATGATTCAGAAGATGTTGCGAACAAGCTTTACAGTTTCTTGCCGTGAGCATGCAAATCACATATTATGCAACTTTTGTGTGCGAGACAAACGTGCTAAGTGCCCTTGAGTGCGCTCTCACATTTTAATTGATTTGTTTGCTGGTCTATACCTGGAGAGAAAGCACAATGGATTTTCCATCAGATTCTAGCAAGCTGGCTACCCGTCATGCAAATTAGGGACATGTTCCTCCTGCACCGGGCCATAAGAATGAATCATGCATTACCATGTGGCGATGCTAAACTACATTAATCTTAATTAAAAAACTGTGTTGCGACACTTTGCAGGCAGGAGAAATACTTAATGTTGCCCACATGACATCAACAGACTCCGCCCGTTAGAACAGTTTGTTAGTGGCTGCCTGTAAATAATAAATGCATACATTATGTGCAAATTATGCAACATTAAGTTTCACATAATGAGGTCGGTTCTCTTTGATTATTCCCAAAAGGAAAAATAGCAAAATGCTCTTCATTGCATTAAAGAGTGTGCCTTGCGTAATGGTGAAAAATGCTAAAAATCATATCTTAATTAGTGTAAATCCAAGGGGAGCAATTCCCAAATCTGCATTATTGTGTTTGTGGCTGCAAGAAGCTTGAACAATACTTGACTCCAGCATAATGAAACAAATATACAACCGTGTGCCGTTACCTGAGAGGATGATGCACATGGAGCTGAGAGAGAACCAGTTAGGGGAGTTTGTTGTTGTGCGAGAGACGCAATTAAAAGTGACTACACAAACGTAATAAATGAGCAAGCAGACGCCTCGAGTGTGACATTATCTGTATTGTGTTGGACTAATAGTGTTGGGAAACACTTTTCATTTCATTTAACATATCACTTCACTCCTACTTCACGGCGCGACTTAATAGAGACCAAAGAAACGACGGTGACCCTAAGTGTGAAATTAGTACCAAGGCATCTCCCGTCTCTACTCGCATGAGAGACGACGGCGTCAGTGATCATGATGGATGTACAGTATCCTGATGATCCGGCGTGTGCATGATGAGATTGATATTGTAATCTGTGGGTAGAATGAGCTCTTATTTTTTGTAGTTTAGATTAAAATGCCTGCCCAAGGTTGCAACACAGGCTCCCTCGTCTGCGTCGGTCATCTATGAAGAAACAGCTCGCCGTCTCTTACATAAGCTGACATTTTGCAGCTGTAAAAGTGAACTTAAAAACATGCTGCACGCCGTTTGCTTGCGGATTTGTGATAATCAAGTATTTCTGTCTTCTGAGAGTGTGTTGCAGAATGATCGATGAGCTGGAATGCTGCAAAGCGTTCACCAGAATGCAGATCTTTGTGTATTTTGTTTTCCAGAAGAAGTGTATAACCCTGTACGTTTCCTTCTCCAAGTTATTATTAAAAGTTAGGACAAACTCGGTGCAACCTCTAAAACTTCCTAGATTTAAAGAAGTACTTACTTCAAAGCAGACTTTTCCTAAATATAGGCATTCATGCCTGCATCATTCCCCGTGAAATTAGCAGGTTTCTGTGACTGGTTACCTTCTTTTTCCACTGAAATCAGACCAGCATAAACTATATCTGTCCTTCAAAGGTGTTATTCAGAATACACTAAGATAGTGTGCTGAAGCAAGAACTGCTCGTCCCTTTGGGTTTTACCACATGCTTTAGAATCCTTTCTCCACCAATTCAGACGCTCTGTATCTGCTGCAGTGAGTGTGGAATTGTAAACCTTATCAGCCATGTTTGGCCCATGGATTTGAAGGCCTTATGTTTAATACCAAGAGCAATTCAATCTGGTTGAATCAAATTTGCTTCCATTTAAAAAAAGGCAGCATGAGCAGGATTATAGACTCATCACTTATGGCCCACTAGAAGTGTGTGGGGACCCTGATCTCTGCCTGTATCTTCTCATTGTGCCGTGTTCGGGATGTTTCTGGACCTCAAACTCGGTGAAAACGTAGCGACCGGGTTCCAGAGCGCGTCCAAGAGGAAGAGACAGAGTCGAGTTGGGTTGGCTTCCACCTGCTGGCGAGCACCGTAACCGTGTTCAGTTCATAAAAGAGAGACAGTTCTAATAGCAGGACTCAGTCTGTAGGGTCGGGCTTGGAAACTGGAGGGTCAACAGTTATTTTCCCTAAACGAACCAAGTATGGAGTGATTACTGGTACCCGAACAAGGCACCTCTCTTGCCACTGTATAGTAGCTGCCCACTGCTTCTAATACTAGGATGGGTTAAAAGCAGAGTCTACATTTCACTGAGTGCTGTGCTGTGTCTATTTCCATTAGGTTCAACCATTAAGCAGATCTCTGGGTACCAAACTCAAATGTAAATTCAATGGAGTGTATTTTTATCATGGCAATGGAAACCATCCACTAATGGTTTAACCTGTTTTCACTCTCTTAAACAAAAGATCAAGATAATAAATACTTCACCACCTGCATGAATCAAGTAGCATCACTCTCTCATTGGTGTTTTATTAACCTGGCTCGCTCCAGGTCTTAACAGATGTACCTGTGCTGCATTCTTGATGCTTTTTTTCCTACTGAAATGAATTGATTCTTCCTCAGTGTTTGTTTTCTGCCTGCTAGCATCACCGTATGGTTGTTCGGCAGCAGAATAAGTTTGAGAACAAGGCCGTTTTTACATTGAGCCAGGAGACTCTCAATTGGTGCAAAAAAAAACAAACACCTTTTGAATTCATTTCAAAACCGTTATTTCCATAGTTGCGTATGCTTAGTGATTCTCCAAGCTACTTCGTCTCCTTCTCCCCGCCGTTTTTCCGTTGTGTTTCTTCCTCAGTGTTTTTCCCCCGCCGGAGCGACAGTGCAGCAGATTACCAAACACAGATTGCATTGATTGCTGGGAGTAATTGAAAGAAAAGCATCCCTGGTGCGGAGTGCATCTGCTTGCCTTTGCAAAAATGGGCATCTGTGCCCTACCTCACCTCATCAGGCAAAGGAGCCAAGAAACCTCTCTGCCGTCGACCACTTAACTCAGCGCTCAATCACACTTTGGGAAGACTCCTTTCAGATGAGGCGACAGAGCAGACAGACGATGTCGACAAAAACCCACCCACCCTTCCCTGTTCGACTACAGAGACCACGGGGGAAATCATCCACGAAGACGGATGGAAATTCAGCAGAGCAATTGATGCACTCCTCCGTTTGGCTGGGACAAGATCTGAGGGACTATGAAACACTTGTCGAGGAGGAAGTGGAAAGAGAACGGGGCCTCCGCCGTTGATGCCCTCTACCACTTTGCACAATTGCTCACTGTGCTGAGTTCCGTGGATTGGCACTGATTGAGGAGCAGCATTTAGCATATTGGGCATTTTGCAGACATCCGTTTAAGAGCCCTCGATTTCAATACAACGGCACACGTTTCACAGATCATCCGGGTCGGAAATTGTCTCAGCAATGTCAACTGACATAAAATTATAAAGCGCCACTTCCTGAATCCATAACACTCACAGGGAAAATAAGACGGCCACGCAAGCCACTTTTTTGGTCTGATCGAGCAATTTTCCACAGCACTGTAGAATCCTCTGTGTCTAATGAGGTTAAGGATTTTCTGCCCGTCTTCTATTCTTCGCCAGGCACAGCTGGAAAATTCTATATGAGCCAGTGATCAGATAATCTTTGGCTTGACATGTTTTTGAGTCATCCACAGTTTAAAGAACCGGGCGAAGTCTTCCTCAGCCTTACAAGGGCATTATCTTTGGTCCGTACTGTTAAGCCCCGGAAGGGATCCATGCGGCTATATTTTCATGCCCAACACCATCTTAAGGAAGAAACAATGGCGCATGGAATTTACACTGTGCAATGTCATGATTTGTAATATTTAAGATAATACTGTTGCTGCTTCTCTTTCCGTTTAAAGGACGTCAGTATCAGGACAGTCATGCTCCGTGGCTCATGAACGTAGGCGCTCATTTGCATGCAAATCCCATAATATGCAAAACTGCTGAATAAATGAATTATAGGCATTCAGACATACATTACTGGGGGAATTGACAATATCCAAACTGATGCCTTGGGTTTATTAGTCATGTGTTTTTCTTTATGACTTCTGACAGGTGGTTGAGGTGTGAAGGTGTGAGTATGGATGTTTTTGGAAGGTTGATGGCATATTTATTTAGGGGACTGACTTTGACATGTCAGCTAACACAATCAAGTCACAGTCCGCAAAATGTCACTGTGAGAATGTCAGCATGCAGTCGATGTCGGTAAAGAGACGCGCATGGGTGTGTGTGTGTGTGTGTGTGTGGAATGCTGAGGACGAGTGAGAGTGTTTATAATGGAAATCATTTGGAGCAGTGAACTCTCGTGGCCAGCAGGTGAATGGGAGTCAATTAAATCAATATTTCATATTCATAATGTACTATAAGATTATAGAAATGCTCCACAAATTACATATTTGTACCATCATTTATTATACTCCTCATATCTCTGTGAATAAGTTTAGCTTTTAACAATCACATGTAACCATGTACTTTAATAGATCCAATAATAACATGAATGAGTCTAAATATAAGATATGCTGTGTATATAATGGTAGATGAATGTTAAACATAGTGCATAATTAAAAAGTTGTGTATTAGGGTAGGGGCTGAAGATGGAAATTGCGTATGAAAAAGAGGAGCTTTGCATCCCTATTGTAAAAGGCCATTTTAACAGTCAGCACCACCCTGCTTCAAGTTAACCGAGTATTAACCTTTACTGGCCATTTGCACTTTGAGTTGTTCCAGTAAAAACGAAAAACAGTGAACTGCATCAAGTTGTGGCCAGCCCACCAAGATTTATTGATACCAGGGGAAAGGTGACAATTGGTGAAAAGGTGTCTCCAGCTCGGACAGCTATGGACCCCTTGAGACAGTCTAGATGAGTCAATCCTTCATTTCTACAGCCAGGAGAAAGGAGAGGATAATTGCTCTGTTCTCATGGTTGCCTCAAATTGCTTTGAGAGATGGAGGACGGTCATAAAGCCAGGAGTAACTAACCACCTCGGCTCTGACAAAAGCCTGGAGTCAGTCTCCGAACATGTTGTCTTTCTCTTGTTTATTCTGTATACACCCCTAACCGGCCCCTTACATACAGTGTGCCTGTGAGATAGAGATACAAACTTCATCTCTCTGCTGGCAAAAAACAAGATAAGTGTTACTCAGTCCCTTCACATGTGCAACAATAATTGTGCCTTTTTATATCTGTGTGAAAGTAGGGGGCTCTCTGCCTTGAGGTATGTAGGTCCCAAAAACCACACGTGGAAAGACAAATGCTACAAAATGCTCTTCTCACTAAATTCAAAGTCACACTTGAAAAAAAAAGAAGAGGATATGCACTGCAGAGCACCAGCTGTGCAAGTCTCAACATATTTCCCTCAATCTGTGAATGTGATGGAACTAAAGATAAACAATATGATGTCATCTGCATATCCTAATGAGTAGGAATATGAAGTCACATCTGCCCGCACCTCGAAAAACAACCAAATATGTTACCGCACATGTATTTCTGCTTCCGATCCAAGATCAGAGATGTTTGAAATGATACGCACGCACACACACACACGCACACACACACACACACACACACACACACACACACACACACCTTCAAATCCTTCAGCTGCTGCTGCTAACACGCCCCTGAGCAAACAAGCTAGCTGCTGTTGCTCACAGTGTGCTGTCTGTAGCTGCTCTATGAAGAAGAGGGATGATGCAGGAGAAGCGCACACATGCTCAGCAAAAAAGTTAAAAGGTCAAACAAAAAGGGAGAGTCTCATTAGTATGTTTGCAACAGTGTTGTGTTTTTAAATAGAAAATGCAAATAATAGCCAATAAGAGACTGAGGTGACATTACAGAGGGGTGACACGAGGAAAAGAAATGACAGGATTGAATCTAATTAAAGAATTTGAGTAGTTTTTGAGACACCTCCACGCTGGACCGTGACAGAAATGAAATATACATGAGCAGTCTTTTATCTATTCTGGGTTTGGGACTCTGACTAACCCCTTTTTGTTCTCCTGCTCGAAACTGGTGCACAACAAACTAATCCATGCGTTGTCATGACATCTAATACGTCTGCAGACATTTCTGACAAGTCTCAGGCAATGCTTCTAAATCAATTTTGATTCCTTACACTGAATGCTTTAGTTATTCAATAAATGATATTTTTTGAGCTCCATGTTTGTCAAAAAAAATATTAAATACACATCAATTAACCACATGTGACATGTTCCTTTATTACCATGAACACACACACACACACGCTGTAGTTAAAATAGTCCCAAACAAAAGCAACATTTCCTCTTTGAGTAGCGCTTCCTAAAAACAGCCTTTTAGGGCCTTTAAAGGAATACAAACAAATTCCCAGTTAATGGTCATCATATATATACACTTATTGTTAGAGCTGCTGCTGCTTTACTGCCTGTAAATATTCTAGTAACTCAAGCATAACACTTTTTTAGCGAGCTAACTCTCTCATCCATTAATAATGTATTGCATCCTGAAAATGAAGCCCAAAAGAGTTCCTCCGATGGCGTCTGCATGCTTTTACAAAAGAGAGCTTTTAAGCTCCGGGTTTGAGGAGACAGACATTCGTGTGAAATTTATTCTGATGACTGATGACTTTCACTCGGTACACACTGCAAAGCCGATCCTCCATGTTGTTGTTGCACGGTTCACAGTCACGCTTTGAGTAAAGTAATCAGCATCTGAAAAGAAATCTATGCTGCTCATTCCAGAAAAAAGAAAAAAGATTTTCTCTTCATTTACTTAGTAAGTTCACAAAGTCACACGCTGACGTGCTGCACATCTTTCATGAACGCCGGCATCCAGATGAGTGCCTGCGAGGTTTCGCTCGGGTAGTTGCACGCAAACAAACGCTGTTTTAATATTAAACAGACACACACAAATGCCCAAAAATAATCAATCAAGCGCACACAGTATTTAACAGGCACGCAAATATGAATAGACACCCCTCACACAAACTTTTCTGTCTCTTTGGAAGTGGCAGCGAGCGACAGCAGTAAGTGATGGATGCTGCGGTGTTGACAGGAGGAGTAATTATGCTTTGTACCACGGTTCCTGGTATGGGGGCCACCCATCACTCTCCATTACGCCCCTGTGTTGTGGCAGCCTTCCACTTTGTTTAGCAAATTAAATGCTTTTCCACCTGAGTGCTCCGGTGAAATAAGGAGAGGCGTGGTGTCACGGGATGCAGAGGAACAGGGGTGAGCAACAACACCCACGGTATATTTTTGTAGCAGCAGGCGTGTGCTCGTCTAGGAGGTTTAGGGAAACAGACGAGGGGAACGCAAGCCTAAAATTGTGTGTTTTTTTCTGTGATTATGACACACACCATGAATGGATCGGTGAGAGCAGCGAACCCATGCACGATCGTCTTTCATCCGTGTTTCCTTTTTCACGGGTTGCTCTTATTTCTGAAACATCAAACAATAGCGTTGCCACCATTTGACGCAACACATTATTATGGGGTGAAAGATTCAGCCTCCGTTCCCTCTCTGGAGAATTAAATGGTGTTTTCTTTTAATTTCTATCACATTGCAAACCAAAAAGGTGCCAATTATTGACATCTAGGCTCTGAAATTAACCACAAATGGAGGATAAAGAAATAATTGTGCTTGGAATACAGCCAGCGGAAGAGTTAGTGGAGAAAATGAAACAAAAGTAAAAAGTAAATCCTTTCAAAGTTTTTCCGTTTACAACAACGTTTTTCCTCACCCAGCTTGGTTAGCTTAATAAGATTCCCACCACCTGGACCCTGAAGGTATTATGAGCAATGATTGGCAGGAGTCATTATTGATATCAATCATCATTTGCCTCAGCACATTAAAACCATGTGTATAATCAAGCCTCCGGCCAAGGTCAAAATTATGAAATCATTACGATCTTTTCCATCTAAATGACAAGACTAATCACTGCACTTCGCAACTATCGCACTGTGTATGTGTGTGGGCATGCGTATGAGGAAAGTTCCACTTGTACTATGATTAATCCTTGCTGTTGGGGGTTAATAAGAGTAATTTGGCCGTGTGTAATGGCTCCAACTTCCCCAAGTTTAATGGCGTTATGATTTTATTATGCAGCATGTTTCTCTCAAGCTTGTTAGGGGATGAAGGAGCTGTGTAGGTCGAAGAGAACACACACAAGACCAAGTGGCTATATTTAGCCAGAGGAGTCTTTTTAACTCGGCCCCGTCATTGAGCGGGGGGAAAGAAATGTGCGACGTTCTTGATGTAAACAGCCTCATTTTCTCACTCTGTGCTCCACTAACCGACTAAATCCTCAAGATGCAGGAAAGCCTGGAGACCTAGTTAGAGTAGGTGAACACTAGAATAAATTTCAATATGAATGGTTCCATTAGGTCCATTTTTGACAGGCTGAGCATAATATTATTTAGTCGTGTGGTTGCGAGATGATAACAGGAGAAGGGAAAAAGCACCAAGGCGTCCAAATATGAAAAGTGAGGGATATTTGATCCAATTTAATAAGAGGGAGGTTGAAGAATCATCAAGATTACTTCCCATCAGTTTGCCAGACTCGTAACATAATGTAAAAACACATTTGGTTCTACTAACCATGAACTGTTTGCACTTATAGTATCACATTCAGGTGTCACTATAGGATTACAGCTACAATATTTCATTCAAACTACACCAAATGTCACTGGACCCTATGTAAGAAGAATAATGATAGGATGACATCTTACCTTTATAGGTATTAGGAATGTATTACAGTTTTTGTTTTAGTTGTTGGACTGAACCAGGCTAGCTGTCCCCCCCCCCCCCCCCGCTTACAGTCTTTATGCTAAGCTAATAGCCTTTAGAGTGACAGACATGATAGTGCTATCGATAACCCTGTTTAAATCTAACAAAGACTTAAAGATTATTGTTTGTGCTCTTTGTACAGCCAAAATAATCCAAAAGCATATCCAACAAGCAGCAGATCAATTACATGTGTCTGGACATCCCACTGCTTGTTATCCTTGATGAACAACCATTTGATGAAACCTTTTCTCACTGAGTGCTTCTTAACACAAACAGTAGTTACAGGCACTGAAGCTTGTAGATACATTATAGTGAAAAAAAAGCCAATTAAACAGCCGGTACTCAACACGGCAGATAAAATGACAACTGCATCCTCATAGTTGTTACACCAAAACACCTGCGGAGTCGACATCACCGCTAACAAACTAAAACAGCATTTCAGTGCATTGCCGGCGAGAGGAGGCAGACATCAGTCACACGGCGTAGGCAGCAAGTGAAGCCTTTCAGTTGAGTCTTCCTAACCGTGGACAGGTCAGTGATAACAGAAAAACAAAACATTTCCTCCTGTTGGGAAGGTCTGCCAAACTCCTGTCCGTCCAATTGATAGGTTGATCTTTGCGTGCACACCATCGAGACGGGTCAAACCACCAGGTAAACATCGGGATACACCCCTATGGACGTCCGATGATTGGTGCAGGTCAGGGTGAGCAGCAGCTGGACAATTTTGCACAGTTCAAGAAAAACAGAAAGAAAAAAAAAAACAGTAAAGCCTGAACCGTTTCCTCAGTTCTTGTTTTAGTCTCCGGGCTTACTGTGTGTATGTGCGAGTGGGTCTAGCTGTCAGACGTCTGTGTAAGGCAATTGTGACACCTGGGATTTCACTCCGTGTCCTGTCGAAATGCACCAAGCCGTTGGCTTATAACAGGAATGTAAGTCATGTAGTGAAAGAGATTTCAATGTGTGTGAGCTTGATCCTGAGGGACATTTTGATAAAGTAATAATGGAACATATTGTACAAACATACTAAATACACTCATCTACCGAGGCTGTAACAAATGTCTCTCTTTTTTTCCCGCCATAACAAGCGACATGCGGGAAAGGCCAAACACAGCACAGCCTTTGTTCCAGTTGTCAGTCCCATCAGCAGCAGTGATCAAAAACCCAACTATTGTATTATGAATGCTGTCATTATTCAGGATACTCCACGGTGTTGCTTGTCCTGTGACTGCACCAGTTACATAAAACATGACGCCAGTGATACGCAGTTACAAGCCCAGTGTGGCTAGCTTGAAAGTCGAGTCTGCTGATGACTTCAGTTGCATAACTTTAAATGGCTAAACTGTCTTTGTATAGTAGTACTAGCTCGTTAACGTTATCTACTGAAGTTTACCTCAAGCCCTCCGATATATATATGGTTTTTGCAGAGGAGCTCAGGAAGTAATCATTTGTCTAGCTGAATTCCTTTTGGCATATTTTGGATATATACTTACTTAAAGGCCAGAGTGTAAATTAAGATTCACTTTATACTTGCGTTAGAACGGTCAAATAAACTAAGCTCGAAGCAATTTCTTTGCTGGACGGGGAAGCTTTCTAAGCTGATTTTAAAAAGCCAGTCCTCCACCGACCTGCTTGGCCATTCATTACACATGTCTAAACTGCTGGGCCAAGTCTTTTTGATATGGAGTAGTGAGCAGAGCACCTACTTTCAGTGCAGGGAGGCAGCGCGGCCTTGCTTCATGCCCGAGTCAGTGATTATGCAGGCATGCTCTTCTTCTACAGTGCACACCCGTGGCTTGTGTCTGATAATTTTAGCATAGATTCCAGCCTCCAGTCCTGCTGCATAAACACCCAGATACAGACAGACAGACACAGCAATGAGAGACAGATACAACACAAACACATAGCTCCTGGTATCGGCTCTGTGCACTTACAGGTTTTGCCTCGCACCCCGATGCACCGTGCAGTGTGTAACCCAGGCGTGTGTGTGGATACACGTGCAGAGATGGGCCCCCTCGGCTCTTGCTGGCTCACAGCGCTCCGATAGCGCTGGAGACAGACCAAGGGCACCTCTCCCTCACTGTTCTCATCAGTCGGGTACGTTACGTTCAAAGGAGCAAAGCGCTTCCTCCAAAAAATAAAAAGATCTATCCCACTGTGTAGGAAATGTTATCATAGAAATATGCGCTCCATAGGTATTGGCACATGCCCCGGAAAGACCCGCAGTCGGCGCTTAGAGTGTGTCCGGGTCCCTCACGGGCGTCTTTTGAAGTGGAATCCATTTTACATTTATGCAGGTCAAAACCCCCAAAGATCTCCTGTAGATCACTGTGTTAGCTAAACCTTAAACAGTTGGCATGCGTCATTGTAAAATATTTAATACCTCTAATTACGGTTAAGCTACTTTTTCTTTTACCCAGCCAAAACAATAACATTGTTCTTAATAAGCAGTTGAATAGAAAGTGACAGAGAGCATGGAACAAATGATATGTTGTTATAGGAAAACAAATCAATCCACAGGAAGAAAGCACATTGTATCGACCGAATGCAAACATGGAATCAGTTCATTAACCACGGCGCTAATTTAGATGACTGCAGTTATTTTACATAATCCATGTGAAGCGCAGAGACACATACATGCATGTTCTGTCACTTATCATCACTGATGAGACTGCGGATCAAGGGACTCTCTTGGTCCCAGAACTTAAAAAAGGTCCACACACACACACACACACACACACACACACAGGTAATATTGACGGAAAATGATGCCCATAGGCTGGAGAAAATTGAGTGCAGATGCTCACAATTCATCACATGTCAGAGCAGCTCCCTTGGCCTGACAGTCAGAGCATAATATCAATAACACACACAGACTGCCACACACACACACACACACCTTTACTCTAACATGTCTTGAGACTACATGTCGGGGAATGCTTCATTAGTACTAAACACAACAGACAAACCTAATATATCATTTTCTTAAGCTAATTATATTGTGGCATGCAGATACAGAAATGGAAAATGGACAATAACACAAGACAGACAGGAAATGAATTGAAAAGGTAGAGGTGCTTATAACAACTCCCATTAAAGCTCCTTTACTAGTTGCGTCATTTGTGCGGGGGAACTTTTTCAATGCTGGCTGCCAGGAGTGGGTAGCACCAGAGGAGCTACTGTAGGATGTAAAAGGTGATCTCCCAACGATTTTTTAATGCACATTTTCACAGTTTAAAGGGATAGTTCAGTTTTTTTGAAGTGGGTTTGTATGAGGTACTTATCCATAGTGAGTGTTTTACCTACAGTAGATGGCGGTCGGTTTGGAGAACCAGCATGGTATTAAAGCAATGTAAGGGAAACGTATTTAACCCATCTAAAAAGGAAATCAATATCAGGTAAAGGAAAGCTGAAGGTGTTATATATGCCCTCTTCAAAGCCACCAGACTCCTTTGACAAAAACAGTACTTTTACCTTGCAGAACACAGGGGTTGCTGGTCTACTGCGGCCCTAATCCGTTAGTTTGTTTGTGTCATTGTATGACTGGTGAATCTAAAACTAATCCTCTATAAGAGCAAAGTCCCACAATAACAGAAGCTAACTAACCGAACGAGGCATCAGTAAACCAGCAACTCCTGTGTTCTGCAAGCTAAAATTACTGTTTTTGTTAAAGGAGTCTGGTGGCTTTGAAGAGGGCATATATTTCAGTGTCTTGGCAAGGTAGAGCGGTGAACATATTGTAAATATATAGCAGTACATTGCTTTACTTCTGTGTGGTAACTCCTGGCTGTGTCTCCAAATTGGGGGGCGAGCCGACCGCCATCTACTGTAGGACTATGGATAAGTACCTCATCCAACCCCACTTCAAACAATCCAAACCATCCCTTTAAAAAAAAAAAGGTACCTGGAGATGAGATTTTGAGAAGTATATAACTTTTTGTCAGGCTGTTCAGGTGAGGTTCACGAGGTTCCAGCTGCATCTTAAAACTTGAATAGCTGCATATTCCAGCTCTTTGGTGAAATCAGCCTTCGGCTATCCGTTAGATCTCTAGTAGGAACCCGACCTTGTGGTACTCAGTGTCAAATGTAGAGCAGAGACTGACGGAGGCTGCCAACTTCCCCCTATTGACCCCATACATTTACTGTAATAGCGTTATTGAGGTTACATGTAGCCCATGCAAGAAATATGGCGTCCATATGCCTGGTGGTGTTGCATTCTATGGTGCAATAAATAAACAAGTCTTGAGGTATAAATATGAAATGCACATTGATTGTTTTGGCTTTCACAGTGTACACTAAACAAGACTAGACAAAGATTAGAAAGGAATACGGCTACACACATTAAATCTTCAAAGTAGCTACACCAACTCTAGTCTGCTCAACCATCTGCTCCTCTAAGTTAAGTTTATAACAACTAAGACTCGTGGGATCAAAAACTCACTCTTCGTTTTGATTGCCAGTTTTGATGATATATATATTTTTTTAAAGGCCATCTGCCACACTAGAACAATGTCAGCATTTATTTAACATCACTGCGGGTTCTGATCCTTTACTTTAACGTAGAATGCACTCTCTCCTTGACGCGGAGGCTAGGTGAGGCTTGGCTCCGATCCATTCTGATTTACAAGGTAATGAGGTCTATGTTTCACTGTGATGTCAGTCAGTGGGGGGTCCAACTAATGAGTCGGACCACCACTGCATTAGTCTCAGTTCATGGAAAATTCTAGTTGAACGTATGCCTTAAAACAGCACGAGAAAATACATACAGTCTTTGATTAGGCAGTTACTCAATGATATTCAGTACTTAAGTGCGAGTGAACACGGGGCGCTGCCAATTTGATAACACATGAAGTCATTAGTTGCCACAAGTTGATATTTTGTGCCCAGAAGGCTCTTTGTTTCTGTGGGTCCAATTAAGATTATTTAGAATACTTAGTTCTGGGTTTCACAAGGCGAGATGCTCTCTGTAGAAATGCGAGGACACACACCCACGATGGTAAATAGATACACTGACTCAGTCGCTCTCACACTTTCCTAATCATTAATTTTTAGACATGCCAGCAGCGTCGCTCCTGGGATGGTAGCCGGTCCACCACTTTGGTCCAGACTGAAATATTTCAACAACCATCGGATGGATCGCCATGACATTTTGTACAGACATCCATTGACCCAAGAGAATGACTCTTACTGACTTTGGTGAGCGCCTGGCTTTTCCTCTAGTGGCACAAGCCTCGACTCTGGGGACACAAACACGCTGGATCCCAGAACACTCGCATTGTATTTTCCCTGGATTTACACGACACGGTTTATTATCTCTGCTGTTGTTAGAAAAGTTCAAAAGAACAAAAGATGTTTGAATGAAATGTGTTGTAAGTAAAACCAACAGTTTTGTTCTCCCTGCTTTGCAGCGTGAAATGACCTTATTAAAACGAAAATGTTCAAGTTTTACAAGTGACCATTTTCTTCTGCAAAGTTGAACGTCCAGCCACGGTTATACAACATTTCCGTATACGAGCACAAATAATAGAACTATTAATAGACACACAGTCCCTTTCATTAATGTCACTCGCTGGCTCCCTCTCTCTCTTCTCCCTCACACGCTCCGTCTGTGTCGCTCTCATCAGGGAGGTTGGCCAGATTGCAGCCAGAGGTTTCGGCAGCGGCGCTCCTCCTTCCACAGATCTCCCCGAGATCAGTCATAATTACAGCAACTCCTGCCGCTTACTGGCGTCTCTCCCCGTGTTACCATGGAAACGCCTGCCATCACGACGAGGCGGTGGGATTGGCGTGAAGGGGATCTATATTTCCCATTGGCCATATCTGATTAAAAACCCTGGCACAGCGATCAAAAGAACGAGAAGGAAAAAGGGAAGGGGGTGGGGGGCTTTTTAATTTCCACACGCTGCTGGCTTCTGAAAGTCTCATCCCAGAGAAAGATACAGGGTCGCCGCTCTAATGGCTGCCGCGGGGGTAAATTGTATACCTGCCTTCTGGATAAGAGAGAAGGGTGATGATAGATCATGTGGGTTAATCTAATAGGGCTCCACTTGTATGATTTGAGTCCATTACGGGTGCGTGTGCGACAGGAATCGTCTGCATGATTGAGCGGCTGAAGGAGATAGAACGTGATAGGCAAACAGACACACATTCCCCTCGACGATCTTTAAGGTGAGGGTATGAATTATACTTTTACCGCAAACTTGTCACCAAAGTGTGCATCTACAACATAGACGTGTCGTCATGGTGTCATAAATAATACAAATGTAATTACTTAGAGAGGATCTGCGCAACTTGAGGGGTTAAATTATGAATGTTACACAAAATGCGCCCCATTATGAATTCAGGTAAGGTCAGGTCATGAACCAGAAACTTCAAGTTCTGTTTTGGTTGGCTCCTCTACCTCCTTCCACTCAGCGCTGGCTTGAGTTGGCCAAGAGAGGGATGGGCAGTTAATTAAACAAGCAGGAAATGGACTTCATGAAAAGTTAATTAGGGTGTTAATGAAAGAGAAGTGGGCTGGATCGGTGATGCACTGATAACACAGTGTCAGACCCATGTACACACACAGATGCACACACACACTTCAGCCAGCATGAGCTGATAATAAGCCCAGTCTGTTCAGCTCGGGAAAATATTGGACCGCAATCACAACTTCCTCCCAGGGCGAAAATAAATAGTTTTCTTCACCGTGAAATGATGCAAAGACTAAAGCCTGGTTTGCTATTTTTGGTCTCAAATACTGAAGCTTCAGATAAAGTGGAAAGCCAGTTTTCTTTTTCCACTTTTAGTTCACAAATGTCCACATTCCAAGCTAACTGAGATGTAAGGGACATTATTGTTTCAATTAGAGCGGCAACTATTAAATTAAAACTATTAAAGAGAAGAAAGTCAAAATTATATTAATCCAGCTTCTTAAATTGTTATATTTTCTGGTTTCTATGACAAGGGGGGGTCATATCGGGGTTTTAGGAAACGCTGATAAAACATTTTCAACATTTATAGACCAAAAAAGATCAACATATTAATCGCCAATGACAATAATTGCTTGTTGCAGCAGTAGTTTAAATAAAATGTGTAGACACGACTAGACATGTTTAGATTTAGTGAGACACTTTCAGAGGATACCATCATCTCCTTGAATTAACATCCATGAATCAGTTTATTCATAGACAGGACAGCGCTCCTTATAAATCCATGATTGCATTGCTAACAGGAGCAGCTAATGGCTAACAGGAGCAGCTAATGGCTAACAGGAGCAGCTAATGGCTAACAGGAGCAGCTAATGGATAACATGAGCAGCTAATGGCTAACAGGAGCAGCTAATGGCTAACAGGAGCAGCTAATGGCTAACAGGAGCAGCTAATGGCTAACAGGAACAGGAGCAGCTAATGGCTAATTCAGCATACTTTTAATGCTTCGGCTAAATGATAACAACTCTGTCAGGCAATCCCAGGATATACATCACACTAGAAGCTGTGCAACACTCATGGGTTTTTGCATTACTTTACTACCATTTCAGAACATTGTACAAGACAGTACACGACAGAAGCTTTGAACGCAGATACACTGTGCGCCGGAGCAGCCTCGCAGAACACAGACAAGGACACTTAAGAGGAAGAAGTGAGAGAAACTGATGCACATTGTTACTACACGCTGGTATGATGTGTGACATCTGTGACTGGTTGTCACAGAGGAGACTTTGGATCTCCATTAGAGGACAAATCAAGTAGATAAAGATGGAACATGTTAGTTAGACAGAATAAAAAAACTTGAGTGAGCATTTCTGAACCAGAGTGAGTTGGAGAACATAATGTGCTCTTTGAACAACAACAAGAAAACGGCTTTTAGAGGAGAATACTTTATATCAGGAAATAATGATTGAGAATGTCCCTGCTATTATGAGTGGAAATGTCAATCTTGAAAATAAAATAGTTGTCGCGGGCCATCCAGGTTCCAGCGCCACAACATGTTCTTTGTTTAGGTGAGGAGGTTTGGTACATTCGTGCACAAACAGACCATTAGGAAAAGACATTCCTTTTTTTATTCCCATCAAAAGTTGTAACGTTGGAACATTACTTGTCCTGACCTCGCTGCCTGAAAGCTTTCGACAAAGCTTCGATTCTGCACAGATTCCGGGACTTGACATTCCACATGTGACACACTCTTTCTCTTCATTTCTCTCCGGGAACTGGAGGCACTTGTAGCGAGCGCGGGAAGACAATGCTCCTCGAGTTGTACCCACGGGTGGATTACGTTAGCCTCCACGGTTTGGGAGATGGATGAATGTGGTTTCCTCCCCCTCAGCATTTAGAGTGCCATCCATGCTGCTTTGTGTGTGTCTGTGTGTGTACTTTATATGTGTTGTGAGACATTTTGAAGACTAATAAATAGTCGAAGTCTCTTATCTCTGCACGTGATGCAGTCATTACTATGGACACATAGAGAAGGCTACATAAGCCTACACAATCCCCGCCCTTATCTATCCTACGCAGGAATGCAAGTAAATTCATACGACAAACATATCGGTCGTTTTTCAGGGAATTAAACCGTGTTCACTTTACACATTTAAAACATTTATATTTGTACAATATACACAGAGCTTTAAACTTTTAGCAGCCGAGGTAAAAGTTTAATGTTACACTGTTTCACACTTAAAGTTAAGCTTTCAGTCAAGTCTCGAGCCTCGCTGTTAAAAATGTGCTGTACATTTGAATATACGAGACTCTGCAAGCTCGCTGCAGTAAACCAGTGTGTTGGTTCCACTTAGCTGAACTGTGTTTAAGTCAATGAAAGGGTTCCCTTCACTCTGCATTCTTTACTTCAACCTTTTTCCTGACGTTGATGGATCATCTAAACCAGGGGTGGGGAACCTTTTTTCTATCAAGGGTCATTTTAGTTTTTACGACATCCTTCGAGGGCCATACTAATTATTGAACTCATAACCTCTGCAAAAAATGTTAAGACGCAGCCCATTCATTTCACCTTTCTTATATGCTGTGCAAAAAAGCAACTTTTTCATCCATGTCTCTCTGTTTTATCAACAATCCTTTATTAGTCCCACAACGGGGACATTTATCTCGTCACATCAAAAGAACATATGAAGTAAAAAGGCAGTACACAATAATTAAATAGAATACAAAATAATATAAGTACCAAGTGGTTAATATAAATAAAGTGAGTATTACACAGCAGTGATAACCGCACAGCAGTGGTGCAACAGTCTGTTCTTGGTGTGGGGGTCTACCTCTCTATCTGTCCATGTTAGTATGTTCCACTCTGCAGAGAGCTGCTTGTTGGGCCAAACTCCGCCGAAGAGCGTTAACTTTATCCAAACGCACTCGTCCTTTCAGCTCGTGCATGTTTGGTGCTGTAATGACGCTCGAGAACATTTTTCACCACCGCAAGCGCGTCCACACAAACTAGACTCACTGGCCTTTTACTTCCACAGAGAAATAATCGCTCGTACATTTCTCCTGGAAAGTGCGACATTCCGCGTCCAGCTTTCTCTTTGTTACACGAGTGACCACGTGATGACACGTTCCGCTCGTGTTGTGTTCAAGGACCCTGACCTTGGCCAGGAAAAACAGTCAGTCGCCCGTTTAAAATATTGATGTCTAGTTTTTTTCTAGTGGATTCTTTTTGCGCACGTTTTACGAATTACCTCGAGGGCCGGATCAAATGGTCTCGCCAGCTCAGGAAATAGTCACCAATCTACCAAATTTGTATTTAATGGATTAAAAATGATTTAGCGAATGTTTTATTTTACAGCTGGCTACAGAGGAATTCACTGGAAGCTACATAATTGTGGGCACAAAAATAAGGATATTTCAGGATACACAGCGCGCGGTATTCCACAGTGTCCTGCATCAGCACTGCTGCACATCACATATCAGGCTCTGCCAACGGAGTAAGACCTCTCATTCCTTCTGTGGCCCAATTTTAGACTTTGGGCGGAGAAAGCTTAGCCATCCAATTGGCAAGGGCTGCCTTCAAGAATGCTAGAGTCAAGACTTAAGTCAAACCTATTACAAGTGGGCAAATAGTTGCATGAAATATTCACCCGAGCCCATGTCCAGAGAAGTGCGAGCATAAATAATTCACAAGGGGAAGTTAGACGCTGGAACATCACATGCGCTATGGCCTGGACTATTGGGTATATGTTGTGGCAGGAATGCTGTTTATTCATGTGCATATGCATTTGTGGTTCACATTATAGTATCTTAATATAGAACAGGGTCTTCACACATTCTTGACACACTTGAAGCGATGCCAAATGATTCACTTGAAAAGTAGCATTTGAAATATTGGGAGAAACCCAAAGCTATCGCGTAACAAAACTGACAATGATTTCATAAAAGAAGAAAGGAATCTATTTGCAATAAAAAAGAAGAAACAAATTGCAAAGGCCTTTTTTGGAGCAAAGCAATTCACACGGACCACAGTATTTTGGTCTGAGCCAGCTTTGCAGTTGTGTAAGCCTGAGTGAATCCACATCCAAATCCTACATAACAATTTGTTGTCATGGAGCTTAGCATTCTGGACTGTGTGTGTGTGTGTGTGTGTGTGTTTGTGTGCGGCCACAACGTTGATGACAACAAACTGCAACAAGCACGGCTTCTCCCGTTACAGTTCTACCTGAATTAATCAAGAACACTTTCAAATCAATAACGCTCCGATGGCCCCGGGGAGAGACACACGGAGGGTTCTCAGGTCCGCCTGTGCCAGGCATGCAAAAGATAGTTATCACTTGGGCTGAGAAACGAGCCGCTCAGCATCAGCTCGGCCGGCGGATAAGTTTAAAACTCGGCTTGAGGAAACGGAGCAGGATGATGAACGACATCTCCGAGAGAATGGTACACGATGTAGCTGCGGTTTGTGTAAAATATGATGTGCAAGAGGGAATAAATAGTCTGTTAAAAAAAAAAACACATTTGGAGGCTGCATTCTTATATATACAGAAAGAAGAAAGAGGGGGACTCAGATGCAGATTTTCTTTTTTTCTCAAGCCATTAGTGGCCCTTGCTGTGGGCTTCAGGGTACACCTCTGTGATCAACCAGCAGCTGCCGGAGGACTGTACCATAACAACTCAGTGCCTTTCAGGAAACTGACACATGGATCTGCTGCAACATAAATAGAAAAGGTGTGAACTCGAGAAAATCTTCCTTTCCTTCCGGCTCATTCACATGTAGTTGCTTCAAAAGCATCAACTTTTTCGAGAAAAGATTTTGACGATTCATTTTAAGTTTTTGCACAATAAAACTCTGATTGAATGATTTGTTGCCGGACTAATTCCATGCAGTCCTATTCGGGTGTTGAAATGTGATGCGACCGGCACAGCTCATTGATTGGCTCTTCACCGTAGGTCAAGTGTAATTGAATACTCAAAAAAAACTCTCTCAAAACTAGACATAAAATTTAATGCAAGCTTGGTCAGGGCACCAGGTTTTTCAGAGGCTGGAGCTTGTTTAGGTATATTTATATTTATATTTATGAGAGAGAGGTATGAGAGAGAGAGTATGAGAGATAGAGAGAGATATAGATATGAGAGATATGAGAGGAATATATATATATATATATATATATATATATATATATATATATATATATATATATATATATATATATATATATATATATATATATATAATAAATTAATTAATTAATATATATATATAAATAAATATATATATAAATTATATATATATAATATATAATAAATAAATATATATATATATATATATATATAAATAAATAAATAAATAAATAAATAAATAAATAAATAAATAAATAAATAAATAAATAAATAAAGCAACAAGGTTCAGCTGGTTTATCCACAAACTAAGATGGAGCTGAAACAAGATACATCTTGTATGTTCGCAGCATTTTGCATATTTAGCATGAATGCAAAACTGGGATTGATTCATGCACGAGCGCAGAACTTTTAATGTGCGTTACCATTCCACATTTGTCATTTGCATTGCTTGAAATGTCAATAGTGAGCTCCGCCCACCAGCTATTAATCATTTTAAGAGCCCAAACTGTCTCATTATAAAATCAAGGACACCAAGTAGATGCAGTAGGGTGCATATAGCCACCATGTGCCTTTGAGCTCACTGACTTTGCTCACACTCCACAGACACTCTTTGATCGTGTGATCCAGCATGTTGAATATTAGCCGACTCCCCCCCGAGGCAAGCCGTGTTATATCTAAGACTGCGTTGGATCAACAGATTGCTCGTTGCACATGATGCTGCACTGCAGAGGACCCAGACAGATGATTATGGTTCGTAGCCTTCACTGTCATTGGTTTGCACGAGGTAGATGATTATCGATGTGCGAAATGTTCCGAAAAAAACATTCACTTGTGTAAAAAGAAAAAAAATACAGAGCTCGCAAATGAGAAGACATCTAAAAAGCAATTGATGCAGGTTGTGAGCAGATGTTCATGCACACAGGTATCACAATATGGATGGATGAGTAGACAGGCACTCAGCGATCTGTTTGAACTTGAAATGAAAAGCTGTTTTCATTGCGGTGAAGAGATGTGAATGTGCACAGGGTGCGACACAGCTGGCGCAAGACGACAAGTCTAATACATATGATCGTCTGAGCTAATCAGCCTAATCTGACTTGTTGTGTTCGGATTGTAAAGCAAAACAACAGGTATTAACGCTGCAGCTCTATTATTCCCCCCCCCCCCCCCCCCCCCCCCAGTGTTACAAACAATAAAAGGAGACAACATGTCTGATTTTATAGTTTTACAGAAGGAGACAAAAAGAAAATTAAATGAAAACAGTCCCTTTCTTTTGTTGTTGTCACCAAACGTATTGAACGGAAAAGAAAGAAGTTAACACTATGCGTTGGCTTACAGAAACAATCTGCACAGAGTTCAACTGGCTAACAAGCTTGTGAAATTATTTATTGTCCTGCTGTTTTCTCCAACCAGTAAATAATGCCTGATGCCAATCTTGGAACAAATTCAGACGACAACACATGCTATGATAGTGTACTTTGTCCTCAGATAAAAAGCTACAGCAGTAAACACATTGTGTTGGTAGTTTTATGCTATTTTTATTAAACAAATCAAGTGCAGCTCTCATATCTGTGCTTGCATAAGCTCTTTTTTCCCCCTCTTCCATTAAATGTGTATATATGTACATACATATTTACATATTGTACAGCATTAAGTGCAGATAACTATTTCTACATTAGACTTTACCTCTGGGGCGATCATCAGGACAGTGTAAGATTATATTTTCCTTTAGAGCTTCATTGATCTCTGAAAATATACATGTTGAGAAGAAAGAAATCATTCAAAAGGAAAGCGTCACTGTACCGCACATGTGAACAACGACTCAAGTCAGACCACAGAGTTGTTTACATGTAGTCAGTTTAGCCACACCTTGTATTCCCGCACCTGAATTGGGATGTTAGTACACTGCCCGGCGGACCGCTGATGGACTCCTGAGACTTCCCACTCAGGAAATTAGCCGTCCACCTTGTCGACTCTGCGTTGAGATTACATCTGCGGACACCAGATAAGAACAAGAGCTGTCTGTAAACGTTCCCTCTGTTCATTTGGATAAATCAATCTTTCGTACGGACAAAAACACTCAGCGCTGATGTCAGGTGATGGTTTGCGTGTCAGTGCTAGGTCACCGGGTCAGCGCTAATGCTAACTACCTGCTAGCTACCTGAGGCTGCTGGAAGATTAACTTTATCTAATGCTAATTTCGAACCGGCAGTTGTAAAAACCCCACAGCTCGTCAACTGTCAGTGGCTTTGCCAATTTGAGACTTTGCCAGTAACTTCTGAATGATTCATTCACTTTGATTGGATTAAATGCAGTAGAGTTCATTTAACGGGGAGGCAGTAATCTTAATCATCTAAGTTCCTATGTTCATTCTTCCTTGTCACTCATCTGATCACACATTGCACTGACAAACCCGTTTAGCTGGGAGGCTCTTATTTTCCTTTGTAAGATTTGGCAAAATAAGAATTTGATTGCTTGTGAAATATCTTTAATAGAAGGTGAGGTGGTGTTGTTACAAATTGAAAGTGCACTGGCACACCTTGCCAGACCTTCGCTTTTGCTGAATTGACGGCACTAATTAAAAAACGTGTGTTCATTCATCAGTTATCAATGCAAATCCCAGGGCCACATGGAGGAGCCGATAAGGAATATCTAGTGCCCCCCAGCCCTCGTCAGAGGAGCAGATGTCTTTCATCTTTGACCAGCACGGGGAGGGGAGTCAGAGGCCACAGCATGATAAAAAGTTCTGCAACCAAAGCACGGACAAGAGACGTGCGAACACAACCACAACACACAAAACCATACAAGCACATGCATACAGAGTCCCCCTTCGCCCTTTTCCCCCAATCCCCTGCCAGCAGTGGTCTTTTAGGCTAAGCCCGCTGAATCTCCTTTTAATGAAGTCCGGAGGTAAAAAAGTGCACACTCTCCCTCGCTGACAAGCCAGCGATGGCACTGCCTTTCATCATTACAGTAATGGCTCGGTCTCCCACCGAGCGATCCTTTAATCCGTGTCGATGACTCATATTGCTGAAGAATCTGAATTGAGAGGTTCGTCCGTTTTTCCCACAACTTTAGCAGCAATCATCGCGCCACGCATGTTTGTAAAGGCGGGTATTAGACACCTTGCTGCCGGGTTTGTTATAGCGACCCGAGAGCTCAGTGCACTGCAGTGTAAGAACAACACGTGCAAATGAGGATCTGAATGCTGCAAAGTCCTACTTCAAAAAATTAAATAAAAAGCCATGTTGAAAATGAGAGGATTGACCAAGGACATGGCATTTAAAGAGTATTGCTTGTCAATGACACACAGTATAGAAAAAGGTGACGCCTACAAATGAATGCCAGAATTAATTAGAGTCCCTACGTGACGTCAGTGCTGTGCATGTTTCTGCTGTGACACTTGACACGGCACCCTCTGCATACTGTGTGTCTTAATAATCCACGATATGTTCTCATACATAAATGCTCGGCTGCTCTCGATCCATCACCGTTTGATCTAACAGTTTGTTGACAGTTTTTTATTTTCAGATTTGCTGCTTTAGATGCTGTAAAAATACTTTTGTTACCAATGCTATGTGTGGAAGAATATTGTAGTTTAAAAATGTAAATGTCAATAAAATAAACACTATGGATAAAAACTACAACAACAACAACAATTCAAGCTTAAAAACTAAGACAATAACATAACTCCAAAATAGAAAGTCAGAATAAAAAGATAGGTCTTTGAAAGAGAGAGAATATGTCATTTTAATATGCAGGCAGTGAGTTCCACAGTTTAGGGGCATAAAAAGAGTACTTTATGGGTCACATAAGGAACATTTAAAAGAAACCTGATCCGGCTTACACATAAAATTTAAATAAATCTGATTTATGGAGGAGCAAGGTCATTTAAAGCTTCATAAATAAGTACAACAACTTTAAAAGCAATTGTAAAAGACACAGGTAGGCAGTGCAGCATTTGGAGTTAAAAAAGGTCAGACTTTGGTAATATCTCTATTACGAAAATGTTTTAATGACTTGTTGAAATGGGAATTAAACTTTACCTCACAGTCTAAAAAAACTCCCTTAGATTTGTAATCCGTTTGCTAAAACCACCAACATTTGAGTGCAGAAAGTCTCCTTTGAGTTCTACTAAAATAATCTCAGTTCTTTGCTCATTTTGCTTTAAAAAACGATGAACTCATCCATACATTAATGTCAGGGTGACAGTGGGGCGGATTTTACACTACAGGAAAAATCCCAATGCACTTAGGAGATCATATCAGAGCAGTGAAGCAAAGGGCATGAACTTATAGGGAGCACATTTGTCACTATAACCGAACCAAACAAAGCAAACAGCACCATCTACAGAGAGCGAACCTTCACAAAGTTCAAATCAGAAGGATTTAAAAACAAGACCAGCATGATGAAAGGCGCTTTGGTAAGTGCTCAAACTTTAAGATACTTTGTACTTGACGCACACGAGGCAGCACGATGAAGTGAACGCTATTTTACACTGTGGTTTGCTCTAAATTGTCATCCATTTGAAGGCTTTTAAGAGCTATGGGTTTTAGCATCAGGCCAGTGAAATTTCTTTTTTATGCTCATTGCAAAAAAGCACTCAAAAAAATAAACCCTTAATATTCCTTTCGCCCATTTGTACAGTTTATAACTCGACCTGCTCAGCTGCAATGCAATGAATCAGGAAGTGCAATGCTGTAATGTTGCCATCCACAAAGGTTTCGTCACCTTTGACCTTCCAAAATAGCCAAACGAGTGTACTCTGTTTACATGCGAGTGCTCTATTTGTCTGTTTACTTGAACCAAACCCACGTTTTATTTAGTTTTATTTGATTTAACAGGCCAAACATAATCAAACATCCTCGCCGACCCAAACCCCCGCATTTAAAAAAACACCCAAAGCCGCAAATCACTTTCTATTGACGCGCAGCAATAGGTTCACTTCTAATTCAGCTTTTCCAATTTATTTTTTCCCTTCATTGCGAGTGAAAATCCTCAGCTGAGTCCAAACACTGTTAACCTATTCATCAAACTGTGTTCAATACATATTTATGGTTCACATATCATTGGTCAAAACATTTCGCTCAATAAAACATTTGGGTGATCATTGAACCAGTCGACAATGGGCCGATTCATCTCCCGGGCTGCTCGCGCTTCTCGTGCGCGGCACTTGGAGCCACATTATTCAGAGCATCTGCCATATTCAGCTGCTATTAGATAAGCCAGTATTAGCAAAAAAGGCACAGCGGGTCACTCGGCGTGCTGAGATCTGGAGCTGATAACATATAGGGGAATTATTGTGTTGTCAAAAGGGACATGGAACGATGCCTGTGCTAACAGGTTGGAGTTAGACAAACATGTCATGGACGCAGAGCCATTAAATGTCCAGCTTTGGGGGTTCAACTGAGTTGTCACTTTTCTAGTCGAGTTCCTCATTGTGAAAAATAATAGTTTTCTATTTTAGACATGTACCCTTGCCACAAGGCAGCTATTAAAGTGATACTTATTATATTTTCATATTAGCAGTACATCACATGTCTAATAGGGAAGAGGGTCTCGCATACTGATTGGTTTTGCTCACAAGCCTCGTTTAAAGGGATCGGTTTTTAAATCGAAGAAAGTTGCGATAAAGCCAACGTATGCGAACATCAGCTCTAAGAGAGTTTTAGCAACTAGCTACTGAATCTAAGAATAACTGCTGAAGAGCTTTTTACCGCAGGAGTCGGTGGAGACCAAAACAAAGATAAAAGAATAACATCTGTTGGCCTAAAAAATGTGGTACAATTGTAAAAAACATTATAAAAATCCAAATATATTCTGTTTATTATCATATAAGACAAAACAAAAATGCAGCATATCCAACTGAGAAACTGGGACTGAATGGTTTGTTAATCCACTAATTGACTTATTGACTAATTGACATTAAAAATGTATTAATTTACAATCATGGAATTAATCGGCATATGGTTAATCAAATAACCAATGCACCATAAAGATTGAAAATTAACAGTTTACAGTTTGAATTTGGAAGCTTGGCCAGATTATTGCATCAGTTGTATACTACAGTTATCGAGTAGTTTTGTCTCTAGAGCAGCTTGGTCTCAGTCAAATATCCGTCAAACTAAAAACACCAGCCTGCTGAGATTTCACATTAACGAGCGATCGAACAATCTGTCTTCGAAATATTTGACCAGTCAGTCCCTTTAGAAATCACTCTATAGTGACACGCTGGAGGTCTAGACTTCGTAATTAGGGCTTCTCTTCTCCTACAGATCTCTGCACGAGTCCAGAAGCTGACATCACCCAACATTAGCTGCCCACAAAAACCAGCCCAGCTAGCTGTAAGCCGTCGCTTAACAATTCATCATGTGTGCTACGGTGCAATCAACCACACTTCCATTAGCACTACATGTGCGATCATATCGCAGGTCAGGTTCTACTGGATAATATAAATCCATCTTGTTCACCAGGGAAATGATTTACACCTGAGATGAGCTTGATATATCAGACCTCTAAACGTGCATTACAGAGCGCGATACTGTTCCAACAGTAGTGCGTTTATCGCTTGGTATCAGGTGAATACAAAGTGTGTTATTGCTCATCTTACAACATGTATTACCGACTTTTTTTGCCCTTTTCACAGTGTTTTGACAGTGAATAATAACCCTCAGGGTCTCCGATACATTATATCGCAGTTATAGATTGCGATAACAAGCTCTAATTAAACTGCCATTCCAAACCATCCATCTGTGCTCACGCTAATCTTCAAGAACAACACTCACAGTTGTTAAAGAGCTCTCCAGTGACCTCAACTGTGATCAAGTGGCACCATTATACAATCATACTGTACAGCCACACACACACACCCTTATTGTGCTTGACCCCTGGAGAATTAAGTGTCTTCACTCCAAATCTGTCTTTTGTGGAGCTCACCATTAGCGGCTAATAGCGGTGTTATTTCATAGATGTCAACTTGGCTGCATGAGGCATAAGTACGGTTATCGCAGGCTATTTACCATAGAGATAGGCTTGGAGCAAGATACTGCATGAACTTGATGCTATCATGGATTACTGGACAATAGGAAATATGTATCCGTGCTTGCCATATATGGGATGAAGGGATTTTAAAGTACAGTATGCATTGAAAAAGTAGAATGATAGATGCAATCTAGATAGAAATATGGCCTGATTATATGTAGGAATCATTGGTCTATCTAAGCATGTGGTGCGAGATGCATTAGATTGGAAAGGAATGGAACGAAAACAGCATGAATCTAAAGCGTTTAATGTACTTTACATCACTGTTAAAGCGCGTTACCATTTGACGAGTTTGGCATTTTTAAGACTTGTATGATTGTATCAAAGCTGCCAATAGCTCTTCCATTTTCATTCACTTTATCATTTCTATTTCTGATTCCTTCAGAAAAATCCAACATATTTTAGTTCTCACCTGCTGTGCGTCTGCATATAGTTATTTTATAACCTGTGGATTTATACAATTGTCTTTTTTACCGGTTAGGCAACTCTTTTGCAGGTTACCGCCAGGTCCCCGACCTGCTGCAGGACTCTGAGCGTATCGAATTGAGCAGGTGTTTTTCATTACATCCATACGAGGTACAAAAGGTACACGGTCTCACTTTAAGGCAGGATGAGGCACGTTTCATTACAGCATTAGAGACATTTACCTCTGAAGCAGCTGAGAAATACGTCCACGCGCCATCGCTCTCAGTGGACAGCGATGTATTCACAGCCTGTGGTAATGGAAGAACCTTGATAGCATCGGTGGCGAACGACATTGACCAGCCCGAATCGGATTTTTAATAAAACGCCAAATTAACCTGATGAAATGGTACATCCAGTAATGTCTAGAATGTGTGCCTGTGAATGTGTCAGAAAGGATTTAAAATAAAAAAAAAACCTTTCTTCCGCTCGGTTGTTCTAATTTCAAGGTTCTTGGAGGTGCTGCAGATGCTTGGCTAGTGGACGGTGATATTGCTCCTGTGTTGCCGGGGATGTAACCCCCCCCACCGTCCAGACAAGATGTCATCGGATTTATGATTATAGATTACTTGCAGATTGTGTCACAGTGGCTACAGATGTTGAGTGTCACTGTGGGAGAAGGACGGACTGGAGAGAGAGAGATGGAACGGTTACCAAGGGTATACTTGAAGAGATTCTCTCAATCTGCACATACTTGTCAGGCTGAATCCCTCGGATGGTAATTTCCCCGTCAATGATAACCAACAGGGCATGCAATATACCTAGATGTGTCTACACACAACACCCATAATCTGCAATAGTGCTGCTTTCTTCATACGTTTGTATTAGATTCATTCTTTGCAATAATCCTAGAGAATTATCTTTGTTTCCATATTTGATTGCGACGCTCTGTTTGGATTGCAATTCTAATAAGTCGCTCCTCTAAATACAATATTAAAGGTAATTATGCGGAAGTAATATTTTTACTCCAACAACATGCCATGGCGTGCTTATTTGTCGTCTGCTTCATTTCATAAAGCTTTAATTAACACAACAGAAGGTTCATTGTCCTCCAGATGCAGTCACACAGTGGACAATTTCAGATGTGAAAACTTGTCACGAAGTTCAAAAACAAAAGTTCAAAAGGGAAAGACGCCGTTGCAAACTGTTTATAGCCGTGCAGCATTTGTAAAACGAATATGTCAAGCGGATTGTTTGATGAATCGCCCCCATAATGAACAAAAGGGTGCACTTTAAAAGCAATAACAATATGTCTCATTTCCTTGAGTGCCTTTTAAAAATGTCCTATTGACAAGACTGTAAGAAGTAGACTGTTGAGGGCTAGCGCAACAAAATGTATCAGCAATCGGGGAGGTCTGGAGGTCTGGGGAGGTCAAAATCTGATCTGAGATGGAGCAATCTGGTTTGAGAGAAATTAATAAAAACGCAAGTGCCCATTGAAAGTCATTTGGATGGGATCCTCGTAACTCAATATGGATTGGACGTGCACCCAGTTAGTATGTTTCTCCACCATCCTCTCAGCATCTATTGCTAATGTCTGACATACTAAAGCCAGCACAGGGCAAAGGATCAATCTCATATTCCTGTCACTGAGGCTAAAGAGAGCCAACCCAGACAACAGCTGGTCGGGCTGAGTGGAAATTGACATAACAGATGAACTAACATTTAGCTTTTGGAATGGTGAGCCTGGCCTGGCATTTTGTGACATTTGCCTGGCCACAGAGATGCATGTGGAGGGTCGGAAGAAGAAAGAACACAAGGGTGGAGGAGCATAATTGAGGGCTGACCATTCATTGTGGACCTATTAGCGGATCTCGAGACAACACAGTGGACAGTAGGTAAAGTTAAATGAAGTTGTGACATGTCACTTATTTCTACATTTCTATTTCACACAGGCTGCCCCCTTTAATGGAGCTCTAATTGAACCAAAAATTAAATGTGCAGTACGTGCTTTACCGAACACATCTTATTCGACTCTGTGAGGGATGAAATTATAATATGGCAGTGTTCATGCCGCTCTTAAATGACTTTTCTCAAGTGACATCATGAGACTGCGTATAATATGAAAGGAGTCATCCCAATCTGCAGTTACTATAAGCTTTATGGAGCATTTTAGCATCTTTCAGCTTATTGTTTTGGTTGTATGGCTTTTTGATTTAGTCACCGTCCTCTTTTCCAACTCTGACAAATCAACAGAAAACCATCAAAGTTTAAAACTAGCTAACAAGAGAAGTTGAGAATTTAGCCACTGAAGAGCCAGAATATCCCTAAGGAGTCGGTGGTGACCAAAACAGAGGTAGAAAGAGAATGGATATAATTGGCGTGGCCACAAACACAACTCCAAATTAATGCTCGTGTCACTATGTGCCTGCTGGGTGTGAAAGCAGGCAGCCGCTTGCTTACATGTTCAAATCAACGTCTGGTTACTTTATCCTGGCTTTCCACACTAGACTATAGAAGCATCTAGACTGGGAATAGTAGAGCAGTCAATCATTTTTCCGCCTCACAGTATCTTTTTGTCTGCAAAGGCACAAGTGATGAGTATGATTTGCGCTTTATTTCCCACATGGCAGGGCAGAGACGTCCCATATTTGTCTCTTTAAAGTGTATAAAAACAGTGCATCAAACCAACATTTGCGTTCTCTTCGACATTGATTTCCCCCCCCCCCCCCTATCTCGCATCTCAAAATCAGAGTGTAAAATGACTAGATGGAGGACGAAATCTTCTCTAGATGTCGAGTCAGGCTTGTGTTCACTTGTGTTTTCAGCTCCTTATGGCTCCAATCAATAATTCGCTGTCTAGCTTTGAGTTGGAGATGTTCCAGGTTGCACGTTCATCTTTTTCCTCATCTGACCTTTAGAGCAGCAGACATCACGCTTGAGAACATATTCCGCAAATTGACAAAGACTGATATTCTCATTAACCCAACCGTATTGTTCTCACATTACATTACCCCTCTTTGGTACTCCTTTATCTCGCCGAGTCTCGTCGTGTATCCTTGAGGCTTTGTGCGCACCGCAGAACTGAAGCTATGATCTCAGAGGAAACTAGAGGTCCTTACTTTACATTTGCAAACGGTTGAATACATACTTAGTCTTTGTAACCGGCTTAATTAACAGGATTTAATCATTGCCATTTGATGTATGATTTCAGCGACGAGATAAAGCGTCTCTTGTGTTCACATTTCAATAGGGGAAAATAATCAAGCGGTAAAACTCATTTCTAACCTAATGACGAATAGTAGAGCATCCCAGAATCCAGACAAATTCAATTTCCAGAGCTTCTTCTTGGAAACATAAAAAAAATTAATGAAACCATGAATACAGAATAGCACAAACCTAAAGAATTATGTTTAAGATGACTCGAATACATTCATATAAAAATGCAGAACACTGGTGTTGTGCATTACAGTAAGTCAGGTGATTCCTCCCACCTGTTCACTCGTGTGTGTGTGTGTGTGTGTGTGTGCTTTCTTTCACATCTCCATTATGAATTTATCTCGGGCTTGCAGAGGTTGTTGTGTCACTCTGGTATGCACAGAGCCATTGCAGGAGAACAAATCAAGCTTGACAAGAACACAGAGAGCTCCTCTGAATAGAGCATCTTTATTCTAGCACTGGGTGTAAAACCAACGGAGATGCATCCTGTCACTCCGTGCATCCTTTAAATGATGAATACAGTTTTGAGATCCGTTTCGGGCTCAATTTCAAATCGATTTTGGGTTTTGCGATTTAGACGTATGGGCATTTCCGCGGGCTACATTGTGTCGTGCCACCAGGGTACGTGAGGAATTGCCTTCACGCTTTTGAGTCACGAGACACTCCAAAGTGAAGCATCAATCCAATGAGAGTATTTCTGCAGTGGTCGTCCATCATAACCCCCTTTTAATCAATATTAAAACATACATCACACAAACTTTA
Organism: Cottoperca gobio; assembly: GCF_900634415.1. Classification (NCBI taxonomy): domain Eukaryota; kingdom Metazoa; phylum Chordata; class Actinopteri; order Perciformes; family Bovichtidae; genus Cottoperca; species Cottoperca gobio. Next base: position 8,961,882 of record NC_041356.1, on the reverse strand, counting down.
TTACGCCCAATTTAATCTAGTTTAACAGAATCCAGGCAGCTCGTTTTTCAGGCGCTGGCAACAAAAAGCAAAACAAGCATTACGAGCATTATTCTTGATGTCCTCGCTTAATTGTGTTAAGCTCTTTGCATGTAAGACACCAGACGTTTTGATTACATACTGTTAGTTTCACATCTTCATAGACTAGGAAATAAACAATTGTTTTTGTGCTTGTTTCCAGTGTCAAATAGTGTAAAATGAACACTATGGTGAAATATCTTTTCCCAACTTGAAAAACGCCAAAATGCCAAAATGAATGCTGCGTTTCCAACTGTCCACACACGGCAGAATCTGAGGTATCGTGTGTTTTACTGCAATGGCTGGTGGAGTTTTACCCACAGTGCAGCACCATTAAAGTTCAGTGCCTTAATCAGGGTCTGTCAGTTACCCCTTTGATGGTTTACACCGCCAATGAAATACTTGCCAGCCACTGTGTGACATCTCACAGCTGGACAACACCCTGCGGTCAGCGCTGTGGTTTGAACCTGCTACTTCATGTTTAATTTGTCAGCTTGGCTGCCTGTGTGCCAGCAGTCATCTATGTTTGGTGGAAGACACCCACACAAATACATGAATTGCAGGAGTTTTTTCTTCTTTTTTTTTACTATGCTTTGATCTTAAAATATCAAATGCATGCAACAGTACTCACTTGATGAGATTAAGTTGCATTAAAGCAGTTGATCTGTCAACGCAGATGTTGATCTGTGATGATTGTGTACTAAGAACACCAAAGAGATGAGGACGATGTTGTGGAGCTGCTAATGAAGAGACTGATCTGTATCTGTCAAACCTAGAGGCAATATCAAAGCAGTAATAAAGCCCCAGTGTTAGGTTTCTGTGCTTTATAAAGTAGGATTATTTAAGATAAGTCCAAGCACTACATTACCTGTAACAGATGTTCCCGAGTGGCTATACACCATGTCAAATGTTCACTTCAACAAAGGGATATCACATTGTATTTAGCAGTCCTCCTTATGTATTTAAGCTGATAATAGGATTGAAAATTGACTGCAAGTATAGAGGAAGACGAAATAATTAATATATAGACGACAACAGATGACCAATGTCCTTGTACCACAGCAACATTGATTGAAAACAGGAAGTGGAGAACGTTTGTCTTCCCAGACTTCATATTAATAAAAGACAAAGTACCCAAAGAACATTTCTCTATCAGTCTCTGGTTTTAGTCCATTTGTCACTTAAAGGTACAACATGTAGCATTTCTAACAATGACTGGACCTATGTTTTATATTTTGTTGCGGTGACTCTTGTAATGGTGAGTTAGCAAGTGAGCGTAACATTAGCTAAACCTCACTCGCGGCTTCTTCAGTGCAACAAAATGACATGACGTGAATGAACCCGGCTGAACATAACCGCCAGTTGCCATTGTTCAATTCATTACCGTACACAAAAACAACCCTACACGGCGAAACATTTCTGACTTAAGACACTTTGGCGACTAAAGCCAAGTGTTATGCAACACGTCTCAGCGGGGAAAGTGCAAGAGGAGGAGTGTCAAGGAAGTCCAAGTCAAAGTTAAGTCTCCTCAAAGAACCCTGAAGAAGAACTGCAGGAGTACGGGAGGACGACTGTGGCTTTTGGACACAAATCATTTGTGAAGAGGGGCATTCGGTTTTAGATGCAAGGTCGTCCCCTGATGCTTCCAACCCGGGTTACTCATGCCTTAAGAATGTTTGTGTGTGTGTGTGTGTTATGGGGATGATGAGTGTATGTTTTTGTGTGCGTGTCAGTTTGGTTACTCATGGGACCAGAGGTTTCTTCCAGAGACAGACAGTGTTAACTTCAGCAGACACACTTAGACACACACACACACACACACACACAGATTAATCTCTGTCGGGACTGGCAGGGCCCGGGGACACTTTGGAACTAGTTTGTGGGCGGAAGGACATCGGAGGACACGTGTCTTGTTGGTGACTTCCGTTAAACTGTTACGATTGAGTGATGTTTTATGTGTATGCGATAGGAAAATAATCCAGGTAAACATGTGAAATGCAAATGTTGCCTTCACATCTTTAATCTCATGTTTACCCACGATTCAACTCGCCGACAGCGTTGCAAAGCTGCATCTTCCGAAATAAAAGCGCGTTGGCTGCGAGGACCTTGGAGTTTGCAGGGACGGCACGTGTTCTCATTTCCCGAACAAGGTCAGTCAGAAAATTATTCAGTCAAAACTCATTTTTAGTAAAAGGAAACATCTCCCCTCACACAGGACGTCCGCACGCCGTCTCCATGGCGACTTTATACAGGAGCTGTCCTACTTGTTGGAAGGGATAGGAATCATTTCCTCGGTTGAGGAAGTTACTTCTTTGACTCCTAAGGAAGGACTCAACATGTACACATGGTGGGTCATTTATAGTGGGAATCTGGGATTTGTAAGTTCAGATAAATAAGATGATCCTTTATTAGTCCCATAACGGGGACATGTGCAGTTTTACAGCTGCTAAGGGACAGTGCAAGATCAAGAGGAAGTACAAAAGTATAGCAAGTAAGTAAACAGTTAAAAAACTAAACTAAATATAGTGGACAGACTGAATATCGAATTCAAATGATTGCATATAGGACATTAATTTGACTTGGATCAATAACAAATACATAAACAAAAAGGAAGGGGACTCATTAGTGCCTTTCAGTCCTGCTTAAAAATGTATAATGTATACATTCAGTGTCTAATAATCCAGACAATGTTTGCACCAGTCGATGTCATAAGGTATGGGACCGTTCTATTTACACTCTAGGCAATAAAGAAACATTCGATATCAAAGAAATATATCAAATTGTGACAGCATATGTGAATACATTTACACAGCAAGTGAATTTACATATAGAACAGATAGTGGCGTTCCATCTGTAAGCTAACCAGTACAGTGATCCACAGAGAAGGAACTGGAACAACACAAGCTGTAGGTGACGGTGGTACGTCCTCGCTTTAATAATGTGTAATCTCTCTCACAGTGTGAGCTTCGCCGTGCGTGCATGTGTGTATGGCTTTGTCACAGTTCCTGCAAGACGACAGGTGAGTCCCTTTTGTTTTTTTGTTGCTTCCTGCTGCAACATTTCAACACTCCCGACGTGACAGAACTCGCAGAAAGAGTTGAGACATGACGTGTGTGTGCTACCTGTATTTGAGCGAGTTCTTGCACAAATGCTTGCGAGAGTACGTGCGTCTATAACCAAGTGTTTGTTTGGTGCCTGGAGTTCTAACAGAGTGGGTGCCACAGAGGTGCTTTGGTTCTGCCCCTGACCCGAGTCAATCTGCAGTGTGTAGTTCTCCACTAAAGCAGATGACGGCTGTGCAGGCCCGGCCCACGGACCTTCTGGCCACATGACCATCATTCCGACCAATAGCTGCTAATAATTAGCTAAACTGTAATGTAATGTATTTGCCTAATGTCAGATCCCAGCTGTCCAAAGCAAGTCATCTGAAAAAAAAAATGGAGATTTAAATCTGACCGTCCATGAAAGTCACTTTTGCTTGTTGCATTTGTGCTATTTTGACGAAAATATATATTTGTGTCGAGAGAGTTTGGAAGAAAAAGCTTGTTTTCTAGCCATACTGGTGGGCATCAAAAACATCCTCCAGATCTCATAGGAATATTCAAAAACTCTTTCACTGGTTTGATATCATGGCCAGGGTTTCTTGTTCAAACACGTAATAACACCTATTGGCAAAGCAGGCTCGTGTGCTTGCAGCCAGCGATATGCATTCGTTTCACTGAATGTGAAGAGGATATTTTTTAAAAGACAGCTGATGAACGAATGTTGAACTCCTCTCAAAAAGACACATTGTGAGCGAGGCTCGTCTGAGGAAAATAGACAATTTATGTGGGAAAAGCCATTGAAAATAGAGGACTGGCAAGTTGTTAATGAATATCGTCCCCATCTGTTCTAGGTACTTTACAAGATGTTGATTTAAAATTAAGTAAGGGGTCCATAGATGTAACACATTAATTCCCCCTCAAATAAAGATAATTAGTGTTGAATCAACAGCTTAAGAAAGAGTAGAAGATATAACCAATAATGTCAGACTGAGAGTGTTATGAGGTATATCTTTCTCAAAAGAGAAATTCTACTCCTCAGAATCTGAGGGTCCATATTTAATTCATACATCTAGAAATATTAATGAAAGCCATCACTTTTTCAACATCTTATTAGTCTTCCACTGCAGATGTGAAGATGTTCCATGTGAGTCCTTGTTAGTGACAGTTGTGTGATGTTTGTTGGGACCACCTTCTGGGGACAACAGGGGAGGAGATTGTGACATTGGCCGTTAGAGAACAGAAGCCCAGAGGCCTCAATGACTTGCTTTGCCCTTTCATTTGGTCCTGTAGAGTTCTCACCAACGGATCCTTGGAAGATTGAAAAAGCCCTTAAGGTGACTAGCAAGTTGTTCATGAAGAGCAGCGGGGAGAAAAAAGTTATTTATCACCGTGTACATCAACATTGCTGGCCATTGACCCACAGTACTGCAGGGCAGGGATCCCCGACCGTGCACCTCACAGGGGGGCTTCTCAAGTCGCTAGCAGGTGTGTAGAAAGACTGCGGAGTAGCTCCACTAATTCAAAAACAAAGTATTGATGTTTCAAATTAAAAATATATATCCACATCGAGTGCAGCTGCAACAACTGAACACGGGTGTGTGAAACAAATGGATACACTGCGGGATAAATGGTTGAAGCAGTTATCTACGTGTAACGGATGAATGGGGGGGAATTGTTTGCTGAAAGTTGTAGATAACCGAGTGAAATGGTGACTGAACAGGAGACCTGAATGCAAAATAGCCAGACATTCCCTTTTAAAATACACTAACGGTGATATCTGTTTTGTTTCATACCTAACAAAGGTTATCGTTTCCCTTTTCTTGCAAATGATTGTGGCGTTAAACCTCTCAATTAGCCATCTGGGGGTCGATGGAAAAATAGCACTCAGACTGTAATCATGGTTCCCCTACCTTGCCTGCCAAATACTCACTAACCGGCTGGTCTCTGCAGCTCTCTCAAATGTCCTTATGCGCTTCACAGTCACTCGGTTGAAATGTTCACAAATCTGCGTGTGTGTGTGTGTGTGTGTGCATATCAGTTAATCTTCTAGTATGAATGACTCTGTTTGGGGAAAATATGCGCGCGTGTGTGTGCGTGCGTGTGAGGCCCAAACCAACACTCAATTGATGATCACCCAGTAAAAACATTTAGATTGCCTACTTCTTGGTGCCAGTCTGGATTAGGCTAGCGATGAAACCATTTCTACTTTGATTACCGTTTTTGGCGTTTAACCCGCACTGATAACAGGGGCCATCCGCGAGGGAAGGCTCTGTGGACCAGACACCAGGTACATGCAGACACAAACGCACACACACACGCATGCAGTCCAGATAATTGACTCATCATGTCATTGCCAAAGCCCCCTTGCTTTCCCCCCACCCCCACCCCATTCACACTCTGTTCTGCACTCAGAGCACACAAAAGCTATTTGGATTAAAAGCATCCGCCATGTGCGACGTGTGAAATCCTCTCTTCCTCTCTCTCTCTCTCTCTCCCTGTTTATGCTCAAAGGCACCTCTGCATCTTGCCATCGAGCAGCATGAGCTGCTTGACTCAGCCGATGCATGCAAATTAGGCGATTATCTCACCTGAGAAAAAAAAAAACAATCCTATTATTTCTGGGTTTCATAATGTGCATCTGCATGTACAGTAGGTTATAATACTATCAGGGAGTAAACAAACATTTCAGAATGCTCTGACTTGTAATTTTGCGCTTGCCAATTCCAAACATTTACCACCAGCCCGGACGAGCCGTCCAAGAGTCAGTGGAGGTTGTAAATCAGTACTCGCGACTACACATGGAGTTAGCAGCCACTTTTCAGCGGATGACAAGACGGTTTATCAACTTAAAACGAAGTAGATGACACTAGTGCTGGAAGAAGTATATATCATCCTATGATCATTGAAGCAGCCAAGTTAGTTAAGACACCGCCGCACGTACGTTTTCTCCCGTTCTTTTCAAATGCCTTTCACATTCTGTTCCCCGTTTCTTTTATATTTTGTAAATCAGCAAACAGCCGTTGTTGCCTTTATAATTGTTAGTTGGTGCAAATTGTCTGCACGCGGGGTTGCAAATTGAAACGGCAGACGTTTTCAAGGTTTAGTCGGCACGAAGAGCACAACTCAGCCTGTAAAAACATGTCTTCTGTGGCTCGACATGAGCTTCATCAAGTCTGAGGAAATGACCCCGATGATGTCACAAGGTTGTCTCTTTTACGTCTTGGGAGATTTATAACAGAAAGCCTCTGTGTGTTACAAACATGGAGTTTGAAAGATGAGGGCATTTAACATTCTGGGGAGAGAGTTACATTAAAAAGGATGCTATTGGTTGCATCATGGGAAATGTAGTGTGTGTTTGAAGCTTGACCCATACTAGTGACTGAAAGTCAGGATAACTTGGCCTCTGTTGCTTCAATTCTGTATCTTGTGCTCCCAGGTACTTTATACAAAAGGAGAATACAAATGTGACCCTTCTACAAATAACCACATGTTAAAGCTTAGCATACTCCTGTTTGAATTAAATAATTGACAAATATAGATTGCTGAGAATGTGTTCATTTAGTTAACAACTTAATAGCGTCAAATGAAGTAGTGCGATTAAGTAGTGCGATTTAAATACACTGGGGTTTTCACAAAATAATAATTATTGGGTGTAGTCGTGCAGGGGTTGAACAGCAGCTGAATGAGTGAACAAATTAGTGAATGAAGAAAGTCCTGCACACTACCCACACATTTGGGTTCCAAGTGGACCTCTACACTGAGCTGCATGCAATACTGTTGTATTCTTTGAATGGTACAAATCCATTCAGCCACTGTGGAGGTATTAATATCTAAATTCAAGACTGTCCGCAAATGTGAGCGTAGGTTTTTAAGGAGAATTACATCGATGTACTGTAATTGTGATTTCAACATAACTCTCCCAGGGAAGCATATTGAACATTTGACCTGAGGAAAAAAAAAAGAAGCACAGCAGAGAACCATAAAACCCTTTCAAAGGTCTCCTTAATGTGTCATATTAAGAGGATATTGAGCCAGGGAATATATCCTGGGGACAGAGATATGCTCCCGTCTCACGAGCATGGCTGTAATTAAAGTCCTAATATGCATATGCTGACAAAAACTACAGTGTATTTTTGCTGTCAAAATCAATGATGGTGGCATATGTCAAACCTTTACCAGCGCCGGTCAGAGCTTTCCTTAAGTAATGCTGTTGTTTGTATGTACAGCAAGCCAAACAACTCATATCGCGGATAACACTGTGTCAATGTTTCCATTATTTAAAGGTCAATGTCAACAGGGCACTCTCTGCCACACTTGCCGTACTGCTTCAAGGAGGGGCATACGTTAACGCTTTCCCGCATCTCTAACTGACATTTGTTTATATTTGTGGACTTGATGCCTTATGATCATCACCGTCTGGAGCGTGTACTTTGCCCAGCATTTTATTTACTGCTACATCACCGGTCGTGTGTGCACATTCGCTTTGGCAAACAGCCCCGGCTCTAAATCTTGGAGGGTGCCTTTTTTTTTTTTTTTTGCCTGCGTACGTGCCCCGATACTTCATGAATAACTCTTGCTTTAAGATACTAAGAGTGGATTTCGGGCGAGGGGGGAGGGGGGGGGACATAAATCTGAGGCTGACACCCTCAGTGAAAGTCATTAGTCAGCCGTCACAGACCCTGGCCCTCCGCCATGTCACGAGAACCACCTCCCTCTCCCTCCCTCCCTCTCTCCGTCTCCCTAACGAGGGCTATCTTGCTCGCCCATAGCCTCATTCCTCTAATGGAGCCAATGAAATCAAGAGGAGGATTCATGATGATGCAGCCTGTTTTGAGACTTCGAAGCACACACATACACACACAGACTGTATAACACTGGTGGCATGTTGAAGTAAATGGATATTAAGTCGTTATCCGTTATTTATTTTTAGAGTGAAAGAAGCGTATCGAGTTACAGTACGAGGATAATGGAGGAGGAACAGAAGAGGGATGGATTATAAATTCTGCTTTTTTTTTTCTTCCCACTCCAACGTGCACCCACACAGAGAAGAAAAAAAGACTTTAAACCCCCCCACATCCACGAGGAAGAAACCGGTGTTCAAAGGAAGAGCAGGAAATATGTTTACCAAAGCACAACCCAATTCATTGTGACAGGGCACTGAGGAGAAGGTAACAGCGTGTGCTCCAGCAAAGTTCAGAAGATTTAAAAAGGTCCTTTTTGTACCTTCAGTGAACGTGATTGATGTTGGGCAGCCCTCGAGAAAGCGAGTGGCTCGTCCAATGTCGTCTTCAGAATAGGGGGTGATCATGGTTTTCTCTCCGAATTCACTTTCTAGTGAATTTGAGGAAGATGCACACGCTCGCTGGGGAGCTGGCAATTTCAATTTGCTCAGGGAAGGGCATGCATTACGGCCCGACGACATACACACGCACACTGGTTCTGGAGCATACAATGCTGGATATCGTCTAATCCTGCACCGCATGTGTGTAATTGGAGCTTGCCGAGGTCAGACTGCGAATGAATCAATGCCTGGATCAATTCAGAATGCATTTAATTTAGCAGAAACGCAGAGCCCTCGCCGTCTGTCTACTGGCCTTTTATTAGATGAAATTTAATCATTGCATTCAGGCCTTATCAGCAGCAGAGGGGACAGGAAATTAACTGCTTAGAAAATATTAGTCAACTTTGTCACGCTGGATACAACTTAATTGTGTAATAATCCCTCAATGGCATTTCACTTGTTGACACAAGACCAGCCAATAAATGCTAAAGCTAAACAAGCCGGGAGCAATGTAAACAAGTACGCTTCCATTAAGCTGATATCTATGACCGCCGTTATCATGCGCGCTTGTTTTAAGCCGCTCTGTGCTGCAGGTTTTCGTGTTGCCTGCAGAAAGGGTAGGTGCTTCTGCCAAGAATAAATTGAATGTACTGCACCCAAAGATTTATTTTACTGTAGGACACTTAGTTGTGCAAACCAGGCGTGTTTTTTTGGATGATTTGTTTATAGCTTCCAGGTCTTTGCAAAGTATTAAAAAGGGAACAATGGCACGTCTCCACGTTGGCAGCTCTGTACCAACGAAGGCTGTGTTCAGACAGAAGCCGGCACTGTGTTCTTCATTTCATTTAAGACCACATCTTTAACAATGGATTGCATTTTGCTCTTATGGTCCTTTAGCAGTAGTCCTACATTACTAAATACTATAAGATAAAAGGGTTTTTGCCAAATACATCTTTGCACCAACACAATATTTAGGCTTGGATTTCCACTCCTGCCCAAATCGTGTTTATTATTTGAAATAGTTTAAAGTGGCAATCTTGGAGATTTTCATTTAAATCAATGTCTGGTAAGTCATCGCCGAAGGAGGCAACACAGTGGTGAGCGAGCCTATGGCCCACTTATGCAATATTTAATAGTTTTTCTCCATTGTACACGCTCAGGAATTGGAACTATGGACACAGATCTGAAAATTGAAGCTTACATATCAACATTAATTCCCTTGTTTATCCAGCCATTGCATGGAGATTATATAAATAAATAAATTCCTATAAAAAGACATTTCAAAGACGGCAGAACTTTATGATTTGATTTTGTTGGTATGAGCCGCATCACCTGAAAATGAGCACAAACATCAGCGGCTCTACAAAGAGAGTAAACATCAAAGCCCGCATTAAATACGCAACTCCACAGGATGCATGACATTCCTTGCGACAATTCACCCTTCACTGCCGAGCTCCTGATGCATGACCTAAAGACGTGGCAAAGCCTTTCCACATGGGTAGCATCAAATGAAAAGCAAAGGTCAGTAATGTCGTTTTTTCCGTATTTTTAGAAGCTTAATATAAAAAAAAGAAAAGAAAAAAAGGAGGCCAGCCTGCAGGCATGCATATATGCTCTCAAATGCATACACATATATGCTAACGTGTGACCGGTGCGGCAGTTAAGAAGCATCAAATTAACAGTTCAGAGACGGGAGGCAGGTGTGGCGAAAGAGAAACTCGAGCAAATAAATGCAAACAAGGAGAAGATCTCCTTCCCCGTCCGTGCTCGCTCTCTCTCTCTCTCTCTCTCTCTCTCTCTCCAGTCCTTTAATCCCCTTCATGGGCTGCGAAACACTCACCACACACACTGAATCAAGGCGACAGAGAGCAGCTGAAGTGCCAGTTGAAGACCATGCATACAGTATGTGGCCCATTTGAGTGTCCGTCTCAGCTGTCTCTTCTCGTCTCCTTCAATCAGGGCCTTCCAAAACGTCTCTTTATTGCAAGTGTGCAAGAAAAATAACTTGTTGCTTCTGATGACGATAATACAAGACCTCAATTCAGATCATTTTCTGAAGGATTAGACTTCCTCGGGAAACAAAGAGAAAAACTGAAGGTTGGTTTCGACTGCTGTTACCATGGACACGCTCGAATATGTCTTATTTTTCAAGCCCACTGAAGGGACCTTTTGAAAGCGTGTGCGAGCGTACGAGACGTCTCGTTTGTCTTTATTTGTGTAATTATATCATGAATCTGTACAACAGCGCAACAATTATCTCAGAGCGACGAACACGCTGGGGGAGCACGTCGTCTTTTGAGTAGCGGCTGTGTTGAATATTCCTGCTTTGCTGCCGCCGGCGTCTTCATTGATTCCCGCGATGACCGCAGAGGCCTGCAGTCTGTTCCCTGGACAACGCAGAGCTAAATGACACATTTGACACCATTACAGTGGCGGAGAGTGAGAAGTGCTTTTTGATTTAAGAAACATCAAGATTCCGCTGCGATTGCTTCTTTGAGTGCACCCTGCCATTAGAAGCAGTACGTGGTTGAGCATGCATCACATGGACAGTAAAAATATATTAAATTAAATATGTTAACCGCAAATCAGGAATGTACCTGAGGGCAGCCGACTCAATATGTGTTCTGGTTTTTGCAATCTTCTTAAAGACACAATGCACAATCAAAACGTAACAAAAATGGCAAAAGAAATTCCCACGACTGAAACTGTTTTACTTTCCACCTCCAGTTGTTTGGGGCCATTTGGAGACGTGCATGCACACAAACACACACACACACACACACACACACACACAGAGAGAGAAGCAAACAAAGTAATCTTAAAATTGTCTAAATTGCTTCAAGGTCTCCGCCAGCTCTCGCTAAAAAAGGCACGACATTTATGCAAAGCGGAAAGGAGAATTATTCTCCGGCTCCAGCGAGACATTTGTGTGACGAGGCATTGATTAGAGTAAATTTGGACCTTTTCACTGCCACTGTGCTTATAAACAACTAACTGGGGGAAAGCTTGAAGAAGCAAGGTAACTTCCCTGGTGCGACACACATTTAGTCCGTTTTGCTGTAAACATTTAACTTCCCTCCACAGACTCACACTTGAATTATTGTGAGCGATTGCGTTTGCTGCCTTGCTCAAGTTCACTTCCACACAGGTCCCGAGCCTATTCCTCCGCAATGTCCGCATGCCTCTTTGCTAAATACGACTAACTCTTTCAAATGCTTTTCAGTGCCAGCCCAGTGCTTTAATTTGACTAATCTGATAGATACAGGAAAGGGCTGGTTGAACAGTTTAATGACCTCTACATTAAGAGTGCACTTCCTAAGAGGCCGCATTCATTTGAACATCCTGGACCATCCTTTTATTAACTCCCTCTGCCATATTTACACACATCATTTGTGTACCGAGCGAGCAAAAATGGGAAGGGAGAAAAAAAAAAAATCAGCTATTCACAGCTGCGGGTGTAGCTGATGGATGGTGGTTTGCCTCTGTGTGGGTGCAAAGCATTTGGAAACCTGCAGCGTGTGATTTAACTGTGCGCAGGGAATGGGCATCAGTGGGCCAGTAATGGGGGGGCTGGGTGTAAGGAAAGGATGACTTTGCTCAGGATGAGAGTCATGCACTCGTAATGGATGCCAACTGAGGGGTAATCATAGCAGACACAGAAATTAGTCCCATCCGTACTGGGAGACTATGAAAAATGTAAACGGCTGTATAATAAGTCAAGAATTCTTCTGCTTTAACAATCTCAGGGAGGAACTTAATGCTTAGAAAATAAAATGGAGAGGGTGAGGGGGGGGGGGGGGGTGTGTCTCTGAGTAGCTTCTGTTTGCTTTTGTGGTCCTTACCCAGGATGCATAGTGTACACGCTCTGTGAAAAACAGGAGATATACACCGCGGCCAATTACGAGGGCCTCTTGCTGATAGTCAGAGCGTAAAATACTAGGTCTTTGTCGGATTATCATATGGGACCACCAGTGAATAGTGAATCCACTAATGGTGTTTGCACTAAGAAAGAAAAAAGGGAAATAATAATTTACCGTACATATTCCAACAATCTTTCAGATCTAAAAGGCTCTGCTGCCTTTTAGAACACCGATGAGTACTCTGTGGCTTTTAGAGGACATAGTCTAACAGAAGGCCAATTACGGTGAGAAGGTGAAGGATGTGGTGACGCACTCAAGAGAAAGGAAGATCAGTGGAGGTGCAATCCTGCCGGTATATAAATCTCCTGATTAACTTATTTTGCTGTGAAAACATGTCCTTCAAACTGTATTTATTCAAATGTAACTTAATGCATCTCCGTTAACAGCTAACGTTAACTAGCTCTCCTCCTGCCCCATATATCAACTGATAATGATTGACGGCCGATCATTAAGATCAGTATTGATATTTCTAACATCTACGATGCTATATGTCGTCAGACATGTGGAATCAGTGATTAGAGGTCACACGCAGACACTGTGTGTACGGGACACGATGCATCCCTGGTGGGCTGCAGCTTGATATTCCAGTCACATTGTGAGAAGGTGCAGGCCATATACGACAGCAGTCATACAGACTATTGCATGATGGAAATCGACTTTCTACATCCATAGCCAACATTTGTTCAGGACCAATTTTAGTAGAACATGTGTAGTAGTATTTGTACTGTAAATACACAACCGATAACACTAGATACATATCTTGGTATAAAGGAAGGAAGACTAAGACGCACACAATCTGGTATTTCAACAAGATCAACAAACTGCAGCATGAGTATGAATAGATGTAGCAGTACTTAGTTTGCAGCCCTCTATGAGCTAAACATTCGTCTTGGCAAAAACACTGAAAGATTTGTCACATTTGGTGCGAACGGCAAGAATTGAAGAGCAAAATATTCACAACAGGAGTGTGTGGAACTTAAAAGAAATCAAGCAAACTATGGCGACATACGCACAGATTCTGAAATACACACAGGCATTATTCCGCTTCACGGTCATCAGCTTCAAATGCTGCGAGCTTGATTACCCTGAGGACATGTGGAATAGTACGAATCGCTGCACAAACAGGGGATTTTATACATTATGGGTTAAGTCCAGGTTCAACCAAAGAAGAGATTTCTGCTTCCCCCCCGTTTAATGCAAATAACGTTTAGCGGCCATGAGAGGTCAAATCCAGTTATCAACAACAAGGGGGACAATATCCATGATCATGAGCTCGACATCCTTTAGCTTCGTCATACCCTATCCTAAACACCTGAATTATACATTTAAATATTGAGTATAGGTTTTATGTGATCGTCTTCTCTCCTCCGCATGTTCACTTTCACAATGGGGAGCCTGTCAGTCAGTAAAAAGAAACATGATTGTTCTTGACCAGTTCTTGCTCAGTGGTGTGGACAACATATGATAGAATACACCGTTCACAGGGATCTGAAAACACACTGCAAAACTGGGGAACAGGTCCCCTGATAATACTCCCATCAACACATGGGACCTAAAGATAATATCTGCAAAAGTAGAGAGCATAATTATGAGAAGAACTCGTATGATCATTCACACATGGAGGGATTTCAAGTGTGGTTTCAAACAGTTTGACTAATTAACGTCAGTTAAATGAGGTCCGCCATATTTTTTGAAAGGTAATTATATCGTTTTACGATTCACTGACCATTTGTCACCACTGAGTATAAATGAGTTTGTGTCTGCTTAATTGTGCCTGGGCATTTTTGGGCAAAGCGCAGGGAGATGAAAGACATTATACCAGAGATAGTTCAAAGTTTAAGACATTTGGTTAAAGATGATGAGCCCAGGGGGGGGGGGGGGGGGGGGTAGGGAAAGGCAAGTTGAAAGCAAAGTTGGCCATTCAGGCTGATACAAAGCTTTATTGAGTTGAAACAGTAGAGCAGAATAAGTCTACTGTACTGTGCAGAAGCTTACAAAACACTAAAAACTGTGTCACATCAACAGCAGCCTTTGTCAGTTTCTAGTCTTTTCATCATCGAGCTGCTCAAACGTCTGATCCGAGAGGATCAGGAAGACTTTCCCGGGATAACTTCAGACTGCTTTGATGTTATTAAAACGACCAGTATGACAACAGCAATAATAGGGGTTTGTATGACTGATGCTGCTGCTCGTCGTATGTTTGATGGTCATGCGGGGTAATTGTGAATGAGAAGCCGTGTTTATCAGCAGAAGAAAAGGCAGAAGCTCATTGAGTCAATGGCGCGGCGGTCTACAAGAAAAGCACTGCATTTAAAATGACAGGAAATGTTTCCCAGAGCTCAAGGTAACGTCTTGTGTTGTCCAACCAACAGTGGAAAATACCAACAATTCCCATTTGTGAAGCTTAAACATAATCATTTTGTAATTTGTTTTTCAAAACAAGAGCCTCAGAGCCTCCGTGTGCTTAGTGCCACAACCCGCTTCCTGTCAGTAGTATGTTGGAGAGAGGACTTCCACGCTCAAGAGAGGTGGCAGCCACCTGCCACATCCACGGCCGGCCTGCGGGACAGCCTTCCACCTCAGTCGTGCTAGGCTTGGTGCCCATCAGCCCGATGTCGAACCCCCATTACTGTCTGAGTATCAGCTGTCGACATGTCAAAAGGACTCAGAGGAGGAGCCACTCACTGAAGTGCTTTTCTCACTTTTGTTCTACTTCTTTTCATTTATCAAGTCTCACTCCCCGGCACAGCCTGATATCTGAAGATTGAAGGTCTTAGTGACTCTGTGACAGTGTCTGTCACAGGATCCTATCACTTCTAAGGTGGAGTAATAGAAACGTGGGAAACTTAATGTTACAGCTCAGTGAGCTTTATCCAAGGGGAAAGTTAAACAACGTTCACAGTGTGGGTTAGGGAAAATAGGGATGCTGGTATGGACCAAAAACTACTTTGAATATACATTTACTTAAAAAAAAAAAAGGCACTTGTTTTGTGCGGCGTGGATTTCTTCGCACTTGTGTGCCAGGTTGTGCAGTCCGCTCAAACTGAAGCGTGAAACCCAGCGGGAGAAGCTTAATTACCATTTGATGAGTTTGAGAACAAAGCCGCTGCGTTACAAGTTGAAAATTGGTTATCGGATTCTGGAGCTGTTGCTATAATTTGGTCTTGGTTGTGTTCAATGTTTCAGTCCAAATTGTTCTGTCACTAGAGGTTATAGTAGGGTGGTGGTGGTGGTGTGGGGGGGGGGGGGGTACCTCTACAGAGACTAAGATCTCTAATTGTCTTATTTCTCTCATGCAGTGAACCTCTGTGGATGGAGTCGGCTCTATGAGAGGATGGGGAATATTTATCAAGTTGACAAAAAAATAAAATGGCAATTGTGTTTGTTCTGTACACACACGACGCCGTTCCCTACGAGATCTAAGCAAATCAACCACTTTACTTCATCCCATCTTTGATATCTACGTGTCCTGTCTGGGTAAACGCATCCGATCAAAGCAACAATATTGCAAACGGCAAATAATTAATGAGGATGTAGAAACAGTCAAAGAGAAAAAAACAGAGTATAGTATCAAACACATGACGGCTCCCCTGGTACCTCGTGGATATTCCAAAACCAATAAAGTACAATTTACTAATCTAAAATGTTTAATGTGCATGTTTTTGGTGTGTATGACAACTCAAATAAACAGGTCACCAACCCTATTACCAGATATGACTTATTTCTCAAGCTAAAGAAGACAAACGGAAGTGCTGCTTACATTCGAGTATTATTATATACCTTGGGGTTTCAGAATTACACGAAACAAAACACGAGATGATATCTCTTTGAGCACGAGATTAGATTTAGATTAAAAACATTTGACAGGGATTTCTCACTGTTTTCGGCACCGTATTAATTTGTTATTCAAGAAAATAAATGGAGGGATTTTTCGATAAGGAAAAACAACAATGAGTTGCAGCCCTAGAACTAAATTATTAACGTCTGATGCCATCAACACTTAACATTGCTGCATAACATGCAAAAATTGAAAACCATAGTGTGCATTGCCTCAAAGAAATCCTCGTAAGCCGCAGTAATGTGTTTGTGATCACAGGTGGTAAACCCTAATGACCATAAGCGATGAATACATACTGCAAACTCAATAACAAATTACAATCCAATCTGTATAAAATATTATAAATGAAATATCACGGGGGAGTGGTTGGATTGGAATATAAAACATGATTATTGAGGCCTTATTTTAAGAAAAAGATCCAATATATTAAAACCAAATAACTTGTGGTACTTGTGTGTGACAAAAAAAAATGACTTCCGCACAATAGTTGATTGCCAATTGAGACGTAATGCGGAGGTTATTTATACAGCTCTGGATCAAATGTACTCCGTCTCAGCACCGCGGTGAAATTATTCATTAGGGAATATAATAGCGGGAAATATTAATAGCAACATAGGAGGAAAATGGCTGCTCTTCTCTCTCTAGTACGGCATACTTAGTTTGCAGCGCCGAACACCCTTTTGTCAATTTCCTCTGCCTCCACTTGGCTCACACGAGGAACTACTCCGTGCATCATCACTCATCAGATATTGAGCGTGAAGATGTGCCGAGATGCAGTAATGCATGATGAGAACGCCACAATGGCGGCTGGAAGGGTAGGCTTCCCTGTCACTTTACCTAAATGGGATTTGTATTGATTCCAACGCTCCCTCTGGTTGTGTCGTCACACTGAACCCAGGCTGACTGGACTTTAAAATATGAAAAAAGGTACAACGCTCATGCAGTTGGCATTTTACAGGAGACGACCTCTTCCAGCTGGTGGCAAAGGATCCGCTCTCTTTAGTAAGCGCTATGATGCACTGCTATGTCAGCGATTATACGTGATATACAACACGCTTTGACATTTACGTCTGGATGTGTACAGATAACAATTTTTGGAAAGGTTTTTATAGGTGAACGATGTGCTTTTGTCTTTTCTTCTGGAGATGGCACACACACACACACACACACACACACACACACACTGCAGCTGACTAATGGCCTGTGTGCAGCCTCCCTGCCAACATTCACTATTTTCACCTGTAATGAAAAGGTCATCCGAGCCGCCGTCTCTAATAATGGCAGATAACCCAAAGTGAGCATGACTCGCATCATTCCATCATGGAAACTATCACGTCTTTAAAAAAAAAAAAAAAGGTGCCCAGACATGGTGTAGGTTGAGATGTCCTTTAGTTCACTCGGAGGATTATTGAAGCTGTTTGTCTTGCTGAATATCAGTATCTGCACAGCACATTAGGCTGGAGCTACGTTCTCAACTCAGTATAAATCCAGTGACAGTCGCATCTCTCCACTAACACCCAAACTTACATCAACAGCGCTGCGGAGTAAAGCAGTTTTATGGCTTTGGTACAAGATGTGTTACAGGATGTTCTGCGTGTTGTGTGGTGAAGGAGGTGGGGGAAAAAAAAGCGTTGAAGACGTATAAATAATGCAAAGTGTAGTAGAATAACCACTTCTTGCGTACAGTTTATATTTGGGAACATGCACACGTACAAAAACATCATACGAGTGCGAAAGTGAATTTATCTGGAAGGTCATTATTTATTTATGTCTACTAATAGCCACATACAAGCACGAGGTAAACATAGAGCACTGGTTATAAAGAGCGGACACTAAAAACCTAGTGCAACAAAGCAAAGACACATTTTATTTTTGTAAAAAAGATCAGACACAAGTTTATAGTTTATTGCACAGATAATTCGTGAGAAGATTTTTAACTCACGACAATCGTTGTCGAGAGTTAAAAATCACCTGCCTGAATTATGGATCTCACACAGCCGTGAATCAGCCGAGTCAGCTCGGGTTTACAATGTTTTACAACAATGTGTCATTAGTAAAAAAGCAAACTCTGCTTGTCTTTGCAATGCATGATTAAACGTTTGCTCGGCATGCAAAGCAGCGCGGAGATATCATTCTGGTAATTGTTTAGGCATTCGTATTTGTTGAATATGTTTATGTGCAATGTACTGTCCAAAACACATTTCTCTAAAGTGCATTTAGTTGTCTCGCTACAAGATTGTGAAACATTCTGGCACGATTATAAATTCAAATGTCACACTTTGCGAGTTGTACTAATTACAAATCATATTAGGGCTCGTTAAATAATGGTCAAATGCATAATGATGATGTTTTCGTATTGTAGATGGAGCAGGGAATCTCAGAAAAAAAAAAGGCATTAATAATGCAGCTTGTACTCAAACTACAGGCAGCAAAGCCCACATTATCCTTTTCATTTATCCACTAAGGCCTTTCCATCCATCAGACGACATTATTCAGCTCTTGTCCATAACATGAACATACCTCTTGATGAGAAGCGTTTACAGTCAAGGGCTGCAAGATGTTCACTTCAGAGTGAAACATGTGGCTATAAGGGAAGTACTTTAGTAAGCACTGACTCGCTATAATGTAGCTATGGCATAGCCGCTCTGTAAATACAGCCAGTGTGCAGAGCGTGACTTTAGAAACCAGTGGATTCCCTCGATTGTGGGAGCGCCATTTTAAGTGCAGGTGGTCCCATACTGTAATAAACGCATATTGTCAGCTAACTCTTAACTGATCATACAGGGGTCTATTAGGATGAATGAGTAAATGAGTAAAAGCTGAAATGAGCAAAAGGTGTATAATTATTGTTCCACATTAACATTAGTAGTGTGTAACCCATGGGGATACGTCATGATATTTACCTTGTAACATAAGACAATTAGCTAAAAATAGCAGAAGACGGAGGAATCTTACTTCACGGATTTGAATTTCAGACACACAATTAAAAACCACCAACAGCGTGCTTTCTTGTAAAAGCCGGTGAAAAGTTCAGTTAACTTCTCGCGATGTAACAACACAGCTAAACGTCGTCCTTGGCACGCTCAGCCTTATGTTTCAACATGTGCGCTTTCGCTAATTTCCCTCGTGGGATTACCCGAGCGCCTGTGTCCACGTGTGCGAGGAGAGAGCTCGCACACGTGGATCACTTTTCACCGAGACAGTATGCATATGATTACGAGCCATTTATTCAAAGTGACACAGATCAAACGGAGACCGTGCGCTACTTAATGGATAATTTCATTAAATTGGGGATGTCCTTGGGAAGACAAACAAATTAGCCCCATGGTGCTCGCTAAATATACAATTTAAAACTGAGAATGTGTAATCTGTAAAATCTAAATAATATGTGAAGGACTGCCTATGACTAAACCTCACTGACAAAAACTACTATAATACACATATTTCTCTTTGACATCTCTCTTGCGTGCTTGATATTTCGCTCCAGTTGAACTAGACTGAAATTTTAATCATCCGTCCCGTCGCAGATGCAGCTCAGAAATCCCTGGGCTCCCTATCTCTCCCTGTAATGCCAGTAGTAAGAAATGATTACTAAACTGGTTCAGTCAGGCTTCTTTTGTCTCAGGAATATCGATACGATCAGAACCAACGAGTCTTTTCAGGACACAGAGGAAGTTACTCATGCCTTTGTCACATCCCATCTGGACCACTGGGATTAATTTTCGCTTGTGTTACATCCTTAAATTTAACTTTAGCTTGTTCAAAATAGTCCCCATGTCAAAAGACAGAACATTTTCTGCCACTTTCTACGATATCTGCACATGTGGTAAGGTTCAGGTCGTGGAGACATTGGGGTTATTCAAATAAACTCTTTTTAAAGAAAAGGAAGCATGAGTATCAAGCGTAACGCAATGTTCTAAGTTCCTGCTAATGTAAACCCAGCACCGTATTGCTGCTCCTTCACAATAAAAGCAAGGACACATTAGAAGGTCTTGAGAACACATTAGCCTTATGTCATTTGCAATCAGACTCGGTCTTAGACATTTTAAGTATTCATCATAAATGAACCGATTCACATGAAAATGCAGCTTTTTATACCTTTAAATGTTCTACAGAATGTAATCGCATTGCCTGAGTCACCACTGGGAAAACTATGCACATTCATTACCTACCAAAAAAAAGGAGCATGAAATTAAAACACAGTCCTTAGATATAGAAATAAATATATTACTTTGACAGAGGCGTCAGGAAAAGGCTTTACCCGAGGCACCGAACGCAAAGGGTGTGAATATCACAAGAGGTTGGGATATTAATGAGCGAAGGGAAAATTGGATTCCATGGAGGAGACCGGAGGAAATAACATCCCCATGTATTCTCACATTAAGGGTACAAAAACACCTGATGATGCCAAGTGCCAGACAACCAGCAGCTGGGATGAAGCAGGATGTGAGCCAATGACTGGAGGCTGTAGTTTAAGTACTGTGAGAACATATGACAAAAGGGCAGGCAGAACGCACCGCTATTACAGTGTTGATATCACAACAGTCACTTCCAGATGTGTGGGATTAATATAGATTTGAAGCAGATTATTAAACGGCATCTTTAACGCAGACGTTTAGATTTAGAAAGCACACACCACAAAGCTGTAGTTGATAGTGTCATTGTAACCCTCCAATGTAAATCATCCAGTTTGGACAAATCCACTGGACTAATCCCTTCCTAACTCTCAGCTGGCTGGCTGGCCCCACGAGTACCATTTTAAAGAACCCTTTCAAGATTGTCCCTCTAATCCTCATATCCTGTCATATTACCACAGCTTGTTTGGGGGGGGGGGGGGGGGGGGGGGGGGGATTGTTGGTTTGTTGAAGTTTGTTTTATGTGAGTGTTCTTTGTATCCGACCCTTAAGTGCTTTAACATCAATTTTGGAGGACTGACGAACTTCAGTTGGGCTGCGACTTGAGATATGCTAATAGCTGAACGGTGGGGCGACAATATTATCAAACAGGATTATGTATCTAAATCACAGAAAGTGTTCATTATTCCAGAGCCTGCCCAATGCAATCACCAGCAGACAGATGGACTAAATTAGACTCTTAATGATGCCTCCGACGTGAATTCATTATGTTATGACACGGCTTTGTGTGCCTTCAAGTGCAGTGAAATGATTGAGAAGAGCCACTGTGCACAGGGGGCCACACGAGGTCAAGAAAATATGTTGTTATTGTCTGTTCAAGACGCTAGATGTTACACGTTTTGCACAAGTCACTTGTAATAAAGTGGGAAACAATTATCAAAGCCCAGCTGTCTACAGTGGCTCACCAGCCTCTGCATGCCCTCCTTTGTCAGGGGAGCCCTGACTTGGCAGGGCCTCCAATTGTCTGTATTTTATTTTGCAACTTGGCTCACATTTTCTTAATCATTTAAAGGTTTCCTCGCAGGACTGTGTCAGTGGCCCTTTACTAATCCCTTGACCCTCCTCTGAAATATTGATTCTCGCTGGCTCAGAGTCTTAACCGGGGTACTCTCCCCGACTCGGTTTATTTCTACTTTTTCTCCCATTCTACAGGCAAACAGTCTTTTTTTTCCTGCTTCCCCCATCTTCCCCCATCTTCCCCCGGACTAATATTGAATGTGACATAATCGCATTGTGCGTGATCTAATAGGGCACGTACAATTAATTACAGTTCATTATCACTGCATTTGTTTTAATCTGAAACTGGCCTGTAATAACTACCGCTTGTGTAATAAAGATCATAGATGAAGAGCTGGTTAGAGTTCATGTCATGTCTCATACTGATGTGTTGTCAAAGTTAATCTTTTTAGGGTCAAGTGCTGATCATCTCAAGGTGGCTTTACATTATAGTTTCCTCAAATTGCTTCCGCTAGTCAGTCAGCAGAAGTGTTGAAACACTTTTCTCATTAATCTCAGCACACTGGCTTGTTATCTTAATGACAGCTTAATTAGTTGGTGCTTTAGATTGTGCTAACGACGCTCCTATAGACTAAGGCAAAGTTAGAAAGTACACCTACAAAACATTGAACATGTCATTTTAAATTTTAATTAGTCTGTTTTTGCTCTACGCTGCTTGATGAAGCCGTTTGAAAAGGGTGGCATGTTATCATCAGTTCGTCTGGGACTGAGGAAGACTAACATGTTTTTAAAGAGCATACCAATAGCTCCAATTCAATTCCTCCTTCCATGATAATTCGCAGAACACTTTCCCACAACTTTCCGTGCAACGCCGCTCGAGGCAATTTCTCATCAGGCTGGTAGAATGAAGCCAGTTAAAAGACATTATATCTGGGGGCAGTGAGGCACACCATCATTTGAATCCCCTTTAAAAACAAGCAGACGTGGCTTAATTGTAGCTTTAGTTCAGACTGGGGAGAGAGAGAGAGAAAAAGAAAAAAGACCCTATTTCTTCTCTGGCTCGGGGTCTCGTTTGTTGCTGACAAAGGCTGCATTCGTTTTGAAGCAGCATTTTGACAATAGCAAACAAACAGAAAAGTGTTGCCGAGAAGCAAAACAAGCCAAATTCACTGCATTTCATAAAATGCTTTGGGTGATGTTGTTTGAAAGGTACTATCTTCAGCGAGCTTCAATGCTTTGAACCACTCTGAGGACAGCTTTTGCAGTAAATGCTTAAAAATGGTGAAAACATAAGTTGACATTTTGGCAGGGGATGGAAATGTCGGCGTTTAGCACAGACTGAAACTATTAAATAGATTGCAATGAAATTCTGTACGGATATTTCTGCTCCCCAGAGGATGAATCCTAATCGTCGCCTGAATTTCATCCAGTACATATGTTTCCACGGTGGTGATGCCTTAACTTCTCATCCAGCGCCACCATCAGGTGTATCGTGTCCAATAATTAGTTTCTATTATAATGTTATGCTATCCTAAGTCATTGATTGTAGTTGTAACAAGCTCATATGTATTGGGACTTACACAAATATGTAAAAGTTTTGACGAAAACTTTAGTTAGGGCTCTAAATATGTTTGTCGAAGGGCCAAATTCATCCCATAGGACACTATTTGCAAACCTACTGCTGTAGTGGAAATGTTGTTAATCATTACACATTTTAAAATGATGATTTACTAAATTAATTTCAAGTTTAGGCTTGAATTGATCATATTTATTCCATCCACTTCTGCTCCACTTCTCCCTTACCTTCAGTTCACAAAGTAAGGCTTGTTTACTTCCTTCCAATCATGCTCGCTCACTCTCTGGTACTTTGCCGTCCATCTCTCCCCCTCTGTGACGCCACAACTTTCTTGGCACTCAGACACTCCTTCCCTCCCATCTTCTCTCTCCATAATTCTTGCCCGCCGTGTCATCTTTGTTCCCTCTGCGCCTCCGTTTCTGTTCCACGTGTGCCCTCTCCCTTCCCTCATCCGCCCCCCCCCCTGCTTCATTAAGAGACTTAGTGTGGCTCTGTTTTCTTTAAATAGCCTGCGTCGCCTCCAGCAGGTTGAAACTTCAGTCAGCTAATAAATGACAGCGAACAAATGTGAATGCTGAATTAATCACATACACAAACTCTCAAAAGGTGCACACACACACACACACACAACATGGAAGAACTGCTTTTGCAGAAAAGGTGATGTGACATGTTTTTTCTATAAAGACATTCATACAGCCCTAACCCTAACCCAAGATAGCTTGAAGGTGTGTGTGTGTGTGTGTGTGTGTGTGTTGTCCCATGTGGCTGTTAAATTCATTCCATTCTACTCTTTTCTATTCACCCAGTGTGAAAATCAGTCACTATAATAGATTGCAAAGTCCTGGCAATTTTGCACATTACTTCTGAGTCATTGCCTTGCATAATGAATGCCTGCTAATGCATTTTTTTGTTAATTCACCACAAAGGTCTGCTGTTATGAATCAACGCAGAGCAATGTGTATATTCCTTGCATACTGTATGCATATTTGTGGGGGCGAAAGCAAAGTAAGTAATGTCTTTATTTATTGTGTGTCTACCTTCAACAGGAGCTTTGTGATACATCATCTGAATATCGAGTCAAATTGATCTTAAATGATCAGTCTGGCTCGTCTCCTGGATGTTTTCCTCTTTGTATATTTGGTTTGGAAAGAGTCCTGGATACTAAAAATATTATTATTTTTTAGTATCATGTGCTCGCCACTTTACTTCATACATTCTTTTGCTACAATAATGTAAATGTCCCTAATAAAGGATTTCTGATTCACAACACACTAAAGCAGTCTATAACAATAACAAACAACTCTGACTTATATTAAATTACATGTTTTATTGTTTGACCAGGATCAAATCATTAATTGTTTTATTATCCTTAGTCCGCCGCCCCTGACATTGATGGAACATTAAAGTTGTAGCTATATAAAACAATTTCTAGTTTAGCAAACATGTTCACACTATTAACTAAGAGCTGCTAAATTGTCAATGTGGCTACTTTTATTGATAGTGAAGGTCTGTCTGGTCCTCTGTGGAACTACACTCAAACCAGCCCTATGTCCTTCCCTTGTTTCCCTCAACACAATATAAACCCCATAGTTCCAAACACTGAAGGAAGTTGGTTACAAATGAGCACTGAGCTTTGCCGCCATAATACTAAACCCTCTTTTTGCCCATTCGAGGAAAATATACACGTCCTGTAGCAAACCTTACATGCCAAACCGACCCAAACAAAAGAAGCCTGAAACCAAGATCTTGATGTGACGATCCCCGACATCACTTGGGAAGTCGTTATTGATCGCAGTCACTCCTCATCTATTTGCATCACGGTTTAAAGTGACTGTCTCTTTTTAACCTGAGAGAAAGTGGCTGAAACCTCCAGTTCTGATGCCACTTCAGGCAATCGGCCATAAGATCTTATTCACGCTGAAGCATTTGGGGAGACTGATGTGTAACTATGATGTACATGTCTTTTCTTTGGCGCTGGATTTTAATACTCTTCCCAAATTGGGTTACATGTATAGAGTATATTATATATTTGAAATGGAATAGACTTCCCAACAGCCTCAGGGTGGCAGCCTAGTGTCTGAACATTGACTGCTTGACCTCCCTGTGGTAGAGAGATCTCCGAGGTGTCATTCAACATTACCAAGCAGTATAGGATCACCGTAAGAAATAGACAAGTAGCTTGATCCGTCTGCACTATAAACCCAATCAATAGTTACATATCTCTGAAACACGGAATCTTAAAATGCAGCCCATCGCGTTATCGATCATACATTTCTTAGGGCTAGAAAAATGTGTACATCTGAGGAGAACATGTAAGAGATGTTGGAGCTGAATGCGTAACTGAACATGAACACATGTCTCGACTCTTATGTATCAAACTGTCTCATTGATCGCTCGACATAGCGGCAGAACACTCCATTTGCTTGTCGGCCTGCAATCGCACACGGCAATTTGTCTGTATGAAATTGCACGCCGACAGTTCCCACTTGTGACTTCAGATTTCAGAGACTGGGGACGGTGAATTCACAGGAGGCTCTCAAGAGCGACCAGTCAGGCGTGGGCGCCGAACATCAGTCACCACGAGCATCGCCTTTAGCAGGGAGGCCGATAAATCACGGCGTCTAATTTTGGGATTGGTGACGAGGAGGTGACGAGGTGTCAGTCACTTATAGGATCATAACAGCCTCTCTTGTTGTCTGAACAAAATGTCATTTAAATCCTAAAAATTGGGTTCATCTTGTAACCGAACTCAACAAAAGAACGTTTCCACAACTCACATTTGGAAAGGAAAACGGGTAATTATGAGGACTTTCAAAGCCAGAAGAGCACTTCTTTTGTAATTCAGATTTGGAGAAAATTGTTATACTGTAGCTCATACAGAGTCAACAATAATTCTGTCACTGGTCTACAAATTGTTTTGTCACCATCCAGGATAGAAATGATCTGCTGGTAATGCATTTCTAATTAGGTGGCAGGCTTTTTTCTGAAGCTTTCTGAGTTAACTTAGCTGCCGCTTTAATCAAATCGCCGGCAGCTGTTGACCCAGTGTTGTGGTTCTGCGTCTGACAACCTCTGACAAATGCTAATTTGTTGCGTTTTTCTTTTCTTCCTGGAGTCACCTGAAGGCATGATTGACAGCGTGGCTTGTCAATCCGTCTGTCAGCAGAGGCGGTGTGTATGATTGAAGTTGTTTTTCCCTGCAGCTGGGAAGGTTAGAAAATGATTATATTGATGCAATCTATAGAGTGGCGAATATTGATTTTAGTTTGTTATTTATGCTCTCCCACAGCAATCAATTAAACAAGATCATGTTAACAGATAATATGGAGGACTACAAGGACAACCAAGGACATTCGACCGGTAGTTTATGGTGGCTAATAGCCGAGATAACAATCCATAAAATTGCGAATTGTCATTTTTACTAGTGACAGATGATGTGTTAATTGGCGTCGACCACACCTCTTGTGGTCGGCACACTTGTGTTACCTTCGGACATGGAAGGTCAAGTTGTTTCCATTCATATTTAACAGGAGTGAAAGTCAACTATTCACTTTTTGTTGCACTGCGTTTCAAAAAAGAAAATCAAACTAATAGCTGCCCACTGCTTCCAATACTAGGACTGGTTAAATGCTGAGTTTACATTTCACTGTGTGCTGTGTACACGTGTGTGACCATTAAAAGGGGATTCAAAAGCCTCAATTTCCATTTCCATTAAAAAAAAAACCCACCACGTTGGCTAAAGTGGACCTAATTCAAAAATAAAGGATTAACTGTCACAGGGGAGGATATTTCCAGAAGTCTGCCAACTGATGCATGAACCCGTGTTTACGTTTCCAACAATCAGCCCGCATGTCACTCACGGTAACCTGTCTCGCTTGTGTCCACCGTGAGTCATACGGTGTGTCCACTGTACATAGACACCGACTGGCCTGATGAACTACCTTCGTATCACTTCATGCAGTTGAAGCAAGCTACTCCACGTCCTTTCTGAGGAATAAATCACTAATCTGCTCGTATTCCAGTCACACAGATTGGCATTATTACGATACGAAGCCGTACAATCAATTAATAGCTAATCCGCCGTGAACTCTGACACTTGGAGACTATTAATATTTAGAGGAACATATCTCTGATGATAATATATTATGATCAGTTATAATACACAATGTACAAAAGAAAAATGCACACGTTGCAGATGTTTAATGCCTTTTTTTAAACTCATGTATTAATCAAAAAATACATGGCATCAGCACAATCTGACTCAGTATTAATGACTAATTTGCTAAGTATTCTGTTGGCTCTAGGCATGTTAAAAAATGTATATGACTTTGGGGGAAAAAAACACCGTCTGCGGGAAATGTTAGATTTCTGTTTCAGTTTTTAAAATATGAACATAAGAATTAAATACTCACACTGAACTGTATAGCACATCGTGCACGAGCCATTTATAGATGCTGCCTGACCAGCTGCACACTGTGCATTATGGGCACTGTGCTCTGCTTTATGGCCATAAGCACAATTTTTACAGCATGCAAGCATTTTCCTTTTTCTGTGAAATTATCCCCTGCAGATTGCTTCTAATTTAAAGCCACTATCTGCCTACATAAATTCAGAATGTACCCACTTAGATTCTTAAAGAGTGGAGCAAAACTTGTTAAAGTAAGCATTTTACTTTCCTACCACAGCCATAAACATAATTTAAACAAGTATATTATTCAGTGCAACAACTATAAAAACGCGTGTAAATCTCATATTTAGTTATAAGGCCAGACCCTCCGTCATTGGCTCGTGCATCAAAGGCACAAAGAAACTAATAAGAGCATCAACATTTGATATTGTTGCCGATGGAAACTTTTTTTAACCATGGTGGCTAATATTAGCCAGCGTTAGCAAACTTTAGTTGGACATGTTTTCTAAAACTGACACAGCAGAGACAGACGCTGAATGACTCTTCTCTCTTATTCTAGCCCACGGTACACTTTAGCATTTTTCATTGCCTTGTAATGTGTAATGTCCCCGAGCAGAGCGTCATGTTTAATGCGGGAATATGCAGTAGCTCGGGACTAGCACTGTGGGACCTGAAATCTAATTAGCTCGCTTACCATTCTCCACTGTGATAATGTAACTTTTGTGCCAATTACAATCAATTAATAAAGTCAGAGCCACATTCAGTCGTGTCTCACTGCAAGATAGATCCTGTGTCTAGTTGAGGTCTCGACACAGTCGGGGGAACATTGGCTCGTCTCCAGACTTGGCAAAGTAGCCTGAGGCGTTTTAACTCTGCACATCCTGTTATGCATCAACTGTCAATACATGCAGCTCTGATATAGAAGTCAATGTGTTGTCGGGTAAAGGGCGGGAAAAAACTACTTTCGCTTAAAGACATCAGCTAAATAATGTAATCAACAAAACAGCTGTCATTTCTTTGAATAAATTAATACATTTGAACATTATGCCACTGTTGAATGTTTGCCAGTGACCAGGGACAGTATTTCCAATCAGAATACACTTGTAGCCAATGGAAACAGCACATTAATTGCACGGCTATTAAATTAGGCTTAATCATGTCCGGTGATTACGCAGCATCAGGTGCCATTAGGTTTCTTAGTATTATGATGGCCAAATTAAACCCCGTGCAATTAAATTCCCGCTATGAAGAAAAAGCATCACCTATGCTTCGCTCACACATCTCCTCGTCTCGTTGACTGTTCGCATCCGTCTGAGGATGTCACCCGAACCCAACACAAGCCGACAGCCAGCCACGCGTGTGTGCTCACAGTAAGACAAACAGCCAAAAAAACAAAAACATGCCACATCCATTTTGGTGGCTGCGCTTCTCCCGCTTGTTTGCAACACACTTGTCACAACTGAATTGAGGGAATCTCCTCCGAATGCCAATCAGATGGGCTGTTTTGGCTTTTTAATGTTGGCACCGCGGAGCTCGAGAAGCACCACGATCGTGACGACCGTCTCATGTGAATGATCCAACTTTTATTTGACATCGTACCAATAATTACAAACATAATTTAGCTCAGCTTCCCTTCCCCAACGTGTCCTTTAGAAGAAACCTACAGACCTGCAGGTGAGTCTGTTTGTCAGAACGCTAAACCCTTGAAAAGTTTGCCGTAGTTGAAAGAAGCCACGACGATTGAATTGCAAAGCAGTTTTCCGAGCGGCAGCTAGTCGAGATCACAGAGGTTCTCTTTCATGTCAGTTAGAAATATGGAGATATGTCCGCCAACCAAAACAAATTATGCCACAGAATCTAACAAAATGTATTTTTGATGGTAAGTGCATATTTGTTATTGTCGCCAAGGGCAAACACTTTTTTTTTGTTAGTTTTTGCTAGACAAGAACATCAATATTGGACAACTCTGCATAATCCCATTCTACTTTTACATTTCAGAATAGTTTAACCTGAATATAGTTACCATATTAAACCTGTCACACCAGCCAATTTCATATCATAATCATATCAAGCAAAAGTACGGCCGGATGTTATTTCTCTGCCAAAGATCTTCAATTGCATCAGACTATTAAAGTGGAAAGATTAAAAAATATCCAAGAGAAAAGCACCATGTGTGTGTGTGTGAGCCGTGTCATTGAGGAGAAATGGAAAGCGAGTCCTATTTTCTTTTGCGTCGTACTACGATGATTTAAGAGGGTATCTTTTCCATGAAGTGAAACGTTCTGTCGCACAGATGATTGAAAATGTTGATGTGTTTGATAGCTCTCTCAAAAAAAAAGTCTGGCTTCTGATACACAAGCATCTATCAACGAGCGGAGTGCATTCATGAAGCCAGGCTATCAATAGCAAGAAAGTCAACCTTCAGTCTTCCATTAGGGGGAAAAAGTTGCTCACAGCAGCTTCATTAATTGATCTGAAGAGAAAACTTCTGGCGGGAAGAACAGATACTTTGTGATTCTGGAACCAGGTTTCTATTTGAGTGCTTCACAATAAATACGACGTCTAGCTAACAATGTCATTTAGATGCTGAATATGTGAAGGGCAAAAGACCATCTTAACTTCCTGGATGACTCGATGTTTCCCGCTCGTGATCATGTCTCGCGGAGCAACATTTATAGGCCGACTGTCAAATCAAAATCCACACTAAAATACGAAGTGGCCTCTTGATCACTGCCTCATGTTCCGACTGCCATTTTCTCTCAATGAGTCCATAAAGAGAAGCCATAATCCTCACACGCCATCTGAGGAGGCCGTCTCATCACAGGTGATTATGGCTCCCGGTGCTTTCCTAATTAGTGGCCCCCGATGCTTAATGTGTCATTCTGAGGCTTCGTTCATGTATCAACTGTAACGTGTTCAATGTTCTCAGACTGAGAGTATAACACTCATTGCTTCAGCATAAATAGTCTGATGCCATCTTGGACTTTAGGCAGAAGATTCTTCAGTGAAAGAAATGAAAATACATCAATTCATAATTACTCTAAGCCTGAGAGTCTTTTTTTTTTTTAAATAACACATTTTTCTGAAAGGCATACGATTAGGGAGGTGAGACGCTGCCATAGTGATGGGAAATGTTTATTTTATTTTAAAGCATAAGCATTAATTTCCTGTCACTTGTTATTGACTGGATAAGAGGCTAACGTGGCTAAAGTAAACACTCAAAATGATAATTATCCTGACAATGTGTCCATTCAAAGGCACTATCTAACAATTCAAAACAGTTATTTTTCAAAGTATTCCATTTAAAGAGAAAAATCTATTTACCCGACACTTACCAATAAGTGCTCGAACAGCGTGAAGTTGCGTCTGTTAATTGTGCGACAAACAAATACTGTCAGACTGACGACGTCCCTCGACTTGAATATATGCAGTTTTATTTTTATTTCGTCGAGAGAATTCCACCAAACTTCCTCAGACTTAATGCACTGTGTGCTTGGCTACATTACAACAGGAGCATTAGCACTTTATAGGTGCGGGGGTGGAAGGGTGAAGTCAAACAAATTCCACCAGTCAACACATATTGTGCTGCGCTTGCACGAAGACAATCGCTGAATAAAATATGCAATTAAACAGACTGGAAAAAAAAAACGTGTGTTTCAACTTGTGCTGAAGCCAGTAAAGTGTGAAACATATAGAATAAGAGGCGTTAGACTACAGAATGGTTCGAGGACACGCGGAGTCTGTGTGGTTTGTGAAACACATGCTTCGTCAATGGGAGGAGACGGATATGTATATCGACAAATTCTAGATGTGATTGTGGAAAAGCACTGGGGCAAACGTGGTTACAGAGATCAGAGCGAGTAAGCAGGGCGAAGCCATTCATCCACTCCCTCTCCGCCTGCGCTGGAGAGTCTGGATCAATACAACGGAGAGCTGCATCAGGCAAAACTAATTGTGGGAGGTGGAGGTCGGGCAGTTCAACTGTTCTTTAAAGTGCTTTAAAATGTGCAGTGAGCTTTCTGTGCAGCGGAGAGACCCCTCCGAAAACACAATGTGCCGAGTGGAAAAATAATAAAAAGGACAGTAGGAGTCTTCGGGTGTTGAAGCCAAAAATGATTTAGAAGATGTTCAACTCTTTTACAGCAGGCGGTGGCTCAGTGGTCAGCGCCGTCACCTCAGAGGACCCCGGGGTCGGTTCGTGGGCGCTTTCTGTGGGGATTTGGATTGCTCTCACCGGACTCATTTTTTCCGTTTCAAAGCCAGATTGATTGGAAACTGTGGGGGAAAAATGTGAGTGTCTAGGATGAATTCCTCTTAATGTATGCTGGAGCAGGCTCAAGCCCCTGTTCCAGCGAGGATTTATACTGAAAAAGTGTCCCTGAGCAAGCCATTGACTGTCAGGATGAGCTCCTGATGATGCGACCTCTGCAATAAAGCATCAACTAGTACAGCTGTGTCCACACACAGGTGGTTGGATATATTATAATAGAAGAAAGATTAGATTAGATAGGGTGCTCAGTAAAGCTTTACGGTAATATCAATACTGCATAAACCTCAAATATAGGCTATTACGTGCGTAGCCTCGAATCGGAGTCATAAAAAAACGTTTTAAACTTTGGCTTTTCTATTCTTCCTCTAGTCTTATTTTCCGTTCTAAAGAGGCATCTCGCCTCATCCGGCAGACGTCGTTATTGCTGCTATAATATCAATCGGAGCCTGAAAAGGACATGCAGGCTGCAGGTTTCATTTTGGACATTTATGGCAGATTTTATTGATCCCTCGCGTCCGTGCTGTTCTTTCTGGAACAAATATGTTTGAATTATCCGTGTTTCTCCTTTTTTGCCGTTATTGGGCCGACGATGCACTTTTAGACATTATAGGATTCAAGCCATTTGTATGTCGTTTGGTTACCTTGGTCTGGACAAACAAGGAAAGTGTTACAGTGCATGTGCACTTAACTGTGATGGAAAGTTGTATCATGTTAACTAGAGAGAGCTCCCAGAGAAATATCACTTCAGACTGCAAATAGACCTCATCTATCTTGACGAAAGCATAGTCAATAGGTGGAGTAGCAACAGGAAGAAGGTGGCATTTCCTGTATGAACGCTATGATCAATTTGTCCAATTTAGCATTAGCGTCATGAGCTGGAATCATTTGTTTCTTACACTACAGGCATGCCATTTTGATCACAGATCGGGGGAAGAATAAGGAAATTAATTGTAGCGTTACTTGAGTTTGCAGGGTCCTTCTACAGCTGCTCATCAATTCTAGTGCCGCATGTTAGCGCCTCATGATTTAATCACAGGGATTAGTATGCAATAAGTCTTAAAAATCAGAATTATTTTCAGGCAATTTTCCAACGCCTAATAAAATACCTGCATGCACTGACACATGTACAGGCAATAACATTTGGACAGCAACCAATGAAGTCCAATAAAAGCTCCCTGAAGTTATACCCGAGTGAATAACTGGGTGCCTCTCCCAGCCAGCATATCTGCGTTGCCTCAAATCCAATCACACCAACTGAGGCCTCATGGGTGAGCAGGGAAATGGCTAATCATCTGTAGACATTCAGCTATCGTAGCCTTCTCACGGCGAAATTCAATTTTTTGGTATGGAGACTCAATTTGTCTTATGAAATTGCGGTTTCATTAGATTGGAACTGACCCCTCTTTGGCTTGCTGAGCGGACCCAGAGGCGAAAACAACAGCGTTTTATTTTGTTTTCTTTAATGCGCGTTAGCAGATGATGGGCCCTGTCCGTTCCGATTCCGTCAATTAAATCCTATTTGAAACAATATTGTGTATTAGATGAGAGCTGCTGAATGATAACAAGATTTTCTCCTAAATTCAAGGAGTTCAATGACGAAAACTGTACATTTCCGCCTAACCACTAAATGAAATTCACCGTAACATCAAGAAGGGGGACGATTATAAAATTAAACTTAACTAATGAGGATAATATGTCTTTCAAAGCTGCTCCTACTCAGGTTGAGTCGTCATTTCTTTACCCAGCAAAACCATTAATTATCCATGAGCTTTTATGACACGACCATAAAGCCAGGACTAAAACAACGTATTGATATGACCCATGAACAAAGACAGCCAACACCAGCTCGACGCACTCGGTGATGAGAAATGTCTTAACGTACACTATTTAAAATGTAACAATCGTCCCCAAGTATTTGAAGTGCTGTTCTATTGTGTACTGGGCTGCTATGTGCTCAGAGTGTTTGATTGAAAGCTCTCCATTTCATGATAAGAGACACTCATTTTCAAGAAGAGGCAGATGTGAAAATGTCCTAGCGAAGTAGTTGATTTGCGAATTGAGGGGAAAGGAAATGTCTCCTGCACGGTGCAAACTCTCGACTCTGGGGGTAATCAACAAATCTGTTTCGCCGCAAAGGAAAAAGGAGATACTGCGAGTACATCCAAGAGAAGCCTTTCAACACATCAGACACCCACTGCTAAGAGTTGAATTTATTTTTCTGTCTCGCCTCCCTTTGTGCCGCTATTGCTACTTTTCAACATTTGGAAGGACGGGGATGAGGGAGACAGAGTGATTTAAGTCTTCTGGCAAGACTTTTTTTTTTTTTTATACATCAGGAATGCCTTTTCAATTTCCCTGCTGATCTCTTACTTACCTGCTAGAGTATGTCACTGAGAGTAAAAGTGAAATGAGGGCTTCTGTGTGACCATAAATCTGATTTATTGGAATTTAAGGCCGATCTACAGTCACACAGAAGTGCTGTAGGCAACCAAAAGTTGCTCAAATTTTTTTTAAATCTGGCTACATTATTCCCATATGAAGAGGAGAAATATGAAATGTATTACAGCATACATCCCCGTCCCTTTGTTGTATCCACCTACGCCGCAGTACCTCGTCAAGTTGTTATTGTAAGCTATTAGAATCTGACAGCAGCCTCCAGAGTGCTCATTTTCTCTTCAAAACAGGCTGAGAGTGAAAGTTGAAACTGCATGTGGTCGGCTCTGCAGTGAATGCTGCAGACCTCTGCGAGTGAACTGTTTTCAGATCATTTATTGAAAAAAAAAAAAAAAAGAAGAATGTTGTAATCCTAGTTCAGGGATAGTAAACCAGATTGTTCTCCTGGCAGCTCCCGTTTGTTGAGGTGCCATGCAGTTTGGCTGACCGTCTTCAACCGTTCGAATCACTTAGGTGTCGATGTGAAAAACCAAAACTAAAAGTCATTCATGCCACTGCACAGCCAAAGCACAAAAAACACGGTTTGTACGGTTCCACTTTGTCATTTTACGCTTTTGTCCATTTAACAGACAGCCCCACAAGCTCTTGTTTGGCCTTCCTCTTTAATGTCACATAAAAAGCTGTAAATATAGCACTCCATTCACATCCCTCCACGAGGTCGC
This sequence comes from Cottoperca gobio, assembly GCF_900634415.1. NCBI lineage: Eukaryota > Metazoa > Chordata > Actinopteri > Perciformes > Bovichtidae > Cottoperca > Cottoperca gobio. Next base: position 8,927,000 of record NC_041356.1, on the reverse strand, counting down.
AGTTTTACATTCGGCCCACAGCGACGAAAGGTTCGACCTCACCCGGGGGCGTCAGACGCTGCGCCAAGGTGGCGAGCTGGGTCTGATTGCTAACAAGGCATGTCTGACTAGCAACAGCTCGTACCAATGATAGGTGACCTTACAGCGTCGTGGACACAAAGGAGAGTTGTTGCACACTGAACACACCGGCGGCCTTCATGTGAGGTTACAGTCGGACACTCTGTTTTATCAAGTGATATACCAACCATTGCAGTGGATGATTTACTCGTGATTAAAACAAAAAGCACATATATAACCTTAATTAGGGAAATTCAGCAAAGATAAAATTACTTCATGGAGTCAGGTAAGAAGTTAAATATTGGGAGACTGATATGTAAGGAACTAGTTGACAAAAGATTCAACTTGTGGAGGTGGAATTCAAACGTATAGCCAAATTGGGTCTTATGTTTGATATTCTCTGTGCTTTATAACTCGCAGTGTAATACAGAAGCCTTTAAGTGCAGTGCTGAGGAAATCATTCTCAAGTAATACTACAGGCATCTGTTCAAATGCTTCAGAGATATTTGAAACCCTATTTTCCCACAGAAGGAGCATTTCAGAGGGATAACTATATTATTTCCTTAACAAAATGTGTGCCGTAAGAAAGCCATGATGGTTGCCCAACTCTGAAGTGGTAAAAGAGGTGGACCCATCAATGGGCAGAATAATGGGAAACTGCACTGATAAATATTGAACATCCTCTAATGAAAGAAGATCAAAAAGCCTGAGCTGAAGACGAGCAGAGCAGACACATCTTCGCCATAAATAAAACATGAGATACTGCGGGCTTCTACTCCCAACCCAGATTTAATGAGAGAGAAAATAACATACACATATGGTGGGACACAACATTGCACCGTACTCTCAGATTATCTCACAGCAGGGAAAAGTGCTGAAGGAAACCCTACAGAGGATTTTTTTAAATATTATTTTTAATGTCTTTGCTCCGGTTAAAAACAAAGTACGTTGTTACATTTAGAGCATTGGATTGTTTTCTGAGGCCTAAGGTATTTTATTTTTGCCAATCAAAGTGTGTGTACGTGTGATATGTAATGTCGGCAAGAAGCAAAACTGAAATCTGAGAATCTCTGAATACTGCAATTATTATCCCCTCCCTCCTGGAACTCGCTCGTAAATCCACCATGGCATTACGAGAGCATGTTATGTTCATGATTGTGGTTTAGTTAGAGCCACAGTATAGTGACGCTGCATTTGTGTTAAGTTATGCACATGTCGACAAGAATTCATGATTTGGAAGGTTTACTGAACTGGCCAGAGGTCAGGGAGCACCTGAGCCAGAGTTGCTTAATTCAATGACTTATTAATATTGTTGATGGAAGAGCCCAGTGAAGAGTAGAAAGATCAAATGTCTTGATCATCTTTAAAATTGAGTCCCATTAAAAATGACAGTATTTTCTCCCCTGCATAATATAGCTGCATAGCACATAGTTACGAAACCGTAAGCCTACATCACCATCTAAATAAATAATCACTTTTAGTGCAGATAGAGCAGAACGTCCACATAATAATTCATCTTCCTCTGCCGTCTCTCGCGGTATCTTCCCAGCAGGGAATAAACCTACAACAGCACTTGACTTGTGTTATGATTAAAACTTGCTCTTTTAGTCATAGGCAAGCTATGAGAGTTCAATGACCACCCAATGTGCTTCCAAAAGGTCTTCCACAGGTGTGTTTGTTCCAGGAATGACAACTATCAAAACCTATACACATTAACCACACAGCCTTGTATGACAATGACTTGTAGAGCCACTAAATAAACGAGACAAACTATGATAATGACAGCGTCACAGAGCAATGTGAGCAGAGCCTCTTTGGGGTTCCAACAAGGTTGAGTTTCAGCCATAGACTGCATAAAGGAAGTGGACGCCATTTTTGTTTTTAATGGAACCAGAAGTGACACAAGAGGTTGGAGATAAGTAAATGTTTACTTTGATAATAAATCAAGTGAGAAGTAGAGTCATCTTCTCATGGACTTCTATATAATCTGATTTTGTTTGCAACCAATGGCGTTGCCCCCTGGTGGCCATTAGTAAGAAGTTCAAGGCACTTCTGCTGGCTTCACATTTTGATAAATATCAGATCAAAACATGTGGGCATCAATGAGTGATAGTTACTAGCAGCGGACAAAGAAAATGGTACTGGGGGTGGTCTGTAGTGGCTCAGAAGCAATGCCCCCCCCCCTTCAAATTGACTACACAGGAGAGGCTGACTTTAACTCCTACCCACATGCAGCTTTAATATCTGAGTCTACATAAAGCACACCACCCTTACTGCCATGCAACGCAAGAACAAAAGGAATATTTTCAAAGGACGGAGCGATTGCGGCTCACCAGAGAACTGTACTTCTGATCCCTCTGACCCACTCTACCCAGCAAGAGTCGGTCAAAGGCTTCTGCATCGACATTGCAATGAGCAATAGTCCCACTACAGGACCTTCGATGTCAACGAATTAACTCATTCAAACACAGTATGCTACGACTTTTTTGCTGCATGATACAAAGAGACTCCTACGGTTCTAATTGCCCATGACTAATCCAGTGTTTCCACAGTGGGCTATATATGTAGCCAGCCACTTTCATATTAAACGATAGGGCCTTTATATATTTGTACACATCTCAAGGGGAGGGGTCTGCGGTGGGTCAGTGACGACTGCTTTGTGTGGGTGGATCCTCTGCTCGCTGGCCCTCAGGGAGAGGCCCACGAAACTGTTTATCTAACCTCTTAAATGTGCTCTCAAACTGCACCACGTTGATGCATTCAACTTTAAAATGTTATTAAAATTATTGCAATGTCAGTTTTTTCCAACGTCGTGCAGCTCCGCTTCACACGGGGGCAGAATGACCAGGGAGCTCTGTGGTTGCATCTCGCCGTTTGATGATGCATCAGCCACCCACTTTGTCTTTGGGTCTGCTAGCCAGGTTGTTGAGTAAAAAAAAAAAAAGAACTCCATCTGCTGCAAAAGGGCAGAGAAATGGGGGAATCTTCATACAACATATTCCTCTTTCTTCACAAAATTGGTCACTACTGCCCAAGCTTAGCTGACCATTTAGCTGATCCGTCAATGGAGCTCCTTATCTGGTCGCCCTTTATTTCTCTAGCTCATCCCCAGATTACATACATGCAGACCATTGTCACGTTGAGTGACATGTTCTCACCCACATCTTTATTCTGATGAGACTTTGAAGAATCCGTCATTATCATGTCTCAGACTGTCAAGACTGCCTTTGAATTCATATCTTCTGCACACAGCCTTGCTGAATACTATAATATAAAATTAGAATCCTTACAGTGTAGTAGTATTACTGACAGGATCATTATATGCGAGTCATTTTGACTGGATAATAGTTGTACTGGAGTGTGTTCAGTGTTGCTAATAGATAGAAAAACAGGAAACTAGAAAAAAGAATTTGACAACTGGAAATAATACAAATCTGTACAAGACTTTTATTGTATACAGTTCATGTGAAACAGCAATAAAACCTATTAAAATTGACAAACAACAGTTGCATCTCCGCAAGGGATACCCCTCTGGCTCCTGAGTCTGTTGCTACAGCAACCACTCAGCCCCAGCATGCTGTCATGTTACTTTGCCCTAACCCGATTCTGCCCTTTCCAACCTCAACATGCCAAAAAGGAAGTCTGTGTAAGTGATCTGGATGCATCTCTAAGCCCGGTGGCTGCCGGTCCTTCCACTGGCTGAGGTGTTGGCCAACTGTTTACAGACATCCTTCAACATGGACTACTATCAGACAAGGCAGCCAGCTCTGGCTGTGGACACTCGGTGAACTGCCCTCCAACAAAGCTAGACATTGGTCTCCGCACTGCACCTCCTCATATGCTGCCAAGCTGGACACAAGTAAAACGAGAGAGATCCAAACTAAGCCGCTGTGGCGAAGGAGAATGTGTGTGCAGAGTGTTTCCAAATTAAAGCCACTAATGAGAGATGGTGTGACTCAAGCAAGAGACACTCGATGTGTAATGTACATTGCAGATTCATCTTTCAAACCATACAGTTGTCTTCAACAATGTGAATTAATGTCATTAAACTTAATTGTAGGATGTCATTGTGTAGGTTTTTTGCATTCGTTGGAGGGTTCATTTGTCCCTTGTCCCCCGTTAATGATTTCCACTTGACTTAAATGGATTAACCACCTGGGTGCATATAAAAGAGTACCAAGTCCTCAGGACTGGGATTATGTACCGCTGATCTAAAGCAGCACTAGTCTCCCATGAGTCGTGCTGGCCTGAGTTTATCTGCTGGATTCACTGATTAGAACATGTTGAGTGAAAGACGTGACGCATTGAAAATCAGCAGCTTTATTGTTTGATTGGAATGAAAACCCTCTCGCTCCTGGCTCATGATTGCACGCTGGGAAAGGTGAACTGTGCGTTTGCAAAAAAGGTAGTGTGGGAAACCCGACGCACACAAATGGCATCGACAGTTAACTCATTAGTTGCCGTTTGTGTGTTCTGCCTAATATTACTAGAATTAAACTATGTTGTTTCAAATGATGACTCGGTGCTTCTAACCCAAAGCATCACAAAGTTACAGGGATGATATGTCGAGAAGCTAAATATTATTAAACAAGTTAAGTTCCGTTCAGGTACAAGGATGGAAATAAGTCTGATAAGGTTAATTGAAGCAATTTCAACTTTTAGTGGAATCTATGGGCTACCGTAAATAGGGGGAAGCAAAAATAATTACCTTGCACTTTGAACAGGGGCAAACATCCCAATTAAAATAAAACAGGTTAATATAAAATTCCAATTACGCATGTTTAGCAAAAGGCAATTCATAATCGGACCACTATATGTTTAATTGCTTGTCATAGAGGTAAGAGGCGACCCGCGTAATATGTCAGGGACATTATGCCCACCCTCTCTCGTGGGCCGTGCGGATGCCAATTACGGCTAAAGCCTCCGCACTATTTGTTTTCCAGCAGTTGGGCGGCTGCCAATCAAATGCACTAAAAAGGGTTTTGAGCGCCATATTAATTAATCGTCAGTTAATACTCAGAGGCTAGTTAAAAGGTGACTCCTAATACCCAACAGACTCTCTCCACCACCGCGTTGACCTGTCAGTCTCCAAATCTGAAAGTCGTGGGGTTCAATAATTACACTTTTTACGCACTTAGTTGTACAATTACATACCGATTTAAGGCTTTGTAGCCCCCCCCCACCCCATCAACTCTGCCTTTGCTCCATGTGTAGGCCTTATGGGTGGACTAAGTGGAAGGAAAACTCAGGGTGACTCATCACTTGAAGCAAGAGGAGCACCACCAAAGCTGATCATGAGGCAGGTTAGCTTCTGCACGGATCCTTCTCTTCAAGGGAGCTGACTGGATGCTCTCTGCTATTTAATATTTGACCGCAAGCCCTCTCACTCTGTGCGTATGAATCGACCCGGTGTCACTGTCGTATTTCAAGCCACTTCCACCTTGATAAAATAACAAGCTGGAAATTAAAGGGGAATTAAATAAATGACAATTAAAGGAACGTTCAATACTTTTGTCCTCGTCATTGATGTAAGGCCTCTTCGACCTCTGGAATGTTTAATCATTCCCCACTGCGTCGTCAGAGACAATGTTATGCCTTATTCCCCAACACATTCTTTCCTAAAAGGTTCTAGTAAAGTAAAGTTTTTAAAGTATTGGTCGCCTTACTGAACCTTTGTCTCAATATTTAGATTTGTTCCCTCAAACAATGGGAGCTAGAACGTCCTTCCAATCTAGGACACAACAGATACCCTTCGAGCTATTGACGCGTTTGAATGTGAACCACATATTACAGGACGCGTTTTACACTTTTAATTGACACTTCCTGGATTCAGTACATTGACAGATACAGTGAACCCTGAGTTGAAATGGAAAAGGCACACACAGCTTGTGAGCTCTGTGAATAAATAACCTCCTCTCCATCTCGTCACGCCTTTCTTGAATTTACAAGAAACAAAAGCTTCCATAGCATTGAAAATGTGTATTTATCCTGGATTCGTTATTTGCTGTTCAGCTTGGCAGTTAACTACCTTGCGGTCCTCTTGTGGCTCTAAACATTGAAGTTTAACAGCCAAGAGAATATTACTGCCTGAGCGAAGTGTGTGTGTGTACTGGGCAGCAGCAGAAGCAGAAGTGTATATACTGTAAGAGCACTGGCGCAGTTATTGCATACTGTCACATATCGTTGCCTGCAGGTATAAAGGTAATCTGATACTCCTTGGAGCCCCGTTTTCCCACCTCTACCAACACTGTCATAGTCTGAAGTAAATAAGATTCAAGCTTGTGCTGGTCTGTCTTTTTCTGTGGAAATCAATTAAGTCTTGGCGTATTTTTCTCTCCAAATTAACACAGCAAACATTCAATTTCCTCTTTATGGCTGCACTTGGAGACATTTACATTTTAAATGACTATTAAAACAAAATCTTCTTAGATGTTCTGTTTATTTAATATAATTACAGGACGTGCGAGAGATATCTTTTAAGATGTATACAAAACAGTCTCCAGTTGGGATACCTAAGCTGATATATAAAAGGAATCATATGTTTGAATGTATTACTACACCAGCGTGTATTAAGCACAGGATACAAATGTTAGCATCAACAAAGCCTGTTAGTATAATCATCCATACCAAGCGTAATACCACCCATATGCCACACACAGGCATGCCAAGGCACATCTTCCATCTGTTGAAGAATATTTTAATTCAATTTATGCTCAATGAAGAAGAATAAAAAAGAAAAAAAAGCCCTTCTTCTAATGGAGGATATTGATTGCGGAATATAAACTCTGGAAACGATACTGTCAGGATGAGCAATTAGTTTGTCCAATTTAGGGAATAACATAAGGTCGGGAGAAAAGGACGAGGCGGCCGGAGAACAGCTGCTCCAAATCATTTGTTTACTCACCTCTCCTCGCGACCCCTTTTTAAAGAAGAGATGTTTTATTTTCTGTGCGGCTTATTAAGAGAATTGAAACCACTTTCCATAAAATAACACTTTGGCTAAAGGAGTGTTGGCGACACCTAGATATCCTCGTAAATAGCAACATAAAACTTCTCAAATTCGATTTTTTTTAATTTCCCGCTCAGATGTTTTACTACTTGGAGGGATCATCCCACAGCACATACTGTGGAGCAAATGCACTTAAAAAAGGGGACTATTGAACTATAGCTCAGACAGCTAAACCCAACCAAGTACAGCTGGCTTTTCTTCCCCTTCCATATGTTAAGCCCCTTCTCTTTAATAGAATGTCTTTAATCCGGAGGCATGTTGTGCAAAGCGGTATGAAAAATCATGTTTAGGAGATTAGCATTGCAATCCTCGTTCTTCTCGCCAAAGCTTATCACTTGAGGGGCTTTTTTGATGCAGACTGCGGGGCAGCGCTGACTCAAATGTTTGTGTGCGTGTGTGTATATATGCGTGTCTGCTGAGACCTGCAACTATTGCATTACTCAGCGGTTTTGGCTGAGGTTGTTTTCCCAAAGCCGAGTCTGTATACAGTTCAGAGAGACCACTCCTTTGGATTTTTCTCTTCTACATGCTATAAAATATCTTCCCTTCAACTTTCCTCCTCTTCAATTTTCTCTCTCAGCACAAAAAAAATACTTATGGGAGGAAAACATTCAGTTTTTTTCCCAACTTGCAAAAAACGGAGTCCTACTGTGACCTTATGAAATAACATATTGGTGATTGCGGCGGTTTAAAAACGACTTAAATACTTTCTTTAAATATGTGTTTAAGATTCTTAGAAAAGCTTAATTGATCTCCAAACACCACCAGAAGAATTCATTATGATCTAAGAATCTGAGCCCGATAGAAACGCTTCCCATTTGGCCTTCTATTCAGTCTGTAGTCTCAAGTGCACTGCAATGCAACGAGACTCAGGCAAACAGCAGTGTAATTAATGTAGTTATCTTGAGGGGCATGTTTAATTGATCAGAGACCTTAGTTTCTGAGACACACATGCTATGAATAGCAACACAGCCCGGAAAAGCATTAGGGGAGACAGGCTGATCGAGCAAGAGGCAGAAGATATATAGTTTTCTTTCCAAAGCTCTGGGACACCAACCAACTTTTAATTGTTTCACAACTTTCAATTTTAAATTAAACATTCACAGTTTGACTCTTTTTCACAAATGACTGTCAGATTATATCAAACAGAATCAGAAAGCCGTTCAGTTTAATCACCGTGTTACAACCAGTGTTGCTGTTTGATTTGTGTTACTCCCTCAATTAGTTTTTATCCCATTCCTTTAAATAATTCAGTCAATTTGGCTTCTCACCAGCAAAGTTTCAAGACAATTTATTATCAACGCGTGTCTCTTGTACTGTTGCGTTTTGCACACTCACTGCCTACTTTGGATGCAGTTTGGTAGAAAGTCTTGACCTTTTAACTCTTCCTCAACTCTTAGCCTTGTTTCTTTGGGGAACAGTTGACGCCAAGGTTTGCTCCTGAACCCACCAAATTCTTCCTACAGAGCCACACACACGCACACTTCTACTCACTACTCAACCTCTGCAATTGTTGAAAAGGGTCAACATTTACTTGCAAGGTTGTTAATACATCTTTGCATTTGTTGGCCAATCTAAAATTAAACAATTTGCTCATCATATTCGACTTAATTTGCTTAAACTGCACAAGCGTTGCTCCATACATCATTCATGCACATCAAACTGTGGCACAAACAAGTCCCCCAAAAGAGCCCTGCACACGCAGTTAGCCCCAAGCAAATTGTGTGACTCAGGCTCAGACTAATTCACCGAGGCTGGCGGTGAGAACAGGTGCATAGGCATGTCATGTTTAGCCGTTTTAATAGTTGCATTGGTCTTGAGTGTTCAGTTTAAACATTTCACGAGCTCCTTAAAAAGGCAAGCTGTTCCCCGAGAGCTAATGACTGAACGTGATTGAAATAGCTCGAGGGCCTTTAGTTAAAAACAGTATCCAGAGAAGTTTAATGTCTGATGTTGAACCCACTGATTCATCAACAGTCAGAGAAGTCCAACAAATCTATGGGGCTGAGGTAGGCAGAAGCTAAATGCTAATGCTACACTCAGTGAATGGTAGCTCGCTGCTGCTCTATACTCCCAAGTTTGATTGGGTAAACGAGGACCGGCTGGTGACAGGGTCAGTTGATTAAACTATGGTCACGGTGAGTGGGCAGGTGAGGTATGACAGGTACAGAAGAAGATGGGATGTTGACTGGCAGCGAGGTTAATCACGGGAATTGAAGCGAGATTAGAAGGAAAAAAGGAAAGTTGAGTCACGGCGGCAGGTAATTGGATGATGGCGGACACATTGCTATTCCTAATAATGAAAGTTAACTGGCACTTCATTGACCCCAGAAGTAAAATATGCTCTGGGTAAAGGACTTCTTCCTTCTGCCTGAGGGGACTGAAGTATCTGAGGATTTAATGCTAAGGTCTGAATTAGCCCCTCAGTATCAAACCATGGAACTTTATATACGGCATAGGGAAGTTAGGTGAGAGGAAGCAAATCAAGCTCTTATGGCATATTTCTTGTTTAAAGTGTACTCATTAAATCAACCAATGCGCTCCTCATCACATATATAGGTCATTTACCAGCATAGCTTTAAATAGGAATCAATCCTCTGCATACATGTGCATATATTTTGTATATTTCAATCAACTAGCAGAAAGTAGCCTGAAGCAAAATACAGTTTATCAGTTTAAAGCCTTCTGCTAGTTGTTGCTAACTAGCTGTTACCATGTGGGATGTAGCTTGATTGAGGACGCTAATTCAGTGTCCATTCATGCTTTATTGTAAGACATATATTTCTTTGTAATAAATTTGTTCACTTTATACCCTAAGTTAGTTCACAGTCCACATTGTCGGCTTGTGATGTGGCAAAAAGTTAGCATCCATGTGTTGAAGGTCTGCAAATACATGTAGCATTGGAAACATTATACTGCGGACATTGCGACAGTGAAGCAATACAGTCGACTTTGAGGAAGAGAGTCAAAATGTAGTCCCGTCAGTTTCTCTGGGAAACGAGAAGCGTTCGTCTCTTCTCCCAGCTTTGGCTGTTGAGCAACACTTGACACGGATCTGCTCACACAGGCTTGAGAAACAGCCCACGGTGGTGTTTGAAATGCGCGAGTCGCCAGAACTCTCAGATTTTGAATGAGGCAGGGACTGCATGTGATATATGTGGGGGTACTAAGTTCAATGTCACATTTAATATCCTTCAGTAGTTGTACGATCGACTGGATGCTCAAGAGCCACACAGGCTACAAATGTTTCTTGCCCGTCTGGTTTGCTCGATCTACACATGAATCTAAGTTCAAACAGGTGGAAGTTATGAGAGGTAAATGCAATGATTGAGAAGAAGTCAACTAAAAAGAATGCATCCCTTATTCTAGAGTGAAATACTGTAAGTAGTAACGGATCAACTGCACGCTGACCACAGAGAGCGTTCACTTTATTCTGCAGTGGAATGCCATGAGCTTGAACATGCATCAAAGCTATGCCGGGCCTATTTGAAGTCTTCAGGAAGAACTGACTTGCAAGGATTTCCTTCTGCAGGCAGTAGACCTTAACGCAGCTGAGCTTCCATTTCAAATGGCAAAAAAAAAACTGATTTTTTTGTGCCACACCTAGAGCTTGAGAAGTGATTTGACAATCTTCTCAAATTAATTTAGTTCATTAAGATGCTTAATTAGCGAGGCGTTTCTGCTCCGTCAGTTATGTTATTCAGTCATAGTTTTGACTTCAAATTGTCTGTATAGGTTTGCTTCAAAACAAAGTGACATGATTCTAAATTAAATATTTCATAGACTAAATAATGCATTTCTGCCCGCTTTATCATTTTTCCCCCGTGTGAAAAAGCAGCAGCACGAGCACTTGCATTTAATACATGTCATCTTTAATACAACGCCTTGCCCTTAATTGTTACCAATCAACCCGCAGCTGCCATAGAAGCTTTGGAATAATTGCTCACAATGATCTTTAAACGGTTGCAAACATTACATTTTTTTGTTTCATGTCATTCAGCATGGATGCGGTTAGTTGTGGATTCATACGAGTGGAAGCAGATTCTGTAGCCTCGAGAGCTGACCTTTACTTTAATGCTTAATCACTGTGCTAATCCCAATTTGATTTATTCAAGTAAAAAAACCAGAAGAGCAGCCCGTCTCCCACCGGCCTCAGCATTTCGGGCTCGGTGGCAGAATTACACTGTAAAAAGTGCATTAATATCGCAGCATCTTAATGCGTCTGCCGCTTCAGATAACAATGGAACTGCAAAAGCCACAAACCACAAACAAGTCATCTGTTGCACCACGCCTTGTGAGTGTTTCTATTTTTAAAGTGACAGCATGGAAAGTACGTAAGAAAGAACTGGATGGTGTTTTGATCTGTACAGTTAGTTTGTGTGATCTACAATGCAGCAAGAAAACACAGCGGATCTCAAGGCAGCCAATTAGAGCCCTGGTTCTTGGCTTCCACGGCTCTAATTGTCAGGCTACTATTAAGTCAACCGAAACCTCATTAAAAGTAAGTTTGGTGACGCGCCGCGTGGGATCCATTGTTGTTGGGATTTTTTCTCAATGTCAGACTCATTTTCAGACCGTAAAAGTTTGCAGCGATATCATTGGCTTCCATGTCAAGGAACTTCAATTGTTTATTTATTAATGTACCGTTTTGTTTTTTCCATAAGGAAAAAGGCTCAGTGGAAGTGCCTTGATGCTGAAACAGAGAAGAAAATACAGACTTTACTATGTCCCACTGCTTATTATAAGACTTTTGGCATCTTCACTATCACAATTCTCAAGATTTAGTATCCAAAGTGTACTTTTATTTCACATTCAGAAGTGTCTGAGTTCTTATCTCATGTCCTCCAGATTTACTGCCTTAGTGTTGTGTTAGTTTACTATATGTGCTGTTCTTCTGTTCTTTTTTTTTAAACCCCGTGCTTTCCCCTGATGCATATCCAACCTTATTTTTCCATTTTCATATTTAGCTTCTAATGTACTTCCCGAGTCTGCACCTAGTCGAGCCAGTAGGACAAGTGTGACGAAATACCGTGGATGATTGAACAGTTATTATTTCACCATTACACCATCATCAGCCAAGGCACTGTACTCCAAACTGCACTATAAGCAAATACTCAACACGCCATCACTTTTAATAAACTTATCATGCGTGTTGTTTTAAGACGTGATTACCAAACATTTGTATTCATGTCCAGGAATACAAATGTTCTTGGCAAATGAAACAAGTTAACGCCACAGTACATATTTAGAAGACAGGCTATATGTTGACAGTTTGTATGGTTACTGTTGAACTTGAGCTGAAAGTGATAAGAGAATTAAAAAAGGTGTAAGGAATAGAGAGTACTGAAGGTGACTGGAGGCTTCCCTGAGTAAATAGTGTCTATGCCTACTTTATAGCTTCCCCTAAGTAACACAAAGGCACATATGAACCGTTTGATGAGATTAGACGATTAAAATGTATTAAAAAAGACTCCAAACTGCAGCGTGCACGTGTTTCTTTCATCTCTACGGTTGATAATTAGTGCGTTAGGACCACAGCAGTTGTGTTCTCTTAAATGTTCTAAATTATTGATGGATCCCTGCAACAGTTTTGTGTAGTTGCACTGGAAATGTTTTGTTCTGCTCATATGAAAGATGAAGGAAAAAAGAGACAGATGTTTTCATCTCGTCCACGTCTATTCACATCTAAATATCTCACCCAAACTGTGTGACTCACGTCTGGAGGGGGGAAAATATCAAAGAACTTGTAAACTAGTAAGTTTTTTTTAACATCAGTCTGAGCTGCAGCCCACGTGTTGGTGCATGTTGCTAAAATCTTCCTTTGTCACGTCGTGAGGTTTGCTTCACATTAAGTCTGAACACAGATGTAGAAAAGGAGGTATTTTTAATTTAAAACTCGGTGTGGTGAGAACAATCCCACTCCGTCTCGGGCGGTGTCAATCAAATCGGCTTAATCAGACGGTGTGAATAAATAAAGCGCATCCCAAAAGCGACAAAAAGGAAATAATACGTGTGACTAGAATATACTCATCTGATACCATTATGTTCTACAGACAAATAAAAAAAGTGTCTCATTGTTATTAACGCTGGTTGAATTCATGAAGGTGGATTTTAAAAAGTGGCTGCGAGTTTCATTAAGCGCAGCCGCTCGCTGTGCAGTGACGCGATCCAGAGCAAAGAAAGGCCGTGCAGATTTGAACACCTTTAAGCGGTGTCACAATGCAAAGTTGTCAATGTGCCGCGAGGCTGTTTGAGTGAGATAGCGTCGGCCAGACATCCTCGGTCCATCTGTGGCAACTAATTATGTCAGCGTCAGCAGCTAATGAGAACGGGAACAAAATGTGGAAATGCCAGATGCTGAATGCCCAGATCAATCAGCCCGGATGAGAAAAGTAGCGGCTTTAAGTGCGTCCGTGCAAGGTTGCTTTATTCTCTGTGGACCTATGAGCTCACATGTATCCGTTATGCGTGTGAGTACTGTAATGGAATCAAAACACAGGCTCAGAAATTGAGAGCTTTCCACATATTTCCCCCCCTTTTTGGATCAATTGTGCAGAACAGAGCGACAAGTAAGATTGCTTTTTTTTTGCCTGGCTACTATTATCCGAATGGAATCAGCACTGAAAGTTTGCCCCATTAATCATTACAGCAACCCGAGTCGCTCTCACTTTCTCCTGCACATATGAGTCGCACAACCCACACATTTACACACAGCCAGAACACAGGAAAAACACTACCTGGAAAATAATATCAGAGCGTATTGCACTCAAGACAGGTCTAGAGACAAATAAATAAGCGCACACACGAGCTCCCCGCTGATCCATCGAATTCCCAACATGATCTCGGCGGGGTCAGGGAGGTTGGAAAGTTAATCCAGAGGTGTGTGGGTGGCGTAGGGGGGAAACGGAAGCTGAGACACTGAGATACAGAAGTGGTTTGTTGGGGATGTGAGGCTGTTCATGTTGTCAATTAAAATAGTCAACAAAAGCTGAGAAATGTGTTTTCATACAACAGCTTTATGAAACGGTATGACGCAGGTCAAGTTAAAAGACCTAATACAAGTGTGCATTGCTCACATGGATACACTGTAGATTGGTCTGTAAGTGTCAGACGCTCAGTACCTTGATCTATGTTCATATGTAGCTTAAAAAGGGAAAGAAGTTCTCCATATTTCCCTGGATGGGATGGATGAAAGGGACGCTGCCTGGGAGGCACATGTGCATTGACACGTATTCGCGCCGTGCTGCCTTGTAATGTTACCGTGTATCACGCCGACGAAAAGAACACGGCTTTAGTTTGAAGTGTTAGAGACACAGGAAATAATTACAACTTAAGAAGGAGAATATAGCGGAGACAGCTGGTTCTGGCCGGTATACTGCGTGTAAACGTTATTGTAGAGGGTTTAGTCTTTCATCCCTCTTGTAGTTTTCCTACTTGGAAAACAGTGTAATATATTGTAGCACTTGATAAACATTGGCAAGGATGCAGCTTCTGCCCGTGTTTAGAGAAAAGCAAATTACAAGTTTGTTTCTACATTTTGTACAAAAAGGGCAATTCAGTGTGCGTTCACCAAAGAACATCCATATATAAAGACGTATCAAAAGACAGTACATCAAATAGTAATAGCACTTAGTAACTCTTATGTGAACTCAGGCACTTGTATATTCAAGGACTTGTTTAATAGTAAAAGTGGCACACAATAAGACCAGTCTTACATCGCCGACGCGTTGTTCGGACAGTAATTATGAGCCTAACAAGCTAACCCTAGCTAACCCTAACAAGCGGGGGAAAAACTGTCAACATGCCAAAGCAAAAAGGTCATTCAGAGTTTGACATTTCACAAATGTGTTAACACTACGATAAAACTCACTAGATATCATTACAATATTGAACGTAATGATTAAGAATTAGAATATTTTGTACAGAGCCACCAGGCTAGTGGTACGCTCAGATAGCTTCAGGCAATCAGCTAGATCTTTGATCCATCGTGGCGATGCGTCCCTCTTTGTAAAAGATGCTTTTTTGCTGGATGTATAAGTGAGATTTTAGTCAGCGTGTGATATTCCACTTCAGTGCCTCCACCTGAAAGTGCACTCGTCTCCCTCAGCCCCGAGATTGGTTGTCAAATATTGCCTCGACTTCAAGTGAGCTTCCTTTGTTTCACCACACGCACTCGAAGTGTCCTTGAAAGTGAACGCAAGTTTTTCCTGATGACATGCGTGAAGTGCGGCGCGCGCACACTTTGATCAAATAGCATTCAGAGTGCACGAGCAGATTATGAGTCGGGATTGTGCATGCATGTTATAGCTGTGGTGTATAAATCTTTGCTGTAAACCCTACTCTGATGATCCGTGCAGATTAAAACAGACCACTGATTATGTGTAAATGATATTAGAGCAGGGACAGAGCTGACGACCCCACAGCTTTAAGCAAAAGCAGTAATAGCTTGTCAGGACGTTATAGTCGGAGTGCAACTTCCGGACCCCCTGCAAAGGTGTCTGGGGACAGAGTCGGGCGCATCCCCTCCGCGGTGAAGAGCGAACTACTGATGCTAACGTTTTGTGAAGCCGGGCTGACACGCACACATACACGGACACTCATCCTGCGGGAGGGCACGCTCGGAGGGCTCATCCAATCTGTCAGCGTTCTGCCAGCATGCTCCCGTCTCCCTCTGCTCCGTGACCTACACCAAAGCAGAGGCATTTACCAAATAATCACATTGTTGTGCCTCTGTCATATCACTAAATGTAGCTCAGGGGTTTAATTGTGCATTTGTAGACGTTTCTTTGTGGCACCATCACATCCGCTAAGGACTCTATGTTTTCAGATTGATTTGTCAGCAGGATTACGGGAAAAACTACAGGCCCCCGTTTTTCATGAAACTTGGTGGAAGTGTGTAACATGGGCCAAACAACAACCCAATATGTGTATCTGTCAAATCACATGGCAGATACATGCTTATGGAAACGGCCTTGGCAGGGTCTGCGCTCTCCCAGGGCCCTTCTAGTTACATATAAATCAATGAACTGCAGGTTGTGGTGAGGAGGGGGTTACTGAGGTCACGCACCGGGAGCCACTGCACGCTTTATACTTGTTATGCTTCATACCGACTCAAAAACGATTGGCAAATAAGTCAAGCAGGATGCTGATGTTGGGGTTAGTTAGGACTAATGGAGTGGATGGTGAAGGGTTTACAGATCCGATCAACATGCAGACTGAGTTTCAAAGCGGAAAGAGTTACTTCTGATGAGTTGGGAAATATCAGAGGTTGTGATAAGAAAAGTTAAAAACGATGCAAGCCAATGCACATTAAAAAAATAATGTGAAAGTCAACTATGAGCATGAGGTGGGAAAGGACTGATAACAGATTTGTTATCGGGCGTCAGAACTTTAAAGTAACTCGCTCCGCTGCAACCACATCGTATTTCACATTAACACATCCTACATTTCACTGGCAGATGCAGCACAGGGCTCTCGCTGTAGAGCCCAGCTGTCATAAAGGAGATCAGTGCAGCAGACCAAACACTCACTAAAACAAAAGATCAGCATTTGATCTGCTTTATTTTATCATACGCCCATATAAGACTTAATACAGATCCTTGCCAGGGATAATCAGAAGCAGAACATTTGACTGCAGATCAGGAGGTCGCTCTCCTGGTGCCGACTGAAACTGGCATGACTCCTAATTGACGAGGCCACAGGATAACCTGCTCCTTAATTAGGTGTACGCTGAGTCATCGGTGCTGCTTACTCATGTGGCCATATACCTGTTGAGCATACTTAACCCCTCCCTGGTCCAGGGCAACTTGTCCTCCCAGAGCTATAAAGCTAATGTCATGATTAACCCTTTATTTATCCGTCCCATGTCTGTTGTTAAAGGGAAACTTTGATTTATTTCTCCTCGCACGAGCCTCTCTCTCTCTCACAGGCATCTCATTTCGCACCAATTCAAAAGTAATTACACAGTGAAGAACGAGATGAAAACTTGTCATCTGGTTGTAATATCGAGCAGTCTTTATTTATTCTTAATGACTTTTTTCCCCCCCCTCATATCAAAAACAATTTACCTGGGCTCACAGCATTACCAATTAAAATTGCCTGTCCAACGTTCATTAGTTTGTGCATCCAAATTTCAAGCACACAACTTTTTGGCACATCCGATTAATGCAAGAAATACACTCTGCCATGGACACGCGAGAAAATAGTGAAAGTCATTAAAATGTAGATAATGTGCAATAACTGGGTAGCATCCAAGGCCACCTCTCTGTGGACAGGTTAATCGTTACACACCATGTTTTCTACCAATCAACACACAACTCGAGTAGAACTGTAAAGCTTTGCAGTAGAGTTGTGTTCCATAATGACATTCAAACTGCTGATTCTCAACAAACACAGGCACGCACACACCATCTCCATCCTCTCCAAGGAAGCTTTATTGCCAACACCCTCACACATGGATCATGACGCGCACCCCGATCCATATCGATGATTGCAGCCCACTGTGACAATTATTGCCAGATGAAAGCAGACGTGCATCAACCCCGGGTGTCCGTTACAGGAACCCGAATAAACACAACCATTATCGTAAGTGGTGTCAACGAGCCGACCTGCCCGTCCTGTGTTCTGCATGCTTGATTTAGTAATGTTTCCACCAACCACGGTCCTGCAGGGTCCGTGCTTATTACATGTACTGATGTATGAATGCTGATTTTGCCTTTGAGATCATATGATGATGAGGTTGGGTTTGATTAATACATATTCTGGAATAAAAATGTGTTCTCCATCTGCCTTTGCTCCCATAAGCTCTCTCCTATTAGCATATCATATTATTTCCCCTCTGTGCTTCTTTTGATATGCCACTTAGTCTACCAAAAGAGTTCTCGCCAATTTTGTTTCAAAGCAAGCTGGAAAAAAAAAACTCTGAAAGTCAACTTGGGTCGGAATCCATTTGCAATCTGTTGCCCAAGGAAACAGCGTATTGATGAAACTCACAATGCATCCCGACACGTTTAATCGCAAACCCTTTCATGACTACGTTCATTGATTCAATTTCCATGATCGTCTTCACTTGGGAAAAGTTCAAAAGTATTATTATTACTGCTGTGATGATGATTCTTTTATTTATTTGGTTTGATCTCACTTTCAAGGAACTTCACTATTCACTATTTTTTTTAAAGCAGTCTGACTTCACTTTATTCTTTTTAAACATCTTTAAGAATGTGGCTATGAAAGAGACGCTGCTCTGTGATCTGGAATCAGCAGTCCTAACAAAAGCTGGGGGGGGGGGGGAAACTGTTCAAAAATCACTTCCAACTAATTATAATCCCTTTTGTAATCATTCCAGGTTTTATTGACTTGGAGCCCGGGCTACAATAGCGGCGTCGGTGATGGTGCGACGCTCGGGGAGATTTGATGGATTGGGCGGAAGAGAGCTGCAGGTTGATTGAAAAAGTGGTCAGTCAGCAACGTTGAGCACTCTAATAATTATGTATGTGGGTGTACAGTATGTGTGTGGAGTGCTTAAGTTGTGTATTTACAGTGATGTGTAGGTATGCATTCATGCAGCATTGTCGTGTGTGTGTGTGCGTGTGTGCAGAGGCCTGTGGGTGCCCTTAACAACTTATTTAATACAAGCTTGATTAATTACAGTGGCATGGCCTCTTTGTTTCTTGAATTTCAGGCCCATAAAAGAATATAACAAGTCAATATGCACATTATTATAATTAGCTGTAAAGTGCACGCTGTTTTCCCATTAAAATAGCAATAAATACAAACGGACTACACTATACACAAATGCGCACAGAGTAACAGAGCAAACACTAGTGTTGTCATTTCCACTGCAGATGCATGCGCTGTCAGCTTCTGTGATGGCTTTATGGATGCAGATATGCAAACAATACACTGCCCTGAGGTGCAAAGTTGCATATTGTACATGTAAAGCAGCTTCTTTCCTGTGGCATACATCTAAACAATCTACATTTCAAACACAGAAACAGGGGAGCAAACTGTGATATGATATGAGGTGAGTGATGGCGTGCGTGTAGGAAAAGATATTACTGTAAGTGTGCCTGTGTGTGTGTGTGTGTATAGGTGGAGTGTGTATGAGAGCTGACAGACAGAGTCGGAGCCCCTCATGCTGCCTGTGTGGAGTCATATATTTCAAGGAGCAGGCCCAGACGGAGATCAAAAAGGAGGATCAGCAGAGTTGATCTCGATTTGACTGTTTCATATTCCGTTTCATCCTCCACCCCCGTCCACACTCCTCCCTCCTTGCAGCAGATCTGGTGCTCTTCTGTGAAATGAAGTCTGTGGCCGTTGGGGACTTCCGGAGCTGCTTTGATCACTGGTTATATTTGCTTTCATGAGCTCCATCGACGGGGATATGAGCGGCCAACACTGGACCGGAGCGGGCAGGGACAAGGTTCTGGGGGAGTCGGACTCATTTCCAGTTTCGTCACTTCAGGAAGAGCCGCAGAAAAACTATTCCTTTTCTTAGCGACGGCAAAAAAAAAAGTTTAATGACCGTGTAGGTAACACAAGGACATGTCACCTGAAATCGCAGCTTTAAATGTAATCAAAGTGTCTACTACTGCAATTGAGTCGCTTGACACATGATTGAAAGTTGAATGAAAAAAGGAGCGGAAGCAAATTTGAGAAAAGAATCTCACAAAATAATGACAGAGCTTTTCATCGCCGAGCGTACAAGGTCTGACGTGACAGCTGAAGACAAATGCCAACCGCTTTTGATTTAACAAAAAGGAGGAGACAAAACCGTCAACCTTTTTACTTTTAGACAAGATAGTGAGCGTCTTTAAAGAGCAAGCCGATCATCTGAACATGACGTGGAAGACTTTGTGTCACAGTGATGGAAATGCTGTGCATACATCCCGACTAACTGTACTAAGAGTATCTCGGCTTCTTCCATACATCCGTGTACAGTACAAAGAGCCCTGCTGTTACCCAAGGGGCCTTTGTTGCTGTGACTTAAATATGAGCTATGCTTACGCTACAGGACAATATTGTATAAGGAAGAGGGTATATTTAGACATGTCAAACTGTATGCTTTGACGAGACTGTATTTGACACATCGCTCTCCTCCCCGCTGTGACGATGCACATGGGTTCAGTGTTCTTTGTCTTTAGAACGTCACAATTGATGAAAACCCTACAACAGTAAATATGTTTGAGGGAGTACATTAAACAACTTATTTAAAATTGATACTAGTGTAACAAGTGGGTAAAATATTGGTCTGCATGGACCGTGGTGAAGGAAAAGATCCAGGAGTGGACCACAGTGCGCTGCGGGCGAGTGAGGCTTTTCGGACTATTGAATACAGTTCAATTATCCTCAGGTCTACTCGGATCAGGTTTGACTTAATATCTCTTTTTTTGGAAGTTAATCTATGCTTTTTTTGAAGGGCCAGTTTTGGGATCGGGTCCAACTTCTGCTACAATAAACCAGAAAACCGACTTCATAAAGCTGCTTCATAGGAAGTGTCGTTTCTATACTATATACAGAGTGTACATTTCTATAAAAAAGTGAGAGGCGAATGGGAAAATGTATATGTATTTGTACAGCGAGTAATAAATCTGGAAGTAAATCATTTTTAACACATTGAAAATAATAGGTGGTGCCTTGTATAACACTGTCCTGATGCAGGCAGTATGGAGTCAAAACGTAGGATACCACCGGTGCAGTGGCCAGTCTCTGTGCATTCATTATGCATGGTAATTAAAGTCATACAGTCTACACACACACACACACACTGTACATTTCCACTTTCTTTTAAATAGCAATCAGCAAGACTAAAGTTGTGTTTACAGACGCTTATTAGTGGGGCCATTTTGTCAAGCACTTCCAAGTTGTTGTTTGGAGTGAGCTTTATGGTGTCTCTTGAAGTTGGAGGTCATGTCGGGTTGCTCTCTAATTGGGTGTCAAGAGGGTTCTAAATATTTCCACACCCACCCGGCAGACACAAGCACACACAAATACATCCTGGTTTAATTGGTCAAATAGGTTTGCCTGTCCAGCAGAATCATACACACACACACACACACACACACACACACACACACACACACACACACACACACACCATAGTGATGTACAGTAGATGCCCCTAATAAGGATTTGTCAGGCCTGTAGATTTGCAGAGCACTGGAGGAAAGCTGCCTTGCCGCTCCAGAGACGGGCCGCTGAAGCGCTACAACTTTGACTGTTGCGGTCGCAGTTGTTCTTCACACTTACAGCCAATTAAAATGCGCGGCAAAGCGGAGCAAACGATCGCACGTACTCTTCGGATTGTTGGGAAATTTGTGAGACAAGCTTCTCAGTCGTTTTCTGGAAGAGCTGCAGAGGTGGAATGGATTATTTATCATCGGTGCAGAGGAATGGGCATCGTGCCTGGAGTTAGTGTTCTGAAAGAGAGGCAAAGAGGTTTGTTTTTTATAAAAAAAAAAAAAAGAAAAAAAAGGGGCAAAACAGCAACAACTGCCAAGTAAATTCTGATTCACGCGGTGTTCTCCTCGACTTCCACTTAGGGGTGGGCGATATATCGAATGCTTCCGATGGTTGCGGCTCGTTACACGTGGGATGTAGTAAATTACTATATCGCGAACATCGAGTACAAATATAAATTGTTGAGTCATTTTTTTAAGCTGCCTGCTTTGGCTGTCTGCCTTTGACAGACACACCTCCGGGGGTGTGTTTTTATATCTGGGAGGGAAGCAGGCGACAACGAAAGAGGCCGGAGAAATCGGCGACGTTTACACATGTAGAGGTCGGAAGCGATAATGGAAGATGCCGGTCTAGAACACGGAAAGAGATGCCAACTCGCCTTTACGCTGTTTTGTGGTACATGTGACACACAATTTAACATTCATTCAATAAGGCAGTCAATCAATAATAAAATTATTGATCTTTAATTCAAGTGTGAATAATTATTAATAATAAAGAATACATTATATATGCAGAATACATAGAACAGGCTAAAGAGAAGCGACAGAACTGCAACTCCTGATATAAATGTCATGGTGTGTAGGGAAATGGAAAAATCTCTTTATGCCATTTACAGTATGTGCAGTAAATGTGTCGGGATGGCTCCGTGTTAGAGGCTAAACAGAGAGGAGAGATTGTTCCAACGCAGCTCGAGAATATTTCATATAAAATGTCTTATTAGCATATGTGAAACCTTACTACATTTCTATGCTGGGCTGAGTAGGCACAAATCTCATCCGCCGGCGACAGCGAGGGGAGGACTCGGTGGATTTAGAGGATGCGTGCCCTCGCTTTCAGTGTGGAAACAACAGTGCTGTGACGAAGACAACACGGTCTCTCCTGGTCCCATCTGTAGCTAGCATCGTCTGCAGAGTAATTTGGGATGATGCACTCAGCGGTGAGCTCCTATTTTACATTTATCATGGCCCTAATGCAATCACACTCTGAGTTATTAGAGAGGAGAGGAGGAGGAGGTTGGATGAATACATGGCTGGGGATGAATGTGAGCAGCTCTCTGAGTGGGTGAAACAAATCTACAAGTGACAATAGATTCCAGCTGACAGCTCCTTATGCACACCAGGCGTACGAGGTGATTTATGTGGAGTACATAAGAGGGCAATGGCAATGTTAAAACAATCATACAGCAATTCATAACACCTAACACTCCATCTCACTCGTTCCATTTTCAAGCCCTATTTCCAGCCCACAACACGCACAGTTTCTCAGGTCTGACAAAAGAAAAACAAAACATTACAAAGAGGTCAACGATTGTGTTTTTGAAAAAAAAACAAGCAGATACAAAAGTTCGAATGAGTAGAAGAAGCGTCTTTGACCCGATGTATCTCCGCCAAGCCCGACAGCACAACAGAGCTCGCATCATTATCACAACTTATCCACTACTCTGAAATTGCCTTCTGCCTGTGAAATTAATGACAGGCATTTGTACAGCGACAGGCGGCGCCCAATACAACTGTAATCTCTCTCCAACTGTGTCGCGACGCGGCAGAGGACATGAGGGAAACAAATGGAGAGACAACAAGGCTCGTCATTAGTCTTGGGAAGGACACCGTAGGTTTGCTTTCTGGACTGAAAATGGGAGAACAATCTCCTGACTATTTTAGTTTTTTTTTTAATTACAGGAATCATTTACACATGGAAATGCGAAAGTGACTAAGAATGCAGCACCCATCGATGAAGCACATTTAAATAGCTCTTGATAAATATGGAAGTACAAGTGAAATATGCAGAACACATTCCTCTTTGTTAAATCAAACCGCTCGTTGGTACTTTGCACCCGTTTTCAGAGCGAATCATCTGAAAACTTGTCTCTAAGGGTGGCGTTCAGTAGGTTAACAACCAGCTGGTGAACATCGTGGAGTAGCCAAAGATATGTCAAGAGTCGGAGGAGACCAAAACAGAATGAAACTAAAGTGGCTCCGTATCTTCCAGATGTGTAAATGCGAGGATGTACGATAAACAAGTTTGCCACATTGCCCCCTTGTGGCAAAAAAAAATTAAAATCAGCAAATGCCGTTTTAAGCATTTCTCTCCTAAACTAAATATTGTTATTCCTGAATATTCACGGCTAAATTAGGAACAACCCAAAACTGTTCAAATGATGCTAAATTCTTGAACTCATCACACACTAAGACACTGATTGAGAAAATATGTTTTCAGGGCCTTGAAGATGATAATGCAACCGTGTGGCCAATATCTCCTCTTAAATGTGTTCTGGAACCAATTTTGGTGGCTAGTTCAGGGGGAAATTGGACTTTCCCCCCCCCCCCAAACAGCTGGCATGATTTCCCAGATTGAAAATCATATTGGAAAATAAATGACAGCCGAGTGAGTTGTGCGTTTGTCCATTCATGTGTGAGAAGGCTTTCAGTTCATGTCAGTAAGTAAAGTGTCCATTGAGCTGCGCCAGACAATGACAAATATGACATTTGGGGCTGAAGTTGTGAGGCTGCGACTTGAATCCTCAGTTTTGCTGTGTTTTGGCTGTATCACAGTATCCCAGGGAATAAATATTCATCACGGGAGGGAAATATTGCTTTTACTTGATGTCTCCAACACCTTTGTCTTCCCTTCACTTTTGATAGAAGCTTCAGGAAAGATATAATAAAAAAGGGGGTGCTTCCTGTTGCCTGGCAACGTCTCTCCAGGGAGTTGTGTTTGGATGTCAGTGTGTGCGAGAGAGCATCTCTGTAGGCTAATGTAAGAGCAAGTGGAGAGTGTTTATTTGTTTATTTGTGAACACGGCGGTTGTTGCCAGTGTTAGCGGAGAGGAAGCGCGCGGTGCGAGCTGGAGCGCCACATGAAAGTGGAGTCGCAGTACCCGGCCATTAAAGCCCTTCAGACAAAGGGGGAAGGTATTTCAAAGATCTAATTAGGCCTGGACATGTCACCCATTAATCATTAGCGCTGAGGAGCCTCCAACAGAGAGATGGGTGGGACACACTTTAGCTTATGAGTCACTGTCAGAGGCTTTTTTTTCCCCCAATTCAAATGAGCTCATCGGGAGAGTTTATCTAAAAAAATTAAAATCGGGCTAAAATGGATGAAATGAGAAGTTCTCCGTGGATAAATAGTCTACTATTTAATGTCATTTCAATTTAGCTCTGAAACTGACTAGAGCAGAAAGTGTCTGGCTTCCATTGATGGTGCACATTAAATTAATTAACATGAAGTGTGAGTAATGTCGGGATTATTTCCTCATCTCCGCATAACAGGCAACTCTAATTGTCATGTTTATTAGTGTGAAATATCTGCGAGTCGGCATGTCCGTCCATGTATTCATTTACTCTTTTGTTCATGCTTTTGTGGTCCGGAAGAGACGATGCACTCAAACCTGCCGGATGCACCGACCTAAGCGCCGACCGTGTAACGATATCCAATGGATTTAAGGGCCTCACATAAACCTGGCACCATACATCCAGTCATATCACAGTATGGCCGTGTTTAGGCTCCGCTTGAAAACATGCGGAACAGAAGACAAAGTGTTCGAAAATGCCAACACGTGCGGAGAAGTCGCAGCGTGCCATTTGCAATCGTAGACATTTCCTTTGTCCCCTCGCCGGACCTTTTAAAATGCAGCGTGCAAATGGAGGCTGATGTGGTGCCCTTTTGCTCTGGCTGAATTGCCTCCGAATACTTGCTGCATTGTCACAGAGGATTTGACGGGCATTTAAAAAGATGCACAAAAAAAACGTTTTGTGTCAAATGCTGGAATTGAACAGTGTCATAGGAGATCAGCTCACTTTCACACCTTAAGATGGACTCCAGTAATGGAAAAGAAAGTGCGAGTTGTTTGGCTTCATAAAAGGCAACCGAATGCTTTAGAATCTTTTTTTAAATCTGTATATGAGAGTGCTATAACGCAGCCATTCACACAAGCGGGAGTGCTCTTAGCCCGATGAAAAAGCGTCTTCAAGGTGACAAGTTGAATGAAAACGGATTCTTTAGTGCAAAGTTCTTTGTGGGCATCGACAGCAAACACGGGGAACAAACACACATGCTCAGAGCAACAACTTCAAACTTCTGTTAATCTGCTGTTCAGTCGATTTTAAAGTTTACTTCAACAAGTTAAGATAGGGAGGGAGGAAAATGTTTGATGAGATAAAAAAAACATCTCAACATGAACTAATGTTGAAAAGATGAGTTGTCTTTTGAAAATCGACTCGATCTTGTGAGAACAGCCATTTGTCTTCTTTTAAAATGTTATATCAGCAGCCAAATGCACATTTAGTTACTGAATAAGAATCTTGTTGACAGAGTGGATTTCTAGAGTGGTGCTTAACTGACAATTATAGCTCACCCAAATAACAGTTGCTGACTCAGTTGTCATAGTGATACTGGTGCGACCAATGGAGATTTTCTGGAAGTGGTCAGAAAAAGGTTTTGTTCCTGGAAAACATCTTCAATGCAGCACAATGGAGAAATCCTACCAATACAAACCAATTCTGATTAATCCCACTGCCTGTCCCTCTCTATAAGTGACATAATATTGCTCTACTTCTGCGCTAACTTCTCATGAAAACCTTGGAACACCCACGCAAGACGCTCGCACGATTTACAACTTTGATTATGAAAATAAATGGTGGCAAGCAAGAGTGCTGCCAGTTTGCATATTTAGCAGTTATAACTGACTTAAGAGTTGGGAAACACTGAAAAAAAGGAGTCAGTGATACGAGATTCAAATAACAGTAGTGTGAAATTAATTAATCACTCAGTGGAACCAACACACTGTTTGGCGTTTCCAGCGAGAAACGGCACGACACTACACTACAGCACATAATGACTTGGCAACTTAATCAGATAATGGCTTCCCAGATGAGCGTAAACAGATCATACTGCATGGGGGGGGGGGGGGGGGGAGTTGAAACTTTCACACCTGGAGGCAGCCAAGGGCAACCATAGAAATCTACTGCCGGCCAGTTGAGCAACTATATTGGAGCATGTGGGGAGCCTCGCTCGAGGGCAACTTGGTGTTAATTGCCGACGGAGAGGCAGGCATCGTTCGATCACCTCGCAGGCTGTCAAAGAACCCAAAGCTCTACAGGAGTCTGCTGCATATTGACAAAAAGAGAAGTCTATATTATGACAGTTTCCCCGTGCACGCCATCTGCAGTTCAAGCCTGTTGCCTTTTCACTGTTAGAAGCTTAATTAGTCCATTGCTGAGGCTTCCCAGGCAGCCACCGCATGCTTTATGCCATGATCATGCACTTGGGCATTGGGCAGCTGGTACACTCTCAAAGCAATGAGTCATAGCAGATGAAAATGTTTCACACTCAAACAAGGGCACACCAAGATAATGGCCGACTCTGGTGCAATGGACAGGGACAAAGATGAGGTGTGTGTGTGCCCGGATGTTCATAGATGATGAATAGGGTAAAGCTATAATCACAGTGCTGAGTTTGTGCGTCTTCTCTTATGGGATGACATTATCCTATTGTGTGTGTGTGTGTGTGTGTATGCTCATGTGCTGCTTGATTTGTGTGTGTGTGTATTTTCTGTACAGTATGCATGGCGAGCTAACAATCTCCTGCAGGGAGGGACTCGACATTTAAGCTTTACTGCCCTTTCTTCATTCGTTTAAGCCTTATCCAAACCCCCTTTGCATTCACACAAACACACATAAACTGGAGTTCACAGCCTTGTTAAACCCCTCTAGGTTATTTCACATGAGGCACGCTGTACATTGCTGGGCTTTACCATCCTCTGTTTATGCTAGACCTCAGGCTAGCTGTCAACCGGCGCATTGTTCCCCTATGTACCCACTCTGGTACACAGTGACACGCTGCATCTAAAGTGCTTTTCTGCTGTCGGCCTCTTCCATACACTATGTTAAACCCCGAGTTATGGGAAAACTTTTCAGATAATTTGCCACTAAATCCTCCTGAGTTTATCAATATCGGCACAAGTGCTGAAGACTGACACGTGACTGTATACAGACAGAATTACTAGACATGTGACAAAGCTGTCTTTGACAGATGCACAGCTTCGAGGCAACATTTGCTCTCCAGATGTGGGTTTATTTAAATATAGCTTAACAAATACATTCCATGCATTTGGCTTTATTTCTCCCTCTCATATCATCATCCGAGTAATTAGGTATTAAACTTACTCTTATGTGTTCGAGTTTAGGGAAACAAAGTCAAGAAACACAACATCAGACAGCACTCACTATAACATGTTAAAGGGAAAATGAAATACCTCAAAGCGTCACCTAAATGTCACATTTGTGCAACTTGTCTTCAGAATTACTTCCTCTGACATGTAGCATTTGCAGACTCTTTGAACTTCTCATCACAGTGAAAGTTGAAGAGATAATGCAGTCCCCAGTGTGAGTCGGCAGTCAATGTGGGGAGACGCTTTGACTAGTTGTCAAAATTCTTTTGAGACTTCTTTTTAGCATCGTCACCTTGTTTCCAGAGCAATTACTTTGAATCGTGTAAAGTTATCAATGACAGGGATGATAAAAACTACACAGATAGGAATTTCCCGTTAAGAAATGACAGGTGCTACATTTGCTATAGTCTGCATAAGCTTTAAAACGTCGTCTGTGTCTCCTCACCAGAGGGAAGCTTCTTCCTAACCTCGGCTCTCGTCTGGAACTTATGCACTGTCCTCTCCCTCGTGCTCATAGATATTTTGTTTACCTCATTCAGCATCTGCACTGCTACTACTCCTTAGAAGAAGAAGTCAAGCCAATGTCAAATTACTGGTGCTGCGAATTTTAGAAATGGAATCCCAAAAGGAGGCCTTAAATATCTTGCTGGAGAATAAATTATATTCAAAATGTTGTTTACCGCTTTTAAACTGACAGGTTGTTGGCCTTCTGTAAAAGAAATCCACTGGCTGTTTTCTATCCCACCAATTCTCTCCTCTATTCTTGTCACAATGTTCCTTCCTACTGTCACCTCATCACAGCGAGCACTGCGGTGTTAAAGAGATGCTAAGAACCTGTGTGGCACCAAAATAAAAGCAGAGTGCTCCTGTGTGCCTCAGTGTGAAATGGGAGCTTATTATCTTTCTGATATCACTTCAAAAACAGTTTACAAAAGTTGTTTTAAAGTTTAATTTTAGCCTGGCATAATGTTGTGACAATATGCTTGGTTTTTTGTGATTAACGTGGCCAACGCAGACTGACTTACTGGGATTTCTCCAACACACACACACACACACATATATATACACACATCCTCTCATATCCTCCCTCTCTTCGCCACCATCTGGGACCTATGGGAGTGATGTGCTGTGATCAGCTCCCTGGTGTAGGAGCGCGCAGAGCGCAGCAAACTCTCGCCTCGCGCCCCCTGACATTTTGGAAGGCCCCTGGCTGGCTCGCCTCGAGTCGATTAATGATCTGAAGCCACCGTGTCGCGCACACATGCACAGAGATGACGCAGGGTGATTAATGGAAGGGCTAATAAGATGAGAAAATTAAAACCGCAGCTCATTTGGTGCAGTGGGAAACACTTTCTACGTACTTCTATCACCTTACCGGAGGCCGGATGTCGCCGTAGAGGATGGAAACAATGCATTAGGACTTTTATTTTAACGTGCAGCATTTGACATTTCTCAGGGATGTGGGTCAGGAACCATGCTCACTTTATTGGCTGCACCAACTTTTTCAAATCCAGAAAGATAAAACTTTTTTCTGCAACAGCCTCAATAAGTCATATGTTTTTGCCATTTCATTGTACTGCAGTTATTATCCCCTGACAGAGACTATATAATCACAGATTCAAGTTCAGCTACAGTTAGCAGTGATAACGAGCTGCCATATATATTACATGCCTTTTTCTTTTTAATTTTGGGCTTTTGGGTCATGATGCAGCGCTGCAAGTCTGCGGGTTTTAAACGTATCCACTCGCGTCTGGTGATGTGTGCAGTGACATTGCTACTCTGTTAAAAGATAAACACATGTGGCGTCGCTTGCATTGTTTTTACTTCACACATAATTCACCTTTCGGTTGTGTAGTGGCAACACATAATGCAACACATATCGCACTGCCAGATTTAATGTGTTATTGTAATGCGTTCTCTTTGGTGAAACTTGTATAGCTCTGTCTCCATTATTTAATTACATATTACTAAATCATAAAAACACTTCTCGCCTATGTTTCTCTTTCTCTCCCTTTAAAGTCATGCATCTTACTGTAACTATGTCCTTAGATGTAGATACTGTGTCGTCTGACCTCAAGGAATAGGTGTAGGGAGGACAATAAATAATGGATGTTATTATGAATTATCACATTCATTAAGTTAGGTTTTTCGACTTCAGAACTGATTGTCATAGAAAGATAGAAATAGAAAAAGGGAGCCAAACCAGTCAACTATGCGTTTTAAAAGCAATATCTGAAAACCATGAGACAGTGTCATACTTGTATGAGAATAATGAAAATAAATTGCTTTATAAAAGGCTATACACTGCAAAACGTATGCAGGAGAGACTCATAGATCATCTCCAGTTCCGAAAACACTTGATCCTACAATTCCCAGAATGCAACTGTATCTACTCATCCTGGTTAAGGCTCATGCCTTTCACAACCCACACAAGCTTCGTTAGAACGTTAGTCGAGGTAACCCGATGACATCACTAGGGTGATTGTATAATTGTATCCTCCTGTAGTGCAAAGTCATGAGTTAGAAAAATATATATTACTGTATGAAGTGCATCTGCACATACACACACACACACACACACACACACACACAAAATGGTTAAAAGATTCTGGAGGTCACAGAGGCCTCGATGTCAAAACTCCTGAGCCGTTTCATCCATCTGAAAGAGCGAGGCCTGTGGTGAATCAGATTTAAATAAATTAGAATCCCTGCCAATTGTATGTCCTTTCTGGTGAGTAGAATAAGGTTAAATGTCTTGCAATACAGACACGGAGGGAGCATCACTCAACAGAGGTGACATATCTATCCTAATGTAATCTGGTTAGGGCTTGACGTGTAATAACATGTCTTTCACAGCAAAGCATAAACACACACGGAGCAAAAATAATGCGTCAAATCTGAACATTTTGCTGTAATGCCTCGAGTTATGTAGTCCTCCCTTGTTACGTGTTGATTTTTATGATTTTTTTTAGTTTACCACTTGGACGCCGAGGCCTCTCGAGGGAGGAGAGGAAATAAATTGAGTTAAAAAGGTGAATAAAAACTTCAAGCAACGATAAAAAGGCACCTGCAGATATAAGTCGAACTCCGGAGCATTGCAATTAGTCCACCATCTTTCTCATTAAATGTAAACTTCTTCACGGCATAGCTCTCTGTGACATGTGCAGCACCTTTGCGTTTTGTGTAACTGTTCTGATACAATATAAAATCTTCTTATGTCAGCATTATGGAAGAGGACAAACCTCCACCCCCGCCCTCCTCTTCTCCCAGACAGCTTTACCTTGGGGCTAACTAACCATTGGCCTGCTCGATGAACCAAAAAGACTAAATGACTGGTTTTTCCCGCCGCGCATCACAGCCAGGTGTATCTAGACGGCGGGGTTGAGGATCCGGAGGCGCGCTTGCTTGTTAGTGTCAGCTGGGCTGGGTGAAAAGAAAAATAGCGAGGCGGGGAGGATCAAGCGCTGTTGTTGGAGGGGGGAGTAATAAAAGCAAACCTGCACCAAGGTTGTGGGAAAGGAATGAGAGGGATGGTGGCACGACCCCGGTTGGCGGCAAGATTCCGGTTCCAAGATTGCCGTTTTTATTGTCGTCGTTATTGATGGTGAGATAAATGTCAAGTTGCGGCAAAGCGCTGCCGTTATTTCCGCGTTAAGGTTAACGGCGCCAATGTGACATGAAAGCACAAACGGAGAAGAGTGAATTCAGCTGCAGTGTGATGGGGATGATTGTTTTTAAACATGTTGATATTTGCCCGAAAATGCATTTGCGAAGCTAATTAAACTATCACCTGGGTAGTTTGGAGGCGCTGGGAAACAGGGTAACAGGAGGCTGACAATTTACCGAGTGAAGTCAACAGTAGCCCCATCAGGTCGACCGTATCGGCAGCTGCTACAATCAATTCTTCCTAGTTAACACCCGTGGCTGTGCATAATGAAATAATTATGAATAGAAGGGGAGAGTATCTCGTTGATTTGCAGTTTCAATCTCATTTTAAAAAAAGGGGGATTAACCAAGGCCCACACTAGCTCAATTACACAAATGTAAAGCAAAAGAAAATAATTCATTCCAAAGATTGAAAGATTAATGGAGTCGTGGCTCTGTGGCAGTGTAGCACTCAACAGGTAGACTGCTGCTCGGCTGAAGGCCCGTCTTTGTACAAACCAGACTCGCTTGATACAAATCAGTTCTGAGTGCAACGCAGAAAACATTGTCGTCCATGCTAAGTGGGGAAGGCGAGTTTATTTAAAGGCCTGATTTAGCTCAAGAGATTCGTAAGCTAATTCTGTGTCAAAGACCAATAACGCTGCACATCTAATCTTTAAAAAGTCAGGCATATGACAGCACGGCTGTAGCTGGGTTAGAATACGCAGTGGGTTCTACATTGTGAATTTGACCTACAATTAAAACTCTTTCTTTGTTTGAATAAACTCGGACAATACTTTGCATCCATTGAAAATGGAAAAACAAACAAAAGAAAGGCATGATACCTTATTAATTGGCCCGGAGCCATTGAAGCAGACAGTGCATTAGTGAAATCATTGAGCATACCAGATGGGCAGGGAGACTCACTAAGCACTCCATCCTCTTAATTAAGTGCAATAAGTCAATATGGTTCATTGTGCAAAAACACTTTCTTTATCGTGAACCGTCACAATTACACACACCTCTGGTGCCTTGAAGCAGACACAGAAGTCAGAGGAGGTTCTCTTTAACTTAGGCCACGCTAAGATTTTCCTG
Source organism: Cottoperca gobio (assembly GCF_900634415.1). Classification (NCBI taxonomy): domain Eukaryota; kingdom Metazoa; phylum Chordata; class Actinopteri; order Perciformes; family Bovichtidae; genus Cottoperca; species Cottoperca gobio. Next base: position 8,894,565 of record NC_041356.1, on the reverse strand, counting down.
AAATCAGAACCCATGTTTGAAGCACTAGTCATCAGATGTATTTACATTCCAGTAATTGCCTCTCTATATGGTCGTTTTTTTTATTGTTGATGGTGGAGTCCGCCATACCTGCACTGGATTCAAATGGCCTTTCCACGCATTAGGATTTATAGAAGCGATTCATGCATGTAATGCAGCCTCACGGTTTACTGTCCGCCTTCTTTAAACCGCATCAGAGCTGTATCAAGTTACAGCTCATGCAAATGGCAGCTGAATCACAATAAAAGCATGCAACTTGCAAAACGCGGAGGGGCTTTAATTGTGAAGAAGTGATGGGAAAGGTGTTAATAAGGTGCAAAATATTTTTAAAAAGTGAAGGAAACAAGCCGACCTTGATGTCGTCTATAACAACTGGCTGATTGTGAATGAGGAGCCGCTGTGCTGGAACATTTATTGAGTACCAAGTCTTTGTGGTGAATGCTGTAGGGCGTTGTTTTTAGTTTGTTGAATGTTTGGAGCAGGAACACAAAACAGCGTTATCTTATAACTTTATAGAAACAGAAAAGCAGCGCTGGAACACGAGAACATGTAAAGTTATGATGGAGCTGCTACGACATGAACCAATCATTTTTCACATTATAATCTTACAGCTCATTAAAAGTCTTCATCATGTTTTCCCCCTGCTCTAGTGTGCCTCATGAAAAGCACTTTACAACCAAAACAGATTTTTTTTTCTTCCCTTTCCTTTGTATTGAAATCCCTGCGGAGATCTCACCCACTATAACATCCCCGTCTGACTCGCCATTGTGGCTTTCCTGAATTCATTAATTCCGCCGGCCTCGTCTCAAACACCCCTTCTGAACCTGTGCGAAGCCTTTGTTGTGCGGCACATCCTCCGCTTTGTTTGGTCGAGATGTCCAGTGACTATTGTGATGAAAGGCCTTTGATTTTTACAACAGCTTTTCATGTAGCACAGCAGGGTAGTACAAGCAATATGTGCAGAACAAACATCGGGATGGGGGGGGGGGGGGCGGGGGGTTGTGTCAAAAGGACAAAACTTTGGGAGCCCCACCGGTTTGAAAGCTGTTTTTGTCAGTCCAGTGTCATATGATGGCCATTATGCATTACAATTGAAGCTCCTGTTCTAAATGTAAAAAGGTTGAGCCTCAGAAAATCTAGTTGTGTGATAAATAAATACATGAAACATCCTCATTTAGATTCAAAAGGTGTGCTTTTACTCAAAAAAACTAAACAAATGTGTACACACCCAAACACACACACACACAGGTAGTTTGACGGATCACACGTCTGCACGGATGCAGGACAAGGATGTGAGGTCTAACGGATGTGTGTGCCTCCGTCTGAGGGAGCATCAGAGTGCTTTATCCGTCATCATAAGGACAGAAACAAAAGGTTGCACTGACTGAGCGTCCTGGCTGTGGCTGTTAGCAAACAGAGACAGAGCACACCGTGTGTTATGGGTTGAGGGGATGCTGCAAGACACAATGTTGTCTTGCAGTTTCCTGTGAGTCAGCCGCTCTTATTGCGACACACTGGTCCTTTAACAAATACATGTGTGACGGAGGTTACGTTATAGCTAATGTTGTGCATCTAATGCCGTGACTGTCTGCATTCTGGGAGAAGTTTGCATTCCAATTCACACTCTAAAGCCTGACGCATGGAATAACTGGCGGAAAACTTTCTTTAAAAATGTTTTTATTGAAGCGTTTCTCTCTGAGAAGTTGACCATACTGTAGCTTTAGTGCTGCAGGGCAGCTAAAAGCAAACCGCAGTGCAAAGACAGTTTTCAGAATTGGACCAAGGCACTCTAAAGCCTATTAAAACAGGTTGATTTCAGTTTATGGTGGTGAAATTGAAAGAAAACTTTCCGTAGTATAGTGCTGGATATAGAATATCGGCCTATTCCCACCCACCACCTGCAGCCATTCATTTATTGCATGCACTTTCTGTCCATTAAAAACATATTTCTTTCAATCATTTTCTCACTACGAGCGACAGGATTTCTCTCTTCTCACTGATCGGTAGTGGGGACGTCTGTGCGCCGATTAGGATTGAGCAACATTTTGAGTTAAGATGTGATGAAAGCTGCTGGGTTTTTTTGATCAGTCAGTCTGATCAAAGCACACACACAGTCCTCGACTGTTAAACTAAAGAACACTGCAGATTTGTTATTAAGCTTTTGACTCTTGCGTAAGTCATTACAAATACTTAATGCTATAGATAAATAGCTTTCACTTCCAGGGACTGTGAATATAGCTTTGGGGACTGGGACTTTTTGGGAATATTGAGTAGCGGTCGCAGGAAATTACATTGTAAAGCGTAATTAAAATGTGTCACTGCAGCACCAGGACTGCGCAGCCCCTTTGCATCTGCGCTTGTTTAGCTAGTTTGTTTTATTGACCGTTTTCACAGACAACAAATCGACATGTTCAATAGAGGCCAAAGAGGCTTTCAGTGTGTTATCCTCAACAACTTTTTCTCACTCTCTGGAAACAACATTGCGTCTGGCACCGGTGTCAAGGTGATTAAGGAAAAAGCAAACAACAAATCGAGGTGACAGGTGAGTGAAAAAGGAGTAAGGGATTCATGTAGCTGTAGTACACTGGCTCACGTACAGTGCCACACAGAAGTACAAGACTAAGGAAGTGAAAAGAAACAGAATGTAAAGCTGTATGAAATGCACTCCATGTCTTTAAGTCTTGCAGCTCAATTTTCCCACAATCCCTGTTGACATCAAGTACAAGACCTCCAGTATAAATTAAACAAACAGGAAATATGGAATCCAATTTCACACCAAAGGTTGTCTTAATCCATAATGAGCAGCAAGTGGCTTATCAATAACCAAAGCACACACATTTGAACAACAATAGGCCGCCGCTGTGGCCCGACCCTAATGTGATGAAGCAACCTGCTCGGCGGTGCAGCAACATTTAAAAAAAAAAAACTAAAAAAGGCTAAAAGGCGTAAATGACCCGAGCCATCGCGGGTCAGAACACGCATTGAATGAGAAACATACTCAACTGTGCGGATAATCACACGAGTGGCTGTGGGCAGTGTAAATATTAGTCCTACTGCAGTATACAACGCTAGTTCAGAAACAGCCATTAGTTCTTGAAACCCTGACAATTTTTTTTAGCTTTAGTCATATGCCTGCAACGTGCAGAAATGTTCAGAAACTCTGCAAAAGGAAGCATCCTGCTGAGTGTTGGACCCCGATGCTGAACGCGCAGACTGTTAGTCATACAAAAGGAGATGGAGAGACTCCCAGATGGCATTCAGCAGAGAATATTCTGCTCGGGGCCAATGTGTGAGACCTCTGTAAGCTAGATTCAAAGGATGTCATTTGCCTAGTTACTCAACAGAGCGGGGCAGCAATAGAACATGCTGTAAAGTGTTAGTGTGTGTACCTCAGCCCACCCTTGGTATTTCCCTCTGTGTCAGTCAAGAGCTTGGCACCAAAGGCAAAAGTCCTTGACCTACAATCATCTGGCAGCAATACATTATTAGCAGTTCAGAACATTTAGCTGGAAATGTTCTTCAATGCTATATGATATGATAAGCTCTGGTTGTTCTATTTCTTTCTCTTCCATGAGCCCAAATCACCAAAATGGCCACAATCTGAAGTTTGCCTTCAAGCAGCCTTCTGTCGTTTTAAATGCCAAATGGAAATGTTCCTCGAAGCTAAAAGCATCAAACGGCAGTTTTTCACCAACTCATTTATTCCCTCTTAATTGACATGAAGCAGCTACTTCCTTCTGCCAAAGTAATAAGCTAATGCTCTCTGGCATTGACTGTTTGCTATTGATAGTCCCAAAACTGCATGATGCTCGCCGGGGAAATTAATCACTCAAACAAACAAAAGAAATAAATATGTACGTCCTGAAATGTTGTAATCATGCAACTTGACTCGTGGAGTCTCCATCAAATGAGGTTTACATTCATATTTATGTACACTCATTGTTGCACAGTGGGTATATTCTTACTCTCACGCTGGTAGGAGTTCTTTTCTCTAAACATTAAATGTGCAATTTAACGCTTCGTTTGCTGATACTGTGAAGCTTCAATGGCGTTTGTTTGTAGATGGCTGTTAACTAGAAGGCCGAGGAGAAACATTAATTGGAAGCCGATGATCACATTTGTCATCTTCACAAATGCGTACACATATTCTCGTTTATACTGTTGAAAGTGCATCAACTTGGGTGCCGATGTAAACGTGTAAACTGGTTTCAGACGCTTTTCAAGCAAGGTGTCCTCTTATAAATCACACTCTTCTCTCCCACAGCCATTAGTTGATCGGACACCATTCTAACCTGCATAGCGCCTGCTGTAAATGCCAGTCATTAGTCCTAACAATGATGGGAAATGGATGGGCTCCCATGCTACATGAAAGGAAGCACTCATTACAATCATTTCATTTCATTTTGTTGCTTAAGAGAGTTATTTGAATCATTACATATGCCGCTTTTTCAGTCATTACGTCTTTGAACCGCGGCAATAAAGTACTGCAGTGCATTATGGGAGCACTTCATTTACGACAAAAATGGCTCTGCGGTTTCACACAAATCTGTCTCATGCTGGGGATTTTTCAGAATGCCTTGAATCGCGGGCTACTTTGGGAGAAGCAAATGGATTATTAAACTGTTCGTATGCCAGTGTTCTCCCATTAGACTCAAGTGCTGCCTTGTGGTATTGGTATGTGCTTTTCCAATAATAATAATAATATGATAAGGAAATAAATGCAGATGATCCACCCTGCATGTGGACAGTTTATGCGTGTTCCTCTGCATGTACTGCAACATGCTCAATGGATGAGTCAGGCCGATCATTTTTCTGTTAAGTATTGGATATCGGTTTTCCTTATCAATTGATCTGGGGATTTAAGTAGGCGAGTAAAATATCGTTATTTATTTCCCCACAACACCTTTCATTTCAAATATAACAAGAAATAAAAACAAGTTGCAAAAACGTCATTGTCAAAATGTCCTAAAACCTTAAGTGATGTCATCAAATTGCCAATTAAATAATATCTAATTTGTTGTTGTCGTTTGACGTCTGATTTTTAATGCATCACGCGAGGCAAAGAAAAGCTGCACATCCTCACATTGCAGAAATTAATGTTTGCCATTTTGCCAAAAAGAAAAACCATCAATTGATCATCAAAACACTTAGTTTTCCAGTGTTTGGGCTCAGAATAAACAGGTGGAAATGACCGCCCAATCAGAGCAGAGGAGGTAAATGATGTACTTAACGATAAACAAGCCCTCAAGCTTCAGACTTGTGAAGAGCAACAGAACCCGCTACTTTGTGTCCATATGTGTGCACTTAAAGACTTCATTAATGTAAAAAAAAAAGAAGATAGTGGTTCATTTTTGAAAACGCTAACACATCCTGTCATCCTGTATTAAGTGAGCTTGGACTTTAATACTTAAGTCAAGACCACCATCTTTACTTGCTTTGAGGGGCCTCAAAAATCATGCTGAAGTTGCTGTGAACAGGATATTGAAGGGAAAACAAATTAAAAACATTAACACACTAAAGCTTTGCAGATATGTTCACCGTGAACATTTTGTTTTGGCAGTAAGTCGTTCACAAACACATTACATTTAAACATTTCCTTATTATGTTGATAGAAGATGTATTCTGGGCAGCATTAAAAACATATTTGCGGTTGAATATGAACATCATTTTTAAGAAACAGGGTCGCTTAACCCACAGCTGCATGGAAAGTGTATCAGGAAGAAATGTTACTTCCTCGGCACATTATATTAATCATTTAATTACTTAATTATGATTTGTGTCAATTTTCACATTAAGAGTTTCCCCTGAAACCATTAAGTCGGTGAGGTGCCAGCTTACTTAAAAGCATGTCATTATCCTGGATTTGAATTGACTGTAGTGTTGCAGAGGCCTTTCCACCCTGCCAAGAATAAAACGCCGGAGCGATATTGAATGCTTGTAATTTATGGCAAACAAAAAAAAAAAGATATGCTTCTCTTTGTGTACAGTCAATGTTGAGCCAGCTCAGCGCCGGTCATTCCCCGTCTTGCCTTGTGGCCTGGTCATGCAGCCGCGATGCATCATCGCATATGACAAGAGTGCAGGGCGTCCTTAAACCCACCAGGCTACCGGCAACTCACTACATGCCATGGAGCAAGCGGATAGGCGCACGGAGAAGCAGCTGACTGAGTGCTTGACCTTCACGATCCACATGACGGCATGTCAGTGTTTGCAAACTAGAGGCAGATGAGAGTGGATGTTGTTCATCTAAAGACCAAACAACTGTTAATTAAAAAAAAGACCCTGAGAGTCCATTGCATCATATAAAACAAACATGCAGTATAAAGTCACTGTTACTGCAGTATATACATCCATGTGGCTGTGTTGGTGTACATAACCACCACTGCAGAGTGCTTCCAGGGCTGTTGAGATATTCTTGCAACCATATTATTCAATGCAAAATGCCTGACCACAATCTGTGCACACAGACATCCTGGTGTTTGGACGTTGTGATTTGCATTAGAACTTTACAGGAAAAAGTGTATCTCCTTTTCTGTTCTCGTCTCGGGCGAGTTAAGGTACGGTGAAGTACCTCACAGAGGGGGATCTACAGTAACCTTGCTCTCTAACACGACCAGAATGTTTAGGAGCCTTTTGGGGACTTTGGGGAAGTTTAGAGCTGCAGACACTTTGACATCAACATGAATAACAAAGAGGTAAGAACGGGTCTTCACATCTCTAAGGCCTTCACCTGGACCTGTAATGTCTTTTTGTATTAGAGTAGGAGGCTGAGGAGGCTAAAGAAGGCCCACTTGTGCTTCGCAGCATGGAACAGCGACTGTGTGGCTATTTGAAGCCGCCCCAGCAGGTTGTTGTAATATTTTTGATCTCGTTGAACAATGTGTTTTATAACCCGATTAAGCAACTTCTGGCTTTCAGTTGGGAATGTTAGCGTCTCTAATGAAATGGTTTTTTTCGGAATCATGGTTTGTTTGTTTTCCGATTACAAACTCCAGTGAATACGACACATCTGGTGTTATTCTGGTTACATCAGTAAGATTTAGCGAGACATTTCTTAGAGCTTTTCAAGGAAAATACACAAATTAATTAGATTGATCGAGGATTAATGACGATTCAGCACTCTTCTTCTTCTTCTTCTTCTTCAAAAGCTGGCTTTTGGCTGTAAGTGACATCACACCTCTTGTGTACATGTCATTAAGAAATATTCCAACAGCTTAAATATAATTCACAGTAATGTAGGAAACAGAAGGCAATTAGCTGCCTGAGCCTCCGTGCTTTATATATAAGATGGGTATGACCTTAGTTTCACATCACAGGGATGCTTTCAGTGAGGGATGTTTTGTATGAATTTCCCCCCATTTAAAATGAGACAGTTAAAAGGACCTTCTGCGGCTTCATGTAATTGCCATGTCCATCTGAGGCGGACCATTTTACAGGTGCCAACTTCATGTTTCAATATTCTTCAGTGCAGGCCAGTGGAGGAGCCTTCAGAGGACGAGTGCGTCACAGAGGAGCGCCGCTCCGTTAGCACCATAACGAGCTGGTGTCAGCTATTGCTGGCAGATTCATGGCTGCTTCTGTTATTTCGCGATTTGGTGTTTTTATTTGTACCACCGTGTAACTGACAGATCTCACAAAATCGTCTTTGCTGTTTATCTCGCCGCGCTGCTTGATTTACGCAGCCATAAATAAATGATTCATGCTTGCGAGTGTGTGTTGCAGTCATCACAGATTTGCTGCATCATTCCTGTCTGGCTTTAAGAAACGGCATCGCAGCAAGTCTCACCAATTTGACAACAAGCTGATCTGTTACACAATCTACCCCACTGTGCTGCTACTTCTATCCGGCTATGCGTTTCTGTGTGTTGCGTTTGTCTGCACGTGTGGCCCCCCCCCCCGTCTGTCCTCCCCCCCCCGTCTGTCCTCCCCCCCCCCTCCTTTCTGCGTTACATCACTCTCCCAGAGGTTGTTGTCACCGAGCAGAACGTCGCTCGGTGGTCTGTTCTGTCTGCAAAACCTGTACATGCAGCTGACAAGCTGTTCAGATATCCGCTCATCAAAAAAGGCAGAATGCACAGATTGACTCTGCCTGCACTGGGGGATGTGCACGTCGACACGCTCACAATGCACCCGCTCAGGTGCTTGGGAAACATGTGCAAAACGCACAGTGGCGGCTTATCAACCAACTGCCTGAAAGTGAGGATATCATTCTTCTCTGGTGTAATTAAATGCAATTCATGGCGCTGTCACAACGTGCAGAGTACAATTTTGTTTGCCTGTAAGGACGCTGTATGTAGCATTAGAGACAGCAGGGGGGGTGGGAGACAAATAGTCAAAGGGGGGGGAGAGCTGTGAAACCAAAACAAATGTAATGCTGGCTGCGTGTCTCACTCCGTGGCGCGGCGCTTGGGGAGAGCTCAAGTGGTAAACATGTTTTTTCACAGAGCGGTATATTGCTTTTCACAATTACCCATAAACAAGACCTGGCCTTCCTTCCTGAATGAGGTCTACGGTATTTGTTGTAATTTTCTTTAATCTCTCCTCCAAGGGTGTTGTTGTGAATAAAAATTCATCTGACCCAGAAACTAGCGGGGTAATAATGGATGTAATTAACACAGCGGGGAAGACTGATATGATGTTTATACCACATATACCCTCCACTCACTACCCCCTTTTTTCCCCATCTTTATCCCCTCTCACTAGCGATTTCTCAAACTAAGGAAATACTCTTCCTGCCTCTGCTTCTCTGCCCCCTCCACCCTCCACCCTGCTACTTCCTTACTTCTTTAGCTCCTTTGCTTCACCTCTGTATCTCTCTCAGCCTTCACCCCTCTCACTGTATCTCTCCTCTATCTCTCTCTGCATTTCACACACACACACTTTGCAAAATCTCACACACACACTCACTGCCGCCACTCTCTCTTCAGCTCAACAGCACCACCCAGTGGCCGAACTCTAATATGACCTTTTTACATAACCATTGTTGATGAGGTTTTCATTTTGAACATCTGCTCATATCTCCTTTTTTCTCCCCTCACTCATTAAGGCTGTTAGATTTTATTGATGTCAGCTTTGCCTGCATATTAATGATTTATATGCATGTCCGCTATAATAAGTTTGATTAATGAACAAGACGTTCTTGTTCGGGGTTATAACAGCGAACCACGACACAATTTGCTTTTCTTTTTCATAATAACATTAGAGGAAAAATAATATTAGTGTCCTTGTTTCGGATGTGTTCAGTTAAGAGTAAACAGAAGCCCAGCCACTGCGTCATCTGTTTAATGTCCTCTGGAAAAACACATGAGAAGCGTTTGTAATGTCTAAAACAAAAGATTATGTGTAGAGGATTTATTTAATTTTTGGGATTTTTTATCATTTTCCAGCTCAACAAAAGTGCTATAAAGACAGGAGGAGAGAAATTAAACAGGTTTGTGTTTTTCTAGTAACCCCAGTCTCCCATTGAGTCAGAGACCGCAGCTCTTTGCCACAGACGGCGTATTTTCTCTAAAGCTGAGACGTAATCATTAAAAAAATGATTTTCTGTCACTAAAGATTTCAAGAAAAAACATTTACTCTTACATCTTCAGATGTTTCAGCTCTTAGGTATGTTTTCATACGGCATTGACTTCAACTCTTCGGCAACATTTTCTGATTATAAAAAAAAGAAAGTCTAAAAAATAAAAAGGTGCCGATTAACTTTTTACACCAGAGTGGAGTTTCTTTCAGCACTCCCCGTCAGCACTGCGAGTGCGAGTGCAGCTGGGTTGAGGGTCAAGGCACTCTTAATCCATTTAATTCAAAATGTAAATTGAAACAGCTCCTGCACTCTGAATCTTGTATCTATAGACTGCTCATTAGAATCATTTAAAGGCAAAGAAAATCTCCTATTTCGCCAATTTTAGAGAAAGTCCTCTTCAAGAATGGACTGAATATATGAAAAGTAATTTGGCATCCATGTAGCCTATAGCAACCGTCTTCCATGCTGAACATACAGAATAGCGTTCATTGTCAGTAGCCTATTAAGTACTTTATAAAGAATTGTAATAGATATGCATGTCATAGATTTACATAAATTATCTAATATGTTCTAGTCGCCTCCAGTAGTTCTTAATGATCCGATTCAAGCTCTTTTCCATTAATTTAGGTAATAATTCATATAATTATTTTAAATAAGTTCTTGGAATTCAATTAGTTCAACTTCTGACTGATTATTTAGCTGGCTCTGTAACACTATGATGCATTTCACAAGGTTATTACTAAAGGACGAAGCTTACTTTTTCTAACTATGCGTTTCCCCCTGTGAAGCACTTTGTAACTTTGTTTTTGAATCAAGACGAATATGAAGTTATTGGAGTCACCCAGCATAACAGCAGCTCCAGTATGCAATATTGTACTAGTTCATGTAATGGTATTAGAAAACATTCCGACCCTGAAGTGAACTGAGTGAAGCCCTGCGCTCACTGTAACACTGTATCCATCATCAGCGGGCCCCTGGAGGGGTTTCCTGATGAGGCCCTGTAATACAGCCCATATTGCTCTCAACCCGCCTGATCTACTTGTAATTGCAGGTTATGATTTCATACATTTCCCATAAGGGCTTTTTTCCAGTCCCCAAAGAGAGAACGGAGGTGAGCTCGTGTTGGCTAAATGTGTTTATTAGAGATGGGGGGCTTCCATCAAAACATGTCTGCGCGAGACAAAAAACAGGCCAAGTTCCTTACTTAAGCTGTAGCATGGGCGACACACGCGCGATGATCTCTTGGGCTATGTTCTGTAATTGCTTAGACATAAGAATCGTCATGAAGTCGCATGATCAAGTGATGGATGCGATTATATCAGCACTGAAGGGAGAGGATGAAAAGGATATAAAAGGAAGCTTATCTGAGCAACTCTTGTGCTTATGTAGCACTGCAATAAATGTTCTGCTTTTCTCTGCACAGGAACGCCTTAAAATACATGAGCAAAAGTCTCGTTTTTAGCCGTACTAATGTGTTTTACCTGCACAAAACCTCGCTGTAGGCATTTAGTAAATAAATGACAAACTCACTTCGACTCCTAAAAGCACCCTACAAAGAAATCCCCCATGAAGGATTGTGGATGCATTGCATTTTGGGCTTTGTAGTCTGTACTTGAAAGATCCGTTTTTCTTGTTTGGTTGTTCCCCATTTCTTCGGTTACATATTGTAAACTGCACAGTCCATTGCCTCCACAGCTGTGCTTAATATCTAAACATGATGTCATGTTGTCTTCTGGGGACAAGCCATTTATTACAACATGACAGATAAGCCACAGGCATATATTAATGCTGTTTAAGACTGAAGTGTGTCTCCCTTTTATCCTGTCTGTAATGTTCTACCTCAGTAATGGAGTTGGGCAGCACAATATAGAATTTCTTTATCGTCATTGCTACGTCTAATGTGCACATCGAGACTGCAATATTGCATTCAGGGATTTTTGGAGTTAGTTGAAAATGTGTATTAAAGTAGAAAACTGCACTTTCAAATGTTACAATCATTTTTTACATTAGTGCCTTTTGTGTTCAGTTCAATAAAAAAAAAATGGAACTAATTTCCTTGCACTTAAGCAGTATACTGAAAGCAGAGCATTTTAATACACGTTTATTTAGAGGAAACAATATATATGTATTCAGCAACGCCATCTCATATTTCCCCTACACCGTGCTGCCTTACTATAGAGTCTGTGCCAAACACAGACTTCAGATTGATGGGGAAATTACAGAGACCTGGGTATAATGTCTGGAAGACTTGTTCTGCTGTAATGGTCCCCGATGCTTCAGCCGCTGCCTCTTAATTCCTCTCCAACTGAAGCTGTTCATTTGCTGTCTGGCAGCTGTACATAAACATGCATGCCTGGATGTGTGTGCATGTTCCAAGTCTGCAGTCCCAGATCGCTTCAGTGCCACACAATGGCAGTGCCAATCCAACATCCAACACAAGTCAGGACTAAGCTATCCGTTGTGTGTGTGTACGTGTCTGGCAGTGGGTGAAATACCTCTGTAGTGGCTCTAAGAACGTGATTGGAGTCCCAAGTCCCACACTCCCACAATGCTTCACTGCTACACAAAAGGGGGTGTCAATCCGCAAAGGGGCTGGTCAGTAGGAGTCCTCCAGCTAACTGTGTGCTGACTGACGGCCTCACACAGTCACACAGCCACCAGCTTCACAACATACTTTGCGTCCCCTCCTTCCCAACAGCGGCCTCTCTTCTTCTCTCGACTGTCTTTCAGCAGAAATCGTTTTCTGGTCGGCCTCCCAAAGAGAGAGCCTTTTTCCCCCCCACTTCTCTCTCTCCCTCTCTCCCCAAGGAGTCTGCTTTCTGAATCCATCATTCTCTGAAGAAGTTCTTGTCTCTCTAAAACCCTCCTTTTATTACCTTGTATATACACATATTGGTGCCCAATCTGAGTTGCTTTAGGGAGTCCCAGAAAACAAGAAGGAACTTGAAACTTTTATAGATGAAATTTGAGATTTCTTTCTCATAGAAGTCGACTATTTTAGCTGTCGGGCAAAACTTCCAGAAACTGCAATTTCATGCTAATTGGATGCAACCTGTTATATCGACGTGTCAGCATTAGACTTCTAAACACATGCTAAATATATTTCAAAGACGTGGGACTTTAAAACGTAAACATGCAATTTGTTCTCCTATTCCATTTTGAAAATCGGTTCAATTATGGTGTAGGTGGGCAACTTCCCACCACACAAAAGGTCTTTTAAGGTGTTAACACATTCATGGCCACTGTACATGGAGCAGTCTATCAATAATATGAATGTTAGCAGCACAGAAACAAATCCACATGCTGTTTTTTGAGGGGAATGTCGCCATCTCCTGGTTCGATAGAGGAACAGCTGTTTCAAATCTGACTTTGGGGCAATTTGCAAACTGCAAGACACCTGAAGGTGCTATTAAACCAACTGTATATTCTCCTAAAGTTTCACATTTTGCGTCGGCAGAACTGTTTTCTGTGTGCGAGCATCTGTTTTACGTAAGTGCCAAGCTTCGATGTTACATCACAGCCTTGGTGCCAGTAGCAAATAGAGTACAGCGGTGCAGACAGGAAGGAGAGCACATGGAGATACAGGACGACATGCATGATATACCCATGCAACATTACAATTTCCACACTGCCTGCATCTGCAATTACTTTTGAAATAACTGGAGATGCAGGCCGGATTAAATTAAATACATAATATACTGGATATTAAACACGAAAGCTGCATGACAAGACAATTAGTTTACCAAATGGCTATATGAGACTTTCAATTGAATAGCATCCAAACATCTGGGCTGCATGTCCCCGTCACTGATTTCACCCGACGTGTCTTCAAACATAACCGAGTATTGGTTTTATGACTTATTGCCGTTGCTTGCGCTTATTTTGAGTTATTTGCAAATGCCGAAACATGACTTTGTGAAAACAGCAAAGGATACAATGTTGGTGGCATAAGTGTCCACATTTATTTTTTCAAAAACACAATAAATACAAAGTGACAGCGGAGGTACGACACATTGAAAAGATTATTGGATTATATTGTGTCCTTGACGCATAAATTGGCATACTTATAAAAAAATAAATAAAAAAAAGTAGCTTTAGATTTATACACCTATTATAGGTAAATTTATCACATCTGAAAATAAGGCAAATCAGATGTTCCAGTATTTGTTGCATGCTGAAACAAGTGAAAAGTTTCACCTTATAAATTCCACTTCTTTCAATAAAAGATTGAAGGGGTAAATACAAGATTTATTGACTTGTAAATGTGTTATTTATGTTATGAAACCCAGTCGGTCAGTGAGAGGAATATCAAAAGAAGTCCTGTTTGTTTACAGCGTGTAGAGGATACACTTAAACCAACAGCTGCTCCGTGATAGCGGAAATTAGATTTAAGTCACCTCGTAAGCCAAGAGAATCCTGAGCCGTTTTGACACCCATAGCCATTTCAAATTGATTTACGACCAGTTCTTATTGTAAACACCATTCTCTTCCTTAATACCCCATAACCCTTTTAAAAATGTCTCACTGACGAAAAACCAACCTCTTCCAGCTGAGGAAAATCTGCTTGCATGGTGTGCAGAAGCACTCACAATTCCCTTACAAGTCATTATCAATCTGTTCCTTTCCTCCCATTCCACCCACATGCTGGAGTGGGCAAGAGAGCTCAGATCTAAGACAACTTTACTTGCGTTAAGCTCCCCATCTGTCTCTATCTCCATTACAACACACATGCACACAGAGACATCTCAAAGCGCACTTTATAGACTTGTTCTACAGTGATACTTGGTAGATTAGGAATTAGACATAACGGTTGGGCAGAAACAGTGCAGTCATCATGAGGAATTATTTCACTTAGTGGGTCGTAATGCTCAGACAATAGTGGAAAATGTCCACTCCAGTTTCTCAAAGCGATGTCTTTTTTTTTTCCAGTTCAAACCCCAAATAACTTCAGATAGATAGATAGATAGATAGATAGATAGATAGATAGATAGATAGATAGATAGATAGATAGATAGATAGATAGATAGATAGATAGATAGATAGATAGATAGATAGATAGATAGATAGATAGATAGATAGATAGATAGATAGATAGATAGATAGATAGATATACACACATACATATATATTTGAAGGCGTAAAAAGCCCAATTTGTTTTTCCAGGCACTCTCTTCTCAATAACACAATCATCAATCTTAATTTTTAAATAGAACATTATATTCAGTCTTATATGTGTGCGTCAAATAATCTTTAGGGCAAAGATACTTTACATCTACTGCAGCCTTGCACTTCGCCAGAAGCTTCAAGTAATGAACCCATTTTCTAAATAATTGGCTGAAGAGGTTCACTGCTTCACACACACCTAAGACATGCCATTATAATCACTCTGCCGGTTTTACATTTATTGTCCACTTGATGGCGCAGTAGAGCAAATGAAGCACCATGAAGCTTCGGCCCATGAGCTAACCAATTGGATGAAAGCTTCAATACTTCATGAAGCTTCATATCGCCATCACTAGCTATTACATACAACCCATTAAAACACTGAAACAGTCTACTCTATTAGCCTAAAAATAATATATAATAATAATAGATAAAAAATGAAAATATAGACTAGAAACAAGATATTTAACATTTGCTAAAAATATTTATATCGCTAAATTGGAGCATTTAAATTGGAGGATACTACGACCAACCTGGCACTTCATACTCGCGTTAGCTTGGCTCCGGTCGACTCGTTTCACCATTACATGCTAGTTCGCGTGTGTTTCTACAGACGTAAAGTGGATCGATTTCTTACCAAAAGAAGTTGCACACCAGGTGGACAGAAACAAAGCGTGACAAACGAGGAAATTCAGATTTGTCTTTGGAGAATCCAACCAATGCAAATCGAGAGGAAGATGCTGGAGATGTGGTTTGTGGACAGACAACAGCTGCTCCCGTTATAAACAAAAGGTACGAGCCACACAAACGAGCAGAGGACATTTCAAGACAAGTGGACAGGAATTGTTATTTGTCCTCCATGAGTCGAACCCTTTGTGCTTAATGTGCAAACAAACCCGCTCTGGTTTCAAGAGAAGTCATTTGGTATATTCCAAAACATTATCGTCTCTAGAGCGCTGAACCACAGACAGTTCCGAAAGTTCATTGACGACTATGACACCGAGTATGGTGGTTTAGTGATGCACAGCGAGGTGAGATGGTTGTCCCGCGGAGAAGTGCTTGAACGGTTTCTGAGCCTCCTCCCTGAGATTCGCACTTTCCTGGACAGCAAAAGGAAAAACAGGAGCCAGAGCTGGAAGACCCAAACTGGATCACACAGCTGGCCTTTCTGACTGACATCAACCTGTCACCTGAACACTCTCAAACTTGCAACTTCAAGGAAGAGATAAGCTTCCAAGCAACATGCTGAATGCAATCAGAGCATTTCAGAACAAAACAACTGTCCTGTATATACCTTGTTGTACCTATATGTTGGTCACTTCTAGAGTTTGGTGTCCGAGGAAGATGTTCCCACTTTGAAGCCACTTGTGCAAAAAGTGATGTGTCCTTTGTGAGCACATACACTTGTGAGTCAACTGTCTCAACCATGTACTCTATAAAGAGGAAACAAAGAAACCGCCTTACCAATGAACATCTTCAACACCTCACGAGGATTGCAACAACAAACTACAAATATGACATGAAGAAAGTCAAGGAGATGCATGCATGCTTCCGCTCATCCCAGTATTAAGGTAATGCTGCTTTCAATGAACGTATTGGTTGACTGCATTGCATATTGTATGTTACGGATGGGATGACAGATTAATAAGCAGACATGCTTTTCATACTTTGTGGCAAGTGGCTCTCCTATTGACTTTGTCCCATCAATGTGGCTCTCGTGTAGAAAATAGAGAAGACCACTGCTCTAGCAGTTCCACAGCCTCATCCCGCCTCCAAGCCAAACAGATTTCACAGACTCCCCCACCTCTTCCCATTGGTTGTCTGAGGCCAGAACCATAGGCGTCCACAACTCTTGGCACATATGTCTTCCTTGGTATCGTTTCAGTCGCCCCTTGTGGAGGAGAGTACCTCTAGCATGTATGTAGTACACTAATATTTCTTGTCCTGAGCATACATATAGTAATTGACTATTACAAATTGTAGTAAATCAAATACATAATAAATGCAGGAGTTAATTATATCACACTGACCACATGCAACCAGTTTAAAACTATGACATTATTCCTGACATGTCCATGTCCATGTTTTGCAGACAGCAGCTTCAGTGTACAGACAATAAAAGATTGCATTGCACATTGCATAATGAAACCTCCAAACACAGCAAGCAGCAAATACACACAGACAGACAGACAGACAGCAGCAGAGAGACAGTTAGCCACGAGGGAAACTAGCAACGAGACAGACAGGTGTATCTGACTTACATTTCTGACCTCCTCGCTTCTTTCTCTCATTGTAGAAGAAGCCTCCATGTCAAATAATGTCCCACTTGCACATGAAGGTCACATTGTTGACAAAAGTCCTCATGTCCGTCTCCCCATCGCTGCAAGCTAGGCTTACAACAGCACGTCAGCGGACACTGGCACCGCAGTTAACGCACGTTAGGCTAATTACATCTCCAGGTGTGTTCATTTAAATCTTGTTAACTTTCTACAGTTGTGTGTGAGAGACCAGTCACACGTGACTTGAGTTTCTTTTCCAAAGTAAGCGGCCGTCACAGTGTTGTAGCGGCATGACAGTAGTTTAAACTGATGTTTAACTGAAAGTAAAGCGTCTGTCTGTCTGTCAGCTGTCTTCTCTCCGGGTCAGGCGCGAGAGCCACTCCGTGTGTGAAGCAGTGTGAGCGCGCACACTGCGTCACATTTATCAACCGTTAAACCACGAGGGGGCGCTGTTTTTACTTATTGGAGTCAAAAGGTCAAATTGAAGGTAGAAATTCTACTTGATTTTAAATATTATAAAGGTTGTCCTATCAGATACAATTTTTATAAAAGGTCCAAAAAGGACATGTTTCAAAATGTTTTTAATTCCACCACTACAGTCCATATTTGAACAACAATTTGAAAATCTCCCATTCAACCCCTAAAGTTGTTTAATAAAATAGATCTTAATTTCAAAAAGTCATTACTATGACTTGTTTGATTTAAATACATTCAACTAATACCTTAATCCAAAGGCTTGAGAAGTGCGTTGGACTTTTCTCTCAGAGCTAGTTTTTATTATGACACCAGTTCTTAGATATCTGCAATAACTTATGGTTAGTCTCAGAATTGATTATGACATTATTCATTGTGTCTGTAAAGCCCTTCATGGCCTTTCTCCTGAGTACCTTTCTGACCCGCTAATTAAACATGTCACACTCTATCACACTTCTTAGATCATCTGGCAGGGACATTCTGGCTTTTCCAATGATCAATTCAAACATTGACAAAGTGGCTTTTGGTTTCCTCTGACCTTCTTCACTTCAAACCGTTCCATTATGAAACTGTAAAACCACAAACATTATCAGGCAGAATTATAATATAATATAATCTTTCTTTTATTATTTAAAGAAAATGTCTTTCACAGAGATGGTTAGCCAACACGAAGAAATTAAGCACTTCTTTGTATCCTTCTTCCGGTGCTAAATGATGTGTGGGTATGCATCAATTTGTAATCCTCTTGGAGAGGAAATGTAGACACGCAGAAGACTTTCTAAAAACACAATTTGCAATTTGCCATCCTCTAAAGGGCGTGTGTGGGTTTAAACTTGAGTATACCACGCAGTGCATCTCAGCGAGGTCAGAACCAAAAGTACTATTTGAGATTTCTTTAGGCTTCACAGGAAAAAAAACCCAGTTATGAACATAAAAAAAATAAAAAACAGTCAATAATTCTGCGAGCGTGAAACGCTTGTACAGCAGGATGCCTGCTGATGTTCTGACAGCTGCGACTGCCTGCACTGCTAACAGCTTGGTTCAGTGAATGTTGCTGAAAGTGAAGGTGTAATTGTTTCCTACTGTAATTAGGGCGAGTAGCACCAGTGATAGCAGAGTGACACGATAGTGGAGCTATGCAACACAGAGAAACTAATTCCAGTAATTATTTAGATGGATGGCGCTCTATGTTTACGGTGGCAGCTCTGCGGGATGCACATGGGCGCCGAGTATGAGGAAAACACTGAATAAAGCAGATCTGTGATCTCAGGCGAACGCTAAATAATTACCCTGTGATCTGCAAGATGCTTAAAAAAAAAACTGTCTGGTTGAAACACAAAAGGTAAGCAGTGTAGAAGAACAACATGATGAAGAATGCACCCTTGTGGAGGAGATTTTGTTGTTTTTCTTCATCCATCTGTGGTGATTTATCTCCTCAAGATGGATCCAATCCTAACAATATTATAAACAGCCCTCACATTATGTAGAAGGATGGCAACATGTAATAAATCCTTTTAGATTGGACAAGTGACATTGAAAGTCTTTCAGTCATATGTGACCTTTGGCGACCTCTAGTGGCGAGAAGGCGACATTACAGGCCTGCACATGTAGAGAAAGAAAGAAAAGAAAAGCAACGAGAAGTCTGGATAGTCGCTCATTTATTTAATTTTGCTTATTTCTGTACATACTTCCAGCACACATTTTTAGACATAATAAAACACTGTAATCCAAGAAATGTGAACACATTCTGTGACCAAAAATGGAGCAGGAAGAAGAAGCATGTAAAGTAGTAGCACACGCCGCAAATAAATCCATACACGTGGATGATCTGACAGTAATTTCAAATAGTTAGCTACACTATAATCACACAGCAAAAACTCCATCTGCTAATGAAGATCCAGCTCAAGCACAGTTACTAAGGTTACTTTCCCAGGTCAATAGTAAACTTTGAATAAGTAACTGTAAAAATTTTAATCAATTTGACCTTATATTCTAATTTAAATATTACTTTTATGTGTGAAGCTGCTGTAATTTCCATTTCACTGTGCAACCCTGTGTTCAAAATAAATAAATCTGTAACCTTGTAACCTGCTCATCTTCGGCCACATTTCCACTTCATGGGACGGCGCACAAAACAGTTTATTAAATTCAAGCTCTTTCATTTACTGCTGAATTAAAGCACACGCTTTAATAGAATGTAATGCACTGCAGGGTAGTTGTACCTTCACAGTCATGGAGGCCCTTAGGATGCACACCTGTTTCCACTGAATGAGCAGGTGACCGTCGTCTGTAAATACACAGCTTCCGGTTTGATTTGAAGACAAAGACAAGGAAACTGGTGAGACACGAGTGTAAACTAATACTGGGCTGGTGGGAGGGCACACACATCAATAATCCCCATCAATCTCTGGAACAAATTATGAACTGAGTTCATTTAAAATCCAATTATCCTCATTATTATTGTCAGCATTGATGCACGTTAATGATGCGTGAAATAGCTGAACATTTTTCCAGGCCAGCATTACGGCGTGGAGTGAGGGTGCGATGGCACAGAAGCGCCACCAGGTGGGGAAAGAGGGCTGCTGTGTTTTCTGGCAGAGGCAAATTGAGCTGACCTTAAATGGTGTGATGAAGAAAAGAGTGACTCATAATAACTAGCTGTCATTGAACTACATTTTAGAAATTAAAATATTGTATTCTTGAGGAGGAGTTAGAATGTTGCTTGTGTCACATGTCACATTTGGCATGTGTGTGTGGAAGGTATACGAAGGTCCTATGTGTCAGTAGCAATAAATGATGAATTGTTGTTTTGGCCTGAAGTGATGCAACTTTTTAGACACATTGAAAACAAATAAAAAGAAGCAATGATGAGCAATAACGTGTGCACTCCCTCAAAGATTGTGCTCGTACAACCTTTCTGGCTGTGACTACATCTGAGTTAATATTGCTGCGTAACTGAATACTTTTACACAATGTCCTCAGCAAACATTAGTCTCCCTTTAATGTAGGGAAATAAAGACAATGTACTAATGCAACACATGTGGACTTTAAGTGTGTCTGGCTGTAAACAAATCAAAAGTCACCCTCTAAACTCCCTTCCATTGATAAGGTTTATACACTGGCGCGTACTGTCTTTCAGTATTAGCCCGGAGAGAGTTTTTACGAGTAATAAACATCATTGATGACTTATTGTATCCCAGATGCACAACTAAACCGCAGCCAACTCCGAATCTCCAGGGGTTTTAGATCAAAGTGAAATCTTGGCCACTTTTATTGCGAGACACTGACAATGCTGTGCGTGCCTTTTCAAGAGAGCAGAGGAGGAGACGGGATTAAGAAAAGAGTGCAATGAAAGCCTCCACTGTAAACAACATGACAGTTCTTAAAGCAGCACACTGGGTTTAATCCCTGCTCTGTGATGGGTCTGACTAAACACACAGGGGGGGGGCTGGGGGGGCACCGGGTCAGACCCCCGTTAATCACGTCACGTGATCTACATCACTCACCATCAAAATGAAATTACAATAAAAATTAATTAAAACGCAAGTGTCATCAGAGTATTGTTCGGAGCATCTTTTCAGTGACTTTGAAGCTCGTGGCGGCGGTTGTGTGCACGACCCATCACAGATGGTCACGTTGAACACACATCACATTAAATTAGGGCCACGGCACCTCCAGGAAGCTCGATGAGCTGCCGCCGCCGCCGCCGCTTCTGAACCACTGTCCTCACCTGCGCAGTCTGGCAGGTGTTGGAAGCTTTATTTAGTAGATTTCAGTTTATCTGTCGGCTGGAGCCCTCGCTGGCAAGACCTGACATGCCTCTATTCTACTGGCTGTAATGAGAGCTATAAATAATGTTGTAATTGCTCTAACTTTCATTGTAATCGCTGCCATTACTGCATGTTCCTGTGTCCAACAAGAGTTGCTATATTAATTCTTTACAACTACTTTTGTAAGGATACCAGGAATATTTGACATTTTTCATGGAAGTGACTCATTTGCAGGGACATCGATCAACAAGAAGAAGAGTTTTGACAAGAAGAAGAGTTTGCATCTGTTGTCCGTGGTCAGATGTCAAAACACGCCCAGACTCAAGTCATCGCACCTAACTTCACGATCGCAGCGTGACTTGCATCATCCCCGATGCCCTTACAGCTGGAGCATTGTTGGAGCCTCGCCAAATTAAAGTTTGAGCTGAATTTGTGCAAGCAATGAACTGTGTTGGTTGTTTTGGTCGTAGCTATCGGACCAGCTCAGGGTGATTTACAGTGCAGAGTTCTCTTACAGATTGACGCGGTTATTTCAAAGCCTTTGGGCATAAGGCTGCATTATATGTGTTGAATCAGCACGGAGGTAGTAATATCACCTCATACAGCAAAATACCGCAGGAGCAGGGAAGGCTGGGGGTGACTGTATCTTGTGAAGTGGAGTAGAGAGGGCTGCTGGAGGTGCAATGGGCTGTTGAGTTTATAGTTAATATAAGCGTGGAAGGTGGAGGTCGCACCACACAGTGCAAGTAGTTCAAATCCACTGGCCTGATAAGAGTATACTACATTTGTAGAGATGATGTCATCAAGGTTATCTCAGTTTAATACTTTAAATGTACACCAATTTTAGAGCTAAACTAGGTGAGAATTTAACTTTATGGAAGTAATGTATTGTCATTGTCATGATGTTGATTAAAATGAAGTGCAATAATGCAAAGCTGGAGGGACGTAGCATGAAAAGTAAAAGTATTTTGGTAAAGTAAAGCTGCTTGTAACTTTGCCCCACACCATTTAATGAAAAGCACGATTGTGTTAAATAATCAAACGCCTCAATTAATAAAAACTGACCTTGACTCAAAGTGTGCCCTCCGCAGTATAATTAACTCCCATTCAGCACCCACTGAATGAATGCATCATTTCCTCTCACTGCAGATGTTTTCACAAATGTTATGTTCTCAGATTGCTGGAATAATGAGTGGAGAGCGTTGCAAAGATGAATAGACTCTTCTTTTTTTTCTCTTGTTGTTCTTGTACAAAGCCGTGATTATCTTATTCATTATCTGGCTGACTTGAGAGGTACAGCGGCCGCATCGCCGCTGAAAAAACATCACATTTGCTTGAAATAGAATATTGGAGAAAACAAGTTATTTAAGCCTTGTTTTATGTTTTATGTTGCTACTGCAGCATTTTGTCCTACTTTCCCGTTTGCAATGACCACAGGCTTCCCGAGGCTGAATGTTGCAATTGTTGGCCAGATTTTAAACTCATAATGTCACGTGTAGTTGCCAGCTGAGCCACCAGGAAGCCTACAGGCCTTTGTTTTATGACTCAGATGTGATCTGGTTCATTTCATTTACTCGCTAAAACACATGAAGCATATGGGGAAAAAGAATCAATGGAGGACATCACCTCACTGGATGTAAATCATCTCGATCATAGCGTCGGACACTGTAATAACTGTGTGGAAGTGCAGGAAGCCATGTTTTATCTCATATTTATTCGTTATTTTCCCAGCGGTAATGCATTCAAATATCCCGGCCGAGCGAATCGTAATGAATCATGTGATTACACAGTCTGAGACATCTGGACATTCTAGATTAGCACTTTAAATATGAGAAATATTTGTGTTCACTGAGGACACACACACACAGATCTTCCATTGGAGAGGCGCTGAACCGACTCTCCACATGACCGTATCTTACACTTTATACCAAAAGTGACACCAAATCCTGTTTCGCGCAGAGAATAAAACGCTAGCTTCCTGCGTCACTCAAGCAGCCGCCTCGGTGTGTGTGTGTGTGTGTGTGTGAGGATTAGGACGCGCATGCACATGCAGACTTGTATGTGGAGAGCAGCGTTTTGTCTCCCTTTGAAGGAGCCGTGTGACTCATATGTTATTTGAGGAGGTTTTTTTTTGCCTTTTCTAAAAGGTTACAAAACAAGTCAAGTGCCTCGAAGAAGAAAATGCGTCTCCTGATGATGTATGTGAAAGCTTTGTTTGTGTTGCTTCACAAATATTTAAAGATTATGATGCAAGAATAATACAAGTTGAATGACTAAAGACAATTAGGGTTAGGGTTAATTAGGGTTAAGCCTGGTTTGCTTGTATTTCACCCTCACTCCTGGTCTCCTTCTCATCTTTGGATATGTTTAATCAAATCAAGACGGATCACTGGTTTGGACACCCAGACAGGTCGGGTGGGTGGAGCAAGTAGGTGGGTGGATATTAATGCTGTCCCATCAGCATCAATCCATCCTTAATGTCCCTGCTAATGTCAAACTGTCCACAGCATGAAACATAAAGCCCCACTTATTCAAATGCAGCTGTACAGTAAACAAGGTTAAATAAATGAGGTTGGATGAATAAGTGCTCTGGTTATAGATGGGGATTAAGGACAAGTTAGTTTCCGCGTCTTATAAACCCACGCGGGACGTAAATAGACACGCAGCGTCGCACGAGTGCTCTAGTCTTTGTTTGGACACACGAGAGCCTCTATGAAATGAAGATAATGTGATTAATTTCTCTCGTCTGCAATTATATGCCGTGACATTAAATTGTTAATTATCATTTGAGAGCAGAACATTATACTGCAGGGGTGTGCTTTTGTTGTACGCGTGTGGCAGGGCTGCAGAGGTTATTTTCTCACGGTAATCTGAGGCACATTACCTGCCTAGAATCAAGAGTTTTACAAGCTTAGTCAGCAGGATATGTCTGCTGATCCTTTGCCAACTTAACCCAATATTGTACCAAGTAAATGACAATGTGTCGTTAGTCATTTCCTTCAAATTCCATATGCAAACAAGTGGTATGAACACTCTGTGGTTAAAGGGGCACTCTGTATATTTTATTTCAAGCTTTAAAAGATCAGTATGCTCGATATGAGGAGAACTGCAAAGCCTGTGAAAAGAGCTGTATCATGTTTTTGTAGCTTTTGGAGGAGCGCGCTAAAGTCTGACGATGTCATCAGGTTATCTCCGCTTGTGCTTAGAGACTACGAAGTCATAATGGAAAGTCCGCCTTGCAAACTGAGGGCGATGAGTTTCAAAGATATGGGCGTTCAGGGTCTGGTGAAAGCTATTCAAATGCATCATGGGAAGTGTAGGCTCAAGTAGTTTGGGATTTGTAAGTACATTAAGGACTAAAAAGCCAGGATATCCTGGACTCTGCTGTTCCGTTATTTAATTAATCCTCATTATCAATGTTTTAAATATGTCTCTTCAAAGTCCTATAACTTTATTTACATAAACGATTTTGTACAGCTATAATTACCAGAATAAATACCTTTATCTCTCCTTATAAACCCTTGTAACCAACACTGATCTTTGTAAAAACAAGGTGTGTGCTGACGCCTGCACTTATTGTCAAGGGATTAGGACCACTAAGCTAAATCAGTGGAGTAACAAAGGATTTCTTGTAAACTCCAGATTAATTGGGATTAAGCACTTAAACATGTTTAGGTCTTGCTGAGGCTGAAAAGAAGGTTTTCACTCCGGCGGTCCTGAGGGGTGGGGGGCCTACCACTTAAGAACACGGCTGAATGGAGGAGCCCCAGAGCATTAGCCACCTGAGTGTCTCTTAATGCCCCGCCGTGTGCGATGTAAGAGTATCACGTTTTGCCCGTGTTTCAGATTTCCCATCCTTCTTTTTCCAGTCATCCCTCGGAGGAAGCGAATGGATAATCACGTCCCCTAAGTCTCGACAGCGAGGGTGTAAAATTGGACCTGTGTGGATGGATATCCACCTGGGATGGTGTTGCATGAAATGGATAAACAAGGGAGGGATGTGCAGCGGTGGAGCCGGGGTATAAAAGGGTTTAAGTTGGCGAGTGGTTGTTTTTCAAAACCCCCTCGCAACTTATCTGCCCAATTTCTTTCCGACAGCGAGGGCTGTTCCGCTCTGTTGCACCGTGTTTGTGTCCACAAGCCCTATTAGCCTCTGAAGCTCAGGCTCTTCAAAAGTTTCAACATTCAGAGTTGCTCTGTACATAATTGCTTCCTCGTGAGCAATATTTGAGTTCAGGAATGCCACCGTCATTTCTGGCAGAATTGCACACCTGCTGAAGATAATGAAACAGGTATTATTTAGCTGTCATTGTGAATAATTCATTTAAACCATTCATTATTCCCAAATATGTTAATCTTTTCCTCCAAACTGGAGTTTGTTCTTCCCCCCCCCCCCCCCCCCCCCCCCCGAGTCTTTAGCTTTCACGTTTCTCTGTTGAGTTGAGAAACTTTTACTTTTCTCTCAAAAGAACAGAACAGGTCAAGCCGAAAACAAAACTTACATTCTGTAAGGAAGCGAGGACAGACCGTCAGCACACTGGGCTGCAACAATCCACTTTTTAAACCCACCAAAATTATATTTCCGGGCCCCATGAAACCACTTAACCAACTCCCAAAGATCCACCAGTCTTGCAAGACTCTTTCACACCATATCCAATTAAGGGCCATGTATTTCCACGACACACGTTCGGACCACGTGTGCAGGAGTTTAGCGCAAACACACACACACACACAGGGCAGTTGGAAACCCGAGTAGGGCGTTAGGAAACACTGTGTTACATTAGGCAGATTAATGTACGGGCGAATAAGCTAGTCAGACAATCAACCTTGTGAACCTGAGCTGTGTTTCACACTTTATTTTTAGCCTCATTGCACAATCGCTACATGTCTCAGTGTGGCTGTCTTCGCATTTTTTTTCCGGGCAGGTCAGGCTTTGAAAACATCACCGATTGCATTTGATGCAGGATCCTAAGTGGTTGGAAAACACCAGGCTTTTCCTTTCTAGTCATCCACTTGTTTTAAACTGCTTAATAGAACAGTGGAAGTTAAAGGAAGACACAAACAGTGACAGTTATCACACTTCCCGGGGCTGTCGTTTTGTAAATGAGTTCATTTAAAAATCGACAGATCTGACACAAAGAATCATGCAAGAGCACTTTAAGCGCGTGTTCACCAGCGAAGAAGACACATATATATAATGCCATATGCAACCCCACAACAACAAACATGCTATGGGAGTACGTTTGCAGCTAATGTACACTTTTGCTCTTGTATGTTTGCTTTTGGGATCTCTAATAAGACTCCGTAGGAACACCTCCCTTCCCGGCTCTGTGCACACCGCTGGAGAAATCCAAAGCTCGACAGGCCTGCCGTGCGTAGTTCCGGTTGCTACGCTATGATTGAACAACCACGGTTTGATGGGGGAGAGTTTAAGCAAACATCACGCTATTATTAAACTGGAGTTTGTCTAACAGGAGGCTATTTGACAGACTATAACTATAAGTCACAGTGAACTCACAAGAGGCCACTTACAGGTAGCTCATTACCGTGTGCCGTCACATCCGCAGAGTGGGAGATTCCTACAGCATCGCGGCTGACCCGTGGGGCTGTTTAGGACGTTGCAGTCTGGGAATAATATTTATACACGAAAACGAGTGGCGCCACCTGAAAGACGACCGCTCAAGGTCGAAATGAACATGATGCAAACATGCACTTTAGTACTTCACATAGTCATTACTCAAGACTCCCATTGGGCACTGACGCATCCAAACAACAGGATATTGACAGGAGGAGATGACAGATGAGATACGCGTCTTCATACTTCTGCACGTATGTGTGTGTAATCTTGCTGCAGCGTGCGTGCAGTCGACAAATTGGCCACGTGGGGGGGGGAATTCAGAGAACAAAAAGTCCCAATGCACAAAGAATTGCTCTCCTCCATTCTCATGATTCACTTGATTATCCACGGCGCTCACCTCCGACTGATATGACACACTATGAGAAATGATGAATGCGCCTGCTCGTCAGCTGCAGCGGCGGACCAGACAGACAAACAAATAAAGAAAATCCTCAAACAGGAACTTGCTGTTTGAAAGGGATATTATTGAAAGCGTCTCTCTGAGCTTTATTCAAATTCTTTGTCAGCCTGATCTCCACGGGTTTAGTATCAAATCCCGGACATGACAAGTGGAGACTATTTATAGCGCGAGAAGTGTTGAATAATAGCTTATTAGTTCACTCACTCTGAGGCGAACGTCTCAGCGTGACAGTGAGGCGATCCTGGCTCAGCCATTTGTTTATTTCGATATTTCTTTTTAAAGGAAAATCGTGTTTGACGCTACTGTTTACTGACAAACATCAACAAAGCCAACACAGGAGGCTGGTGGAATGATCCACTTCTTCTGTGCCTCTTATAGCGCCGTGTACATTAGCACCACTTCTCTTTGCTAAAAACAGCGCTATTCTTAACGTAGAGTAAATTAAGCATCCACCCGTTTAAAAAGGCCCACCAGTCTTTTAATGGAGGGAGGGGAATATGAACATGACCAAGTACAGGCTTTCTCTGGCACCGCATTACTGCCTTTCATATAAACATGACTCTGGGGTCAAGTTGTCGCTAAGTGTTCTCGGATAATGTGGAGGATAAGTGCATATAAATACACTTTCCAGTGGTAATCCCTCCCTTGCAATGTACCCTTCTCTTCTCCCTTCCTTCATACACCTGCTTCCCGTCCCTTCCTCACATATATCCATCTATTATTCTTCGTCGGTGCGTCTTCCCCTTCATCTCGCCCCTCCTTCCTTTCATCAACACATCCATTATTCCTCGTCGTTGTGTTCTCCTCCTTTGTTTCCCCCTCACTTCTTTTATTCTCTCATGCCTGTCCCTTCCATCACATCCCCTCCGCATTTTCCTGACCCTCCCCACCACATATGTTTTTTTTCTCCCTCTCTCCTTTTCTCTCTCTCTCACTCACACACACACACACACACACACACACACACACACACACACACACACACACACACACAGCAGTGGGCTCATGCAGCATTTTATCACAGTCAGCACTGAAGGGTTCGACAGTGAGGAACGAGCAAGGTTCCTCAGTTCCAAAAAGAGGATTTCCTCCGAGGGCGAGGTTTCTCAAACTATAGATTCAGCCCTTAAATAGTGCACGGCGGTAATATACTTTAATGAAACTCAACTAAATTTGTAATTGAGGTCACAGGCTGGAG
Source organism: Cottoperca gobio (assembly GCF_900634415.1). Lineage (NCBI taxonomy): Eukaryota > Metazoa > Chordata > Actinopteri > Perciformes > Bovichtidae > Cottoperca > Cottoperca gobio. The sequence goes on along the minus strand of NC_041356.1, from coordinate 8,866,105 downwards.
TTATATCTTAAACAATTACGAGCGATAAGATGTTGTTGGCGATGTTATTGGAGCCATTAAGGCGAGAGTGTTGCTGAACAGCAGCCACAGTCGCAAGACATGGCGATTACATTATAATGGCTATTTCAATTTTCCCTTGATTTCCCATGGTTCTCTTGAGTCACTTGCTTAATGACATCACCATTAGGTGGAATGAGTTTATAAGCGTGTCTCCTGGCGAGGTATGGCGTCTTCGCGTCCCGTTATGACAAACCAGTTGACATGTTTGGGATGTTTAAACAAAGCACAAGCAGATCGTGGAATCATTTCAGTCGCACAGCAATATAGATATTTAACGTTTGCTATCGTTAGCTGACATTAGCCACCATAGACCATTGGCTTAAATTGACAGTTGCTTGAGATAAAACACAACACATGTGCAGCTGACAGAGGAATGTTTTGTGTCGCCCCCATTTTTCACCCATTTGTTCCAACATTTCCCAACACAACTTGTGGGAACCATCATATACTTCAAAGTTTAACTCCCTGGCTGTCACCCGATCCCCCTGCCTTTTCCCTCCTCAGGTTTGCCGGTGAAGAAATGACAGCCCCCATTATGCCAACACACTGCTGCCAACTGTTTGCGAGACACCGGACGGAACAGCGGGGGCCATGATCCATAATTAATAGCCCTTTTGGTTGTTTTAAGCACCAGGCCTATGCATATTTTAAAGAAATATCCAGTGAATATGTTATGTATAGGATTGTAAGACGATTGGACAAAAAGAATCAGCATCCCAGAAACTGATGTGAACTTCGTCTCACAGCACAGCTTCCTCCCAGAGCGCTCAGTTGCTAGGGGACCAGATGACTAATTTGGCCATTGCATTGAATATGAGCTTTAAAGGCTTTCCAGAGATATTTTTTGACTATCATTACATGCCAGAGACAGTCCAAAGGGAAACATAAGCAATTTGTCACATAGGGATCCATGCGTCTATGATATCTCGCTGCTAATTTTAGAGAGACAAAGTAGCTTGTCAGGGACGTCTCGTACGGGACGATAGAATTTGCTCTCGTGAATGTCTGACGTTATAATAATATATTGCACACAGACGTACTGTAGCAGCCCAGAGCGGTTGTATTAAGTGGCAACAAGAAGGAAGTGAATGATTAAAATCTAAACTAAATGAAAGCTGCATTGTTATATCACCAACGGATGAAATAATTATGTGTAATGTGAAAGGTGTCACCCACACCCAATGAAGTGCTTTAGTGTTTTTTTATTCATAATTGTGGTTTTATGGTGCGTAACTTTACCGTTTGATTCAGTTGCACTGCTCTCGTCAGCACTTCCAGCCACAGCAAGCAGCTGTTTCTAGTAAAAAAAAAAGCTCTAAAGATCCACAGCGCGCTGCCTGCCAGGCACCAAACGATAGACTGACAAGTTAGCAAGCCAGATATGTGTCAAAAGTCAAAAGGTGATGAAATAATGGCCTCATCTTCATCAGGTTGTCAGAAACACGACTTAAAACGAACGCTAACGTTGCTAACTCTTGTGGACGTTTGAGCACGTTAGCTTAACAATTTCCAAGTCATTTATGTGTCAGATGTTGTTGTTATGCAGCTAATTATTCTGCCCCCCCGATGAACAAAACAAATCTGTTTATGCAGCCGTAAACAAATAAATCAGCAGTTAAATCACGCATTACATTTAGCTGGTTAAAAAATATGAATACGTCTAATAAAATGCGTAAATGAAAGTGCATGATGAACATTATCATCGTCGTCTATTATCTACATTCCACGCTGAGCTTTCCTCCTGCAGCTGGTAACAGTAAAGCACCTTATGTGGGAGCTTTCTGTGTGATCCTCGCACCCCGAGGCTACGATCACACCAGCCCCTTCATCCCTTGACTTTTGTTTTGCAGCACATTTATGGTGCGAGCTGAGCATCAGCACATTCTGAAGCACTCAACGCTGTCCCTCCAGCGCTCCATCAAGTCTGTTTTGAGGCTGCCAGCTTGTCATTTAATGCCTCAATGAGGTACATGCGCAGACACACCAACATCATTGTCAAGAGGGACAGTGTGAATTAAAAAAAAAAAAAACATCCGAAAATAAAGGCTCGCGGCGGAGAACACAGCAGGGGTTCCAGTGATGGGTGGATGCCTTAAGCACTGACAGCTTTCAAGAGACAGTGATTGCCTTGTTGGCTTTCTCTTACATTTCAGGACTGAAGTAGCTGCTTTTTCAGAGCAACGTTACAATGTATAATACATATCCTCACACATAGTGCACTTCAATGCCATGTTGCAGCAAAACAACTGGGAGTTTTCTCTCCAATTTCTCCTCAGATGTGTGGATAATTGGATTTGGTAAAAAAATATAAGAACTGTATGATTAAAAGGATACCTTCTGTGTTGTTCATTCTCTCCACTCGTATTTCATGTTTGGCTTTCGTTTCCCATGCTGTCTCAATAACTTCTCCTCATTTGTAGGAAGCCGAAAAGGACAAACACAGAATCCCTTGGGTTACACAACGCTGGAGCACACACCAAACTCGCTGTGACGCAAGAACACACGCGCACGGGGCAGGCGGGCGGGCTCGCGCGCAGTGTTTTGGCGAACAACACTGCCCCTCTCCTCTTTCATTAGACCCATGCACAGGTGCAGAGCGTGCTCTGTGCTGATGAAAAATAATTTATCAAAGTCTGCGGTGGCATTGCGGCAACCTTTTTCTCCAAATGTCACCTTCAAAGGAGGCTCCTTGCTCTCGCATTATTGTTCTAAGGCAACAGAGCCCAGAGGAGCCCGGGGCAACTAAATGAGGTTCCTATTATGAACGCTATGATTAAGTGTCCCATGGTGCAGTAACAAATCCACAGCTCACCTCACCCTACCTTTAATCTACATTGTCTCCCTGAGAAAAGGGCAAAGTCAGTCTTCTCACCTATCAACCCCTTTTTCTTAATTGATCCTGATTTCACTTTGTTCAAGACTTTCATGGTCCTTTAGTGGTTCTGGCGTAGGCAGTGCTGCACAGTAATTGTAGCCTGAGCTGAATAGCCCACGGACTCATGTTGCAACTCTGCACATAATATCTGAGCTTCTCATTTGCTTTACCAAATATAGCCTGGAGGGAATTTGCCACATGGATTACAGTTGTGTGACATCTTGATACTACAGAGGGAGAAGGTCGAAGTGCTGTTTTGGGTTTTTGTTAAAAGGCTACTTCATCGATTTTTCACATTAAGTTCAGTTCACTCACAGCGGGGACTAAAAGTCTTCTGTGGATATGGACGGAGATTTCAAACCTAAATTTGTTGGCCATTCATTTCAATGGGGAATTAAAGGTGCTCTGTTCTGACCTTTTAGTAAACAAACAAAAGCTTATGTTTACCAGCTAGCTCTTTTCTTGGTGCTGCTGTACTTGGTGCACTAGCACCACCGGTCGATCGGCAGAATAATGCGAAACCATTGCTCTATTGCGCTACTACAGGTAAAGAAATGGTACTTAGGTGATTATATACTTTAATTTCAGTCTAAATTATCTCCGACCTGCAAAATAATCTGCTGTTGTTAGCATGCTAGCCATGCTAGCTCCTGTTTCGAGTCCTCTGAGAGAAACCGAAATCCTCGTCTGGCTAAAGCTAATGAGCGCCTTTTATCCAAGTGCCATTAAGCAAGGCACACGGTCCCCAGCTGCTCTGATTGCACAAGACACTGGCTATAATGAACATCTCCCATGTGAGGTTGCAACTAATTGTATACACGAGAGGCAGGGTGCTATACTGACAACAACAGGCAGACCCCCTCCCTGGAGTGTTCACTTGGGTGCAGATCTGGCAGTTTAGACAGCTGTGGCATTTGTTTGATATGCTTTTCATGTTCATCAAACTAGTAAATGACCATGCATGTCCAGCGGGCTGCGGCGCTGTCATCTTGTGAGGAAGCACTAGCTTGTGGGAAAACTGTAAAAAAACATATTATATAGCGAGCGCGGTCGTTATTGAGCGGTTCTTACCCTGCCCTCAGAAGGGGTTGAATGGACCAAGAGCAAGCTTTCATGAATCATATGTATACGTTAGTGAAGTGCCTCTTCTATTTGAGCAGTAACACTCTCTATGATGCAGCACCATATGAGATAAGACACCTTTAAAATGAGTCGGACAGGATGCTGAAATAAAAGGCGCTCCTTGGAGAGGCAAGAAAATGAAGAAAGTGTTAAATGGATGATTCATATTGTAACATTTAACAGCAAAACTTCCAAATGTTCCAGCGAGGTGCCGTTATCTACGTCGCGTCCCGAAGTCTTTGCACACTGTGATTACGAAGCCTCTTAAATCTATTCAACGAACTACAAACATTTTTACCAAAGTTAAAAATGGCTTTGAGTCCATTTGTAAATGGGGGCATTCTGGGAGCAAAGCACTGGCAGAAAGCAAAAAAAAAAATCAATCTCTGCTTTGGATGATAGATTATGACTTCTCTTGCACTAATGCATTCAGTCTGTGCCACTTGTGTTTATGGCGTCACGCATTGAAAAGATAAGAGCCAAATGTTGACCACAAAAATGTTGTTGTGCTGAAGGTTGTTGGCGTTGTTTATTTTCCTCCTCTTACAGTACTGAAAGAGAAATACTCGACGCACAGTTGTAAATGCAGATGACTGAATGGAGTGAGGAGTGGAGCACAACATGATTTTGAAAGAAACACACACAAGACCATGGAGTATCAGAGGAGAGCAGAGCAGCACCGAGCAGAACATAATGGGAAACACCGCAGATCAGAAGGACACAGTGGAGGATGTGACAAAAAAGCATAAGTGAATCTTCAAGAAAAACCACATCTGGTGCCAAGATGGAGGTGCATTGGATGATTGTGTGCAAACAGTGTAAACAAACAGAGATAAAAAAAAAAGGTTGCTTTAGTTGATGTTGGTGGATTCAAGCAAAAAGTGTAAAGTCTGATCATCATGAGCGATTACTCTCCCTGAAATGCGGCTTTGTCCGCAGTCCTATTTAGCTAAAATCCACTTTAAAATCACAATGAAATATCATTCACAGCTGCCCGAGCACTGAGGACATCCAATATGGCTGCCAGTGGCTTCTTTATGTCACTTCACATAACACAGTGGTTTCCAAAGCCTGGATTTCTTTCCCCCTAGCCTCCTAATGAGGCACATATGGGATGCGAGGTGGATGCAATTAACTGCAATTAACTAGCTGGTAGGAAAGAAAACCAGCACCATTTTGCACCCTGAAGACTGAGCTCGGTGTCGCGTACTAAAGCAAACTGAGATGACACGAGCTGCCCTATATCAAATTAACTGCTCCTCCTAACAGCGACTCCCAAGACTTTCACAACTCGCACTGCAGATGAAGCATCCGTCGCTGTGTAGTGAGAGGGCCAGAGACACTCACAATGAGTGTCTCAGCTCTTCTGAGGAGGTGTACAGACCATTGTGAAGTAGAGCGAGTCTTCATTGGTCCCTCTTAGTTCCACTAGAATGAGCAGGAGCAGAGGCCGGTGTTGGATTGCTAAAAATGAAAAGGGAATGCCTCACTTAGAAGGCTTTTAATGTCATTAAATAAAACTTATACGATGTAGGTTAAATGAATGAAGGAAAACTTCTATACTATGAGAAACTTGAAACGTGTACAATGAACCTTTTTCCCATTTTAATAGTACGGTTTGGAGATTAATTGAAACTAAATGTAGATAACACTATGGCAGAACTTAAACCCAGTTGACATTTCTAAGTCGTGTAACTGGCCATACATATTAAAACCTGTAAGTGTCTTTGTACGGAGAGGAACACGAGTCTAACTTAGGAGGCTGGCTTTGTTTCATGAATATAATTCATGTTTAGTGTAACTTTGATGGTGTACTCAGAACAAGAAAGGTCAGACTGCAAGTCAAGGCCATAGAAAGTTGTACAGTCCCTTCAAAATAAAAGTATTTCCATCTAACTCTTGTTATTCAGTAGGAATCCGGTTAATAATGTAGCATCACTTAAAGTATGTCCATGTCATACATCCTCCTGTACATCCTGCCATGTACTGTAAAAACGAAAAGAGACACAATTCTCAGAAAAGTACAATTCTATGGTGTCACATTTCTTATAATATCCTATGTTTTTGCTGAAGAAGAAGTAGTTGAAATGGGGCACATTTCAGTGTTGAATTTCCACAGTATTCTACACTTCCTGTTACAGTCCAGGGGGCCGTAAAACCCACATAATACTTTACAAGTGCCGTCTGACTCTTTACTTGCAGTCGTTTTACGACACTGCCACAGTTTAGAGACGCTTTGCATTCAAATATCTGTACTGTACACTGACAAAAACAAGACCGCGGCACTAAACGCTGACACATTTTCAAACAGCGGGCAGACATGTAGTGTAAGCATACGTTGAGGTCTGGACGGTAGCATTGAGAAGCTGCATGAACTCCCATCTGTTTTTTGAGAAAGCTACGACTCCTGAGTTCTGCTGCTGACAGATTGCCAGGGAGCTAAACATACTGAAATATCCTCCATAGAAATGTGAAAATATCGGGTGCTGTAATGCTTAGTGACTAATTGCAGTGTACAGGTACTCACTGAATTCATTTTTTTTTTTAGAGATCAGCACATTCTGGCTACTTGCATTCGGTATATAGGACTAAAACTTGGCATGGAATTTCTTTTTGGTATAATAACACAGCTAAATTAAATATAATAGCCTGCCTTTATAATTTTAAATGGCCAATTATAACAATGATCAAGTCTAGCATGTTAAGTAGTTAGGGTTTTCCATGCTAACGCGAGACAGCTTGGGGCCAAGTGGCTTGCAATACCAATAACGTGTGTCCAATAACACAATCATGTGTATACGTGTGGCGCTCCAAGAGGCCAGCATGCCTGACGCTTCACAAGGTGATTGAACAGCTGGGCGGAGGTGAGAAACTTGGCAGGGTTTGAGAGGGATTGTCTAAAGATACCCATATTTAAATGATTATCGCATCTCGGAGCAACTATAAACAGTCTCTCCTTCAGACGGAAGACCTGTGAATGAACTCGTCTTTTGTCTCCGGGCTACACTGTTGACAACGAAAAAGGACTGTGAGACTTAAATGTATTTTAGTGCGCTGTGACATCACTGTTGGGTGTGGTTTCAAGGGCAACAAGTAACACTCAGAAGTTTAACTCACTTAAAAACCAGAGAGAGAAAATTACAGATTTGCTTTTATATTTCAAAAAATGACATCTCAGGCTAGTAATGTCACTTAAGTCCATCTTCTATGGTGTGTAAATGTTGCAGTTAGACACAAAACTAAACTTTTTGTAAATCTAGCCAATGTCAAATGAAGGTTATTGTCTGGGAGGATCACAAAGGGTACTTTACCTCCCCATACCGCTTGCATACAGTGATAACTCAGGGCACTCGGGGAATGGGTACGAAGGAGGATGGAGTCAGCAGGAGAGGTCGCTTTTGACGGAGAAGACGGCTGATGTGGATTCCTCACTGCAGCTCCTAACGAGAGCCCCTGCAGGCTTGGGGCCTCCAGCGATGCTTCAAGGTGACTCGATTTACCCTAAAACGCGACACAGGAAGACCTTGATGTAAATTATAGAAAAGTGCAACAAAAAAAAAACCTGCCATTACAAAAGGTGAAGATCTCTATATTTCAACAGTACAGGCTGAGGAGGAGTTCATGTACATCCTGTATAAATGTTTCAGAGAAAGCCCACGTGGTGGTTGCAGGAGCCTGGTAGACGAGGAGGCAAAACCATGGCTCAAAGGCTGCTGTTTGAGTCCCTGGACCACCTGGAAAGATGCAGACATGGGAAATGAATGAGACATGCTCACCCTGCCCTGAAAAAAACATCTGTGATGATGCATGGTTGCCAGAAATATTTTGGGAAATGAACATGATGTCTAAAAAAAAAACTTACAGAAACATTTTGCCGGCATAAAAGGTTTATGAAGGACATGGAGACAGCACATTGGAAGTGCTGGGCATATACATATGTACATATACTTACTCACTTTTGGGGTGAATTATGATTGGCTGTAAAGGGTTTGTTGTTTGCCCTTTCTTCACCTTGAACTCATGTAAATTACAATAGATGCCAATGGTGCAGAAAAGAACCCATCTTTCAAGTCAAGAAGGGCACGCTGCAAAATAGATTTTGCGGTAAATCACTTTAATTAACCAAGTGGCCAAGAAATGAATAAAGAAATACTTGTTCTTTATTTGAAAATGATGGATTATGTTATGTCAGTGCAGAGGTGCATCTCTGGAGGTTGTTTATAATGGATCTTTGGAAAAACAATAAGAGCCTGTGACCTTCAGGAAACCTTTGTTGCATCTGACTATAGAACAAATATTCTGGTGGGTGTAGATTTTTCCATATTGTATTAGCAACGAAGATAAAACACTAGCATCATCATGTTTAGCAAAGCATCTTCAGATGCCCTAGCTTGACCTCAATTTTAACTGAGGCTCTTCCACTTGACTGAATTTCACCTCGAGCAAACATTTCCATGCGTCCGTTTCGAGATACCATATCGTCTCATCATTTCTTCTTCTACATTGGAGTGTTTTGTATTCTTCATTAGAGTTTGTGCTTATCTTGTGTGCATTGGTAATCCCTCAGTGGGCAAACATACTCTGCAGAGTTCAATTGGCTCTCCATGACGAATCATTAATGGTAAAAGTGAATGATCACCTATATATATATATGGCAATTAACTCTGACTGCATTGCTTCACTTCTAAATGAAGGCCAGCCATACTTGTCCTGTAAGCAGTTTTCTCCTGCCACCTTTCATTATCAGCCCACCACTCTCAGCATTACAGTATGCACGTTGTAATGTTTAAAAACCATCACAGGATATGTACTGTATATGTTTGCGAGCTAGGGAAGAAAAAAAAAAAGAGCTGAGGAATGTTATATATAAAATAGCAAAGAAAAGACAGCTGGCTGACAGTTCCCCACATCAAGGCGCAGACATTAAACTGCAGCTCCAAATGAGCTATATGTGTCTGGTGGCCTTGCAATGTTCAGCGAGAGGTAGGAGAGAAATAGTAGCGTTTCATTTGAACGCTGACAGCTCCCCAGATAGGCCAAGGTTAAAGCGGTGGTAGGTTTTTCAAGGGGATTTCTACATTTTTGATCAGGATGAAATAGTATCTTGAGAGAGCAAAACTCTGAGCCTAGGTACTTTCTGATTTAATTGATTATTTGAAAGCATGAATTTGTAGAGCACTTATTGTACATTTGAGGATTGGAGGTTGCTAATGTCTCTCTAGTGCCTTAAAAATAACACAGATGTGCACCAGATTAAGGCTCTTCTCTGCCTCATTCATCTTTATATTCCAACTGCAAAATGGAAAAGAGGAGATGACCCGTTTAATGTTCTACAAGAAAGGCTCAACATGGTTTTCTTGAGAATTCATAGTTCAGCAGTTGGTTAAAAGTTAAAGTTAGTTAAAGTGAGTGTTACAGGGTGGTGAAAAGTGGAGGACCCAAATGCAGTACACGGACAAGAGTATTAAACACAAAGAGAGCTTTATTTATATAAAGCTTACAAATACAAAAGGTAAAAAGTCAAACAGAAAGAACCAACCAGGATTGACACGAGGGAACACGAGCCAGGACACAAAGAAGCCATAGGACCAAACACCATGTAACATAGTTGACGAACTGACAAGGAGCAAATGACACGGACAGATATATATACACAGACACTAATCATAGGAACGGGACACAGCTGGAGGAGGCAGGTAAAGACAGGGCAGGGTGATTGGACACAGGAGGATCAAATAATCACAAAAGGAGGGAAAACACAATGACAGGAAGTAAGACTAGACATGACACAAAAGGAGTGAAGCTTTCAAAATAAAACAGGAAACACGAAATGACAGTGAGACTATGTAACTTTATGCTACTGGTCATATCAGACCAAAAAGTGAAAACTGCTGAGTGTATACATTTTCTATTGCTCGTCATTTTTGCGCTGCATTTGTAGGAGAACATTTAAAAATCAAAAGTTACATAGTCTCACTATAAAGTCAGCATTAAAGCAGAATAATAACTCAGTCCACCTGTCCCGGCTAAAAGCCCCCGATGAATATGTCAGCATATAAACCATTAAAGTTCCTCTTCAAATGGCGTCACCGCCGATTATAAGTCGTATAAAAAGTGTTGGCAGGAAATCAGCAGTTTGCAGGGTGAAGTATGGGTAACAACAGGTTCCTCCTAATTGAAACAGGCGCAGCTGCACTGATTCCCCGCTGCACATGCAAATCCCATTTTGCTTGCGATTGCAACTGCTACAGATAATCACTCCTTAAATGAGTTGTTTTTCAGTGGAGATTACACATTTGAATATGGTAATACAGTCACTAGAGGGGGCCTTTCATAAGGGAGGAAATCGATAAGGCAATTATAGCTAAACAGCTGAGTTGATCACTTGTTACACATGTGATACAGGTAATGAGCCATTGGTTTTGGGTGAAAGGGTGAGATAAACTTTTTAAATGGGAAGCAAATTAGCCACTAGCTGCATCTCTGCCTGTTTTGCCTTAGAGCATAATTGCTGCTGATCTTAATGGCTGCCAGTTGACTGTCTAAAGGATGTTACACGTTGGAATTTAATATAAAATACCTTGCAATACTGTACAAAGACTATATTTTTTCCTGGGTAGGAAAGAAAAAGCAAGGCTTTTACACTGTTATGGTCAGAGAATAAATTCCAATTCCAATGCGAGATACAGGTCCCCAAAGCTCCACTCAGTAGTCGACCCAACCTGGGATCCGAGCCAGTATATATTCAATTTATTCTGGCTGGGTAGGTAGGTTGTATGAGTGTCAAGGTTGTGGGTCAATATGTTTAATAGTGATTGGGTGCAAGACATTTTGGTATTTCAACATAACACGACAAGACTAAGAGTCCACCGCCATTGCTAGTGGCTCTGTGAGGCTGCTAACATCAGCATGCTAACATACTCACAATGACAATGACAATGCGAACATGGTGGCGCTACAGGACACGTCAGGGATCATGAAAGTCATTAGGATACATCATCTGGGAACCATGAATATACGGTATGAACCAAATGTCATGACAATTGATCTTAATGTTGAGATGTTTCAGTCCGGATTGAAATGTTGGACAGACGCGCAGACAATACCTTCCCTATAGCCATGCCTCTAGTGTGGCTGTATGAAATATTTGCACCCAGACTGTCTCTACATGACAGTTTGTCTATTTTCTCTATGCAGGACTTCATTAGTTGATTAAACGGGTGAATTTGCATAAAACGCTTCCTTCGTGCAGCTTGAATTTCTATAGAAAGATGCAAAGGGTCTGTTCTTCATTTGATCTGTCACATATTCATTGTTCAGTCTTCTCTTGTCATCGGCCACATAGCCAGTGCTGTTCCAGAAGTTCAGCTGTGCCACTGATTGTGTCCATCCAAGCTTGATGTAAGAACAAATCAAGTCCCCGGGGGCACGTTCCCTGTTGCTTTATGCTGTAATAAATTAATAGGCAAGAAGAGAATTCTCTGACTTCTCTTTCTTTCCGTAATGTATGTTATTCTGTGTCGTGGAAGCCTGACATATTTTGAACCAGGATTTAGATGTAGACAATAATCCCAGCTGTGCAAAAATTAATTTCGATTTGACACCAAGGCATAATTTGCAAATGCATTTAATAAATGTATTTAAATAAAGTGCTTTCAGAAAGGTTTTATCACTCGTTTCTGATTCATTATCTTGTCTGGTTGAGTGTGCATGAATGTGTGCCTTTATGCATTTAGTGCATGAGGGTGTTGTGCAGAGCAGTAGATGTCGCTGGGACTCAGCTGTGTGTGGGTTGACAGAGGCTAAGGGGCCCATTGTGGCACGCTAAAAGCCAGGTTAATGCTTCCCATGCATAATCTGAACGCTGGGGCAGAGGCAGTACATCTCCTCACATTTAAATCTCACTGGCTTGTGTAACATCTTTTATTCCTTGAGTGGCAGCTCTCGTTTTGTTTTTTTTCGCCTCCAGCAGCTGCTTTCCACCTCTGTCGCAGCGATAACAGCGCTCTGTCTTGCAGCGGGGGCTAAATGCTGCATCAGGAAGTATTTCAAATGTGCTCTCACCACTTATCTACGCAAAAATATAACAGCACCACAGGTACAGCAGTCAGGGGAGTGTATCCTCATTGACTGCTGCATTGATTTTAAATTAGCATCACTTTTAACTGCCGTCTGTATAAGCATTTATTCACATTACGAGTACAGAGCATGCTGTATTTCTGGTTGAGGCTTCAATCAAGTACCCATGTCTTTCAACAAGCGACTTTTAAAGTGCCGCTCTGCAAATTCCTTCCTCATTTTAATGTTTGCAAAAAAAAAAAAGCTTTGGTTGCCAAACGGGCTTTCGCAAAGCCTGAGATTAACCTGTTATTACATTCCCAGCAAACCCGGGTCCTTTCATTTGTATGTCAAACAAACTCCTGTATTTCATTATTCCTTATGTTTGTTGACACTGACGTTCCACTTGCTTAGGCTCCCCGTGGCTGAATCTGTAACAATAACAATAGTAATTGAACAATCTACATTCTTTTCTCCTTATAAATATGTTTTATTTTCTTCTGAACTTGTTAAAAATGTAGAACGGTGTAAACCCTTCCCTTTGCCACAGAATTGCGCATTTGATGATGGTGTAAAAATACAGAAATTACCATAAAGCAGTGGTATTTCACCATTTTCCTGTTTTACACGCTACATGGATTATGCAAGGGCAGTTTTATTCCATTTATTTAGAAAGAAATGTACAGAATATATTATCCTACATGCTGACTTACAACTCTCTTCCTGTTCCATTTATTATAAACAAACAAATCCAAATAGACTTATTGGGGTTTTGGGAGTTAATGCTGCTTGAACACCAATGTCAACACCAATCATAGAGAGAATACAACACAAATCCATTGTATTATCTATGTTTTACAGCTCATCTCTGAGGTGCGAAACAAAAGAAGCGTCTTTTTCTTTTCTGTTTTATATTTCCGTGGGCATATGCCAGTGGAATTATTTTAACGAGGCTGTTATCATATAAAACATTGACGCATTAAAAAAAAAGTATCTTCCCCAACGGACCACCAAGGCCAGCTAAGTACACACAGAATGTGTTGATGTCCGAGCTAAAATTAAAAGTTATAACATTAGTATCCGCCTGTGACTGGCAAACTAAAGAATGAGCTCCGTCACTTAGGTAGACGTCTGTCTCTATTTGTCTGTTTCCCTCTGCACTCCCACTTGTCAGCAGTTCCTACCCTCGGCTCAATTTGAATAACCTCCCCATCACTGCAGTTTATCGTTCGTCAAGAGGACAGTAATCATGCACTTGGCTTGGCTCCACACGTCAGGAGAGGGCTGGCTGCCCTTCAGTCAAGAATGTAGTTGATGTGCTTCAAAAACAAGAGACCCACTGGGAAACTTTGGTATCTGTTTTGAACTCACAAAGTAATCATGAAAGTTATTGTTACCTCGCTGTAATCAGATATGGGGTATTATCCAGGGTTGAATGAGATAACTATAAAAAAAGAAAAAGAAATCTGATTAGAAACTTTTGCAGTTCAAACAACTTACAAATACCCTTTAAAAAAAACAAGAGGAAAAAGCTACGGCTGCAAAATCTCACACTGTCTCACACCAACAACAATGAAATCACCTTTGCCAAGTCAGCAAGGGGTCATATTCTACACTGAAACGAGGCTATCGTACACCTCCGACATTAGATCTAGTGGCATTGTACAACAGCTTGACCGCTCCACGCTTGTAAAACACGATAAAACTTTCCTCCTTTTACCGATCTACATCGACTCCAGCTTGTCAAACCGACCGAACAAGGGCTTTTTCTTTCACGTCCGCGATAACCCTGACCTCCCTCGATGGAACTCAACACCCTTGTCGGCCCCCATCGCCGCTGATGTTGCCGCGAATCAGTGTTGGGTGTTATTCGCAGCCGCCGGTGTCGCCTGCTAGGCTTCTCCATGCCCTTTTATCTCTGCAATCACTAGGCAGCTACTGAGATCAGACACACTGTCCGAGTGACTCCCATCACAGGAATGTGAGCACTTCTACGAGAATTTGAAAGGACGGGAAGGTGTTGTGTGTGTTTGAATGAATGTGTGTGTGCAACAGAGTGTCAGAACTGCGATTTTCTAGCACAAACACTGCTGGCAGCTCTCCATAGTAATCAAATCACACGTCACTAAGGACGGCGCGCATCACTACTGAAGTTCAGCGGAGTTTTAAAGTTGTGTGTGTTTGTGAGAAGAATAAGCTTCTATGTGTGTTTGTGTGCATGTGCCAAAGCTACGCCGGGTCACCAGGATGCCAGTCATAGTCACTGTTTGTGACGGGCGTCTGACAAGCCCCACAGGAGGACTGCTTGATGTGCTGATACAGACAAGAATGTTTTCTTAAAGTGTTCTGCAGGTCAAGAACGCGCTCAAAATGCACAGAAGATCACACCACCGGGGAGTCTGATGGTACTTTACATACCCACTGCATGAAGTGTAATGTGTGTGCTGCATGGGCAAAAAGGGAAGGTAAAGTAAAAACAAGGGAAGGATAAATCACATAAAAGGCAACAAAACTCAGCAAGGCATATCTCTCGCTCGCTATCGTAGTTATCTCCCCAGCTATGAGCTCACCACACTGCATGCAGGCTTTCTTATTTACGTCCCCAAAGCCACGCATTCTCGTTTCATTTTGTCAAAGACAGATAGCTACTCCTGCAGTCAGATTATATTGTCACGGAAAGTTTTCTACTGAACTGCAGCGATCAAAAAACAACAACATTTTTGACACCTTTTATCACCATAGCTGTGTGGAGGTGGCGTGTTTGCCTCATTTGATGTCTGTAATGTTTTCTATTCAGTGTATCAAGCGTAACAGATATAGATCTGTATCTAACTGCTGAATGTGAACCTTTCTTAGTCACCATCAGCGTGCAGGGCTGCATGTACGTCACACCAGGTGGGGTATAATAATACAGTAACGCTGATGCATCCTCTGAGTGCACTGTACAGGTAGGTCCCATTGTTGCCGTTTGCTCAAGTATGCAATAATTGCCTCCAGTGTGTGACACGCAACACTTGTGAGAAATGCAAAGTATGTTATTAACTTCATCCACACACAGAAAGGGGCACTCCTTATGTTAATGAGCATATTTCCTGGGAAAAGTAGTCGAACACAGCTTGAGCCTCGTTGCTAGGTCAAATGTGATCAATTGAGCGTTGGGGTTCAACAACAACTCTTTCTAATCTCTTGTTGAATCTAATTAATTTTAAACATTTTCCAGCAATTAAAGCTATAAATACAATATGTAATCACCTTTTGTTGACTGAGAGGCAACCTAATTAATGTTCACAACCTGTAGCTCCAACCTGAAAATGAGGAAAAGCTTTAAACGTTGCTTAATTGCATCCGACACATTGAAATGCCCACCTTTTACTTTTAATATGCTTTTTCTTCCAAGAGCAACTTTATTCAAATACGGTCATCAGGTGGACAAAAAAACCCTCATTTAAACTTAGACAAGCGTCCATCAACCCCCGCTAGAAATGAGAAATGAGTAAGGAGCCATGCCCTCGGCCTAGATCAATAAATAATATCTGCATGAATATCATAAGGGTCAATTACTATATCCCGCACCCACTCTTAGATCATAACTCCCATTAACATCTTTCTGAGGCACAAGCTATCAAAGAGGAAGGAAGGCTGAAGAATACAGAATAGGTATCATTTATGAAACAGAATGGGATATTTCACCACTTTGTTTCAGCCTGGCAGCTGCACTGTTGAATACCCGTCTGAACTTAGCCTGCACTCTCTCATCATTTGGAACATTTGTGTATGAATAAATGGGGGGGGGGGGGGGGGGGGGGGGGGTAAAGGATGAATGAGCGAGACCTTAGAGGAGAAAGTGCTTGGAAGGCTGTAAAATGAAATGGCACCAATTTCGTATCGCTAAAAGCAACAAGTCTATTTGAGTAATGAATGAATGCGTTCCACTGGATTCCACTCCTGCTTTATTTGTCACCTTTTTTTGAGAGAGTGTGTGTGTGTGTGTGTGTGTGTGTGTGTGTGTGTGTGTGTGTGTGTGTGTGTGTGTGTGTGTGTGTGAGAGAGCTATCACATTTTACCCTAAAGCTGGGATAAATGAGTTTAAATGACGAGTATTTGCATCACTGAGCAAGATTGTTGGATGAATGAGCCACGGCTCGTGATGGAATTCTACTCCAGGCTCGTCGTATAATTTCAATCACATGTGTGTCTCTCGCAATTCAATTACTCCATTGGATCAACTCCAGTGCAGGATATCATATTTACATTTGCATGCAGTTGGGACAAAAAGATGTCTGAATGGTTGGTGAAGTCAAAGCAAACCTGGCGTGCAATTTATTTATGTATTCGTGATCATATCTCTTTTTCACTGTGTCTTGGTTGTAATATTCATGAGAGTTAGATCATAGATCATTTACACAACGAAGAAAGTTCCAACGTTAATGCATGTCTGCCGTCAGTGTGCTTCTGCTGTTCGTAGTTTACCATGTAATTGTCAAACTGAGGACACGTGTTCGTCAAACACGTATGAAATTTTAATACAACAGGAAGTAGGACTCTTTTTTTAGCATGTGCAATGTTTGTACTGTATGTACTGAGAACTGTTTTAAAACTTACTTTCTACTTCCTGCCAAACCTCCCCAGTATACCACATGCATTATTCAACCTTCCCTTCAAATTTCTATTGCGGTTCTGCAGTGATGCCATCTAGTGCCAAGCGTCATATTGAAGAGCGGAAGCAATAAACTGGCTTATATATTGCATTGTGGAATATAATTGCATTTTGAGAAATACCCTTATTTGCTTTCCTGCAGAGAGTTAAGGAATATTGATACCTCTCATGTGTACTATGCTGAATATAAAGCTTAAGCTAGGAGATGGTTAACCTAGCTTAGCACAAGCTAGC
Source organism: Cottoperca gobio (assembly GCF_900634415.1). Lineage (NCBI taxonomy): Eukaryota > Metazoa > Chordata > Actinopteri > Perciformes > Bovichtidae > Cottoperca > Cottoperca gobio. Next base: position 8,849,099 of record NC_041356.1, on the reverse strand, counting down.
CTGGCTCTGTCCAAAGGTAACACCCTAATTCATACAAAACGATATGTACTTTGGAGTGTTAATTGACCCGTTTGACTTGGCTTTACCCATCTCTCCTTTTGGAAGAAATCCCAAGGTAATTCTGGAGTCACACAACCGGGCCCCCGTTTGAAAAAATACTGCTGCAGCACAGCCCGAAGAAAAGCAGTGAACTTCTGAACACTCTGAACTTTTAATAGTGTGTTTTTGGGGTCACTGCACACTGAAGGTAGAGGCAAATGTGTCACAGTTGGCTCTCAAGCTGGGCTGCGTCCCAGAGGATTCAATATTCCATTAGGACTATTATTTCTAAAGTAGATTAATCCCTGTCATTTAACGCTTGGCTGATGTCCATTTGAAGTCATTATGAAGAAGCACTGGCATTGTTTCATAAATTATTCACAACATTATCTGGGACCCTATACAGCCACCAAGCAGGGCTTTAAGGCCGGATCACTTGTCACTGGAGAGAAACTTGTCGATGAATTAAATGCACGGATCATTTTCAACACGCATGCAGGTGCAGTTTTGGACGCCATGGGGACTTTGTCGGGCTATTATACTGTTAGCATGTGTTGAAAGTTAACTAACAAACATGGGCATTGGAGTTTGTTTTGAGTATAACCAAAATCCACTACACTGGTGCTTTAAATTCTCATTGACATGTATTTACGGCTAAAACAAATCCCCACAATTGCAAATTTGGTTCTGTTTAAATAACATTTGCCAAAAAATACAGTACCACTGAGCATTTTCTGAAAATTAAACTATATTTCTGTGCTCCATTTAAAAACATTGAAATCTTCAGTAGGGTTTGGAGCCGAGTGCCACAAGGCAGGGAAGCCAAAGGAAAAAGAGATGGACCATCACATTGTTGTTTCTACTTACACAGCTACTTCCTGCTTTATTTCAAGTTGTGCACTTCTTGATAATTTGGTTCTTTATCTTATGAGAGGAGCTCAGAGGAGAGCAGCTTCATCTTTCCCATTGAGTTGAACTGATCAGGACTCCTCCCTGTGGAGATGTCTCGGGGCCGGTCTGACAGGAGAGGGCACCCTGCGGCAGACCCAGAAGCTGCTGGAGGGATTTCTTATCCCAGCTGTCCTTGAAACACCTCAGGATCCCCCAGTAAGAGCTGGAGGATGCTGCCCCCGCAACTCAGACTCGGACGAACAGCCAAACAGGAAAGAAAGATGGATTCCTGCCAAGTGCAACAAATGCACTGTTTTTCTTTCGAGTTGGCATGATGTTTTGTTGCCAAGTACAGAAAGTATTAGGCACAACATGCCACTGTGTAATGCAACCACCACTGAAACCAGTTCCTCTCAATAAAAAAAACAGCAGACACTCTTTTGTCAGCCGTCACAATCACTTTAGTTAGGTTTGCGTATTGTTTTTGTCTGACGTGTATCTTTATTTGTGATGTATGAAGATAAGCCCCAGCTTGGCAACTGAACGTACTCGAGATGATAAAGAAAATGCTGATAAAGTCTTCTCATTCTGCAGAGCTGCGCTTTGAAGCCTTTGTTGCAATCTAAAAGTCAGAATATGCTGGTGAGTGTTCATATTTATCTTCCATGACGATTATCGTGACGTGGTTACATCTCCTACGCGTGCAATTTTCATGAGCACATGTAAAACATCTGATTCTTATTCGTACAGTTTTTCTATCCTCTTAATCCATTCCAGGGTCATGACAATAATTAGCTGTAGTATACTTTCCTAGCTTGTGTGGATGCATGTGGTTACCATTCCTTCACACAGCCTTTATCTCAAGGCTGGTTTTAATATGTCAGTAAAGGGATTCACGAGAGTGCTTCTCTGCACAGATTGATCTTTCAGAAAATACTACATTTTTAGATGAAACCTGACCTTGAAAACATGAAATTAAAGCTGCATTAATAATGATTTATTCAGTGGACCAAGCTGTAAACACAACATTGACAGCATCCATGGAGCAGCATTAGCATGCATTTAGAGGAGTATTTAATGAATATCAGTGCACTATTCGCTTTCCTTTTGGCTCTCTTTGGGTCGCCACTAACTCCTGAGGGAAATGTCTGGCTCTTTAGAAGCTAAATGCTAAACTGGTTAATAACAGCATGGAGAGTAAACCAAAACAGGGAAGTTAAAGGCCATAAAACGAAAACCATTATGTTAGAAATGCTAAAATGCTCCATATAAGGTGATAATTATCTGTGGCTCTATCACAACAGCCACCGCGTTCACATTACCAACAGTCATTTCACCCTTTTCTTTCTGGAAAACAGAAGTGGGCTCCGAATGACTTCCAGCACATGTCAAAACTCAGCACCTCCACTGGTATGGTATATGTGCACAACAACATGCACACAGCTACGCCTCATCTCAAAACTCACTGCTCTCTTCATTTCATCTTTCTTCTTGTGTGCCCTCGTCAGTCCTCAGTGATAATGTGTAGGGAAGCGTTGTTTGTTCTGCCAGCTAATGGATTCTAATGAACCATCTATAATAATCTGACAAGCTTTACAGCCAATGGAGACAAAGATACTCAAACCCAGAGACAACTCCTCCACCTGAGGCGCTGAAGAAAACACAGCACTCAGGCGGCACACGCCAGCTTGTCACCTTACATTACCTTGTGCAAAATTATCCAATAAAATAACTTCCTCCTGCTCTCCCACCTCCATTTCCTCTCAAAGGAAGATGATATTAAGATGTTATAAAACAGTGGCATACAGATATATTTATATACACACACTGCAGCCTGGGTTGAATTTTTTTTTTTTAATTATTGCCCACGAAGGAAAAGGAATGATCCTAACCCCCCAGACATAAAATATATATAGCTCAACATAAGCAGAATGGCTCCAAAAGTGTAACTGTACTTTTTTCACGAGTTATACCACATTGCACAACCGGAAAGTGAACCAAGCCACGTGGAAGTAATCAGCGAAGCTGCCGTAAAGTTTATAGCTTAGCCACAACGCAGGCAAGCAGCACTACGTCTCCTGGACCAAAACCGACTCAATTCCCAAAACATAAAACACGATACAATGCTATACATCTTGTATAGCCTTCCAACTTGTACAGCTCATAATGCATTGCAATTTGGCTCTAACCTCAAGCTCTTTGCATACATTTTTCATGAAGACAATCTCAATTTCTCCTATTATGAATTCTCTAGGTTTCCAACCCACACAAAAACTTCTTCAGATACCAAGTTGCCAATGAATGCGGCAGAGCTGAACTAACTCCCACTGTACTGGGCTTAATCATAGTTGTTAATGCAGCTAAAGAAGCTACTTTGCATCTAAATATGATACAGCCTCTCCTGGAATGTGAATCTCTTTGTTGTTATTTTTAGCTGCTAAATTCTCTTCCCTTCATACGGTCATCTCTCCGTCTCCTTCCGCTGTTTTCTCTCCCTCTGCCACTCATTCCCTCATACATATGGGAATGATATTCTGAAGCCTGGAAACAGCTATTGGAGTGTGTTTCAAGTCATTCTGTCTGGCCTGGTTTAGCAGGCTGAGGTCCAAGCCGCCATATTTTTTTGTCTTACTGTTTGAATTAACGCTGACCCAGAATCTGCTGCCAGGGATGGAGTCTGAGCCAATGTGGAGCAACTTCAGATGTTTTGGGGTTTTAAATGAATCTTCATGTTATTTGGTTCTAATAAAGAGGAATTAATAACATACACCTTTTGAGGAATACATCTGAGTGGAAAACAGCTGCTTTCTATTTGCATCTGTGCTGCTCCACCACATAAAGATGTTTGGAAAAGCCCCGTTGCAGTAAAGCAGTATAGACGATGCAGATACTTTGCATCCATTGATTGCATTTATAATCACTTGCGATCATGTTTGATACTTTAAGTCAGTCAATATCTGACTGTGTATCTACGCTATTTGGTCAAAACTATGTGGGTTCCCAAACATTAAACTTGGGTGTATCCACCCACTGCAAAGGTTATCAACCGATTAAATGGCCGTTATCAATTGTCGGGAGCATAAATTTGAGGTGGTATGGCTCTAATCCACCTCCTAGCTGGCTCAGTAGGCCGTTATCATCTATTGGTAAGATGGATACGGTATCGGCTCAACCTCCTGTTCCTTACGCACACCAAATCATGGCACCACATCACCCCAGTCCTCAAAAAACTCCACTGGCTTCCCGTCTCCCAACGTATCACATACAAAATCCTGGTCCTCACATACAAAGCCCTCCACCATTTGCCCTCCGCAAAACAGAGTCCCTCACACTGTTCCAGTCCCGCCATGAAAGCCCATCTATTTTTCTAAACCTTACCGAAGTAGTTTTATTTCAATTCAAAACGTTAACCATGTGTTTAAGCCTTGACCCTGCAGATGCCGTTAAAATGAATCCCAGAGGTGTTGGATGTGTTTGAAGAAACTTCTTTATGGACTTCAATTTGTACATGGGGGAAATGTTAAAAGAAACCGAAACCTGATGCAGGACCCTAGTTGAACCAGAGTTTATTTTTACTGCCACCGAGTGTCAATCTGTAAAATAGCTGCTGCTGTTGTCGATGTTGGCGACTGTGCTTGGTTCCCTTTTGAACAAGGTTTGGGTTTAGGTAGGTCCAAAATATGAAGACTTCTACTCCAGAGTCCAACGACAGTTTACTTCACTCCACTCCAGATGGCTCATGACTCATGCCGCTTGTGTGTCACTGCTTAGAGCTGGAAACTCATGTTATGAAGCTCCCGTTGAACTAATCTTGTGCTTATGTTGTTTCTTGAGGAGGTTTGAAACTCTGCATTGGTTGTTGCAACTGTGGACAAAAAATGTTATGCGCTTCAGTTTGTGTGGCCTATTGCTTAATGGCTGTTTCTCCTCGTCATTTCCATTTCAAAACAGCAGGGCTTAATGGCATAGAAAGTATCCCATGCAGGGCCAAGTCACTGTTGTTATTACAGATTGCATCGCTGTATGCTATATTCTATGCGCCTACTAATAATGTGTGTGGCTGAGGCAGCTAAAACCAATTAGAATAGGTGTCCACATGTTTTTGCATCCACCGATGGTCATGTCTGATGATTTGAATGACACTATAAAACCCTGAGCCTTCTCCATGGACTAAAAAAACAACATAGAAATGTCTTTGCATTCGACAAAAATAGCAAAGCTGATCAGCTGATCTCATTATTGCATCTCCTGTGCAGTCATTGCACAACACCCCCCCTGTTATTTATTTTCAAGAAAAAGTCTCCTTTCCTTTCATTTCCCCACATTAGCAGAACAGAAGCTTGCCAGTGTCATGCAGACATTGTTTTTTTTGTAGTTTTAGCACCATGTTGGGCTCATTATTGATTTCTTGAAGTGGCCTCCATCTTCGGTGCTGAACGCCGGTTCTGAAGCCTTTTGTGACCGACTCAAACGCATTTCAGTGCTTCGGCTTATTCTAAGGCATTAAGATTATATATTTATATCCAGGAGTGGGGATTGAAGTCAGCCTTCCTTCCCTATTAGGGAGGGTAACCTTCTTCTCGCCGCCAAGCCTCTTCCCAATTACAGTTACTATTGCTGATGAAATGGCTGTGCAACATGGTGACTTGTCATTTGGCCAATTATTCCTAATGAAGCACCACAGAGAGAAGGATAACTGTGCTGGACCATGCTGTGTTTGTAATATCTGCACAAGGACAATTGTGTTAAGTGTTTCAGATTGGACTAATCCATCGTTTGGAGCATTTTACTATCATTTTTCATAGCCTGTGGAGCCCACTGATCAGTAAAAGTATTCTCTAAAACGGATGAATTTGCGAAAGAATTTCATATAATAGTAGCTCTCAAATTACCAAATATATAGTCCTAATCTTGGATTTCCATCAATGGTTTTTATTTGATGAATCATTTAATGTTGTATTTAAATTCTGGAGATGTAGCCACACTTAAGTTTGCAAGCCCTTACTCCTGATTCGCTGAGCTTGGATGCTTTCCCTGTCAATGCATTGCTTCACTTTCATACAGTTAGACACATTCACAGCTGGGAGCTGCTCAGCACAGCTACAGTCTTCCACTTCTGGCCACTGAGCCGCTCCACTGGAGCATTTAGCAGTTAAGTGTCTTTCTCGAAGGTACATCATTGGTCGGACTGGAGGGAACTACTTATTCACTTACAGTAGCCCCGGAGCGCACTGTACGTCATAATCCCAAACCGCATTAATGCTTTCATTAAACATTTCTTGCATTTACCTTTGATGCACAATTATATATGATATTCACAAATTCAAGTCATGCTTTTTCCAGCATTATTCAAGTATTAACTGCTTAATTAGTGATATTTATAAGCGGTTGGGGTACCTGCGGCACTAAAAGCTTTGTGAGAAGGTTTATTTGTATTCTGCAATGATAAGTAGCTCCATTAACTTCCATTATTCCAGAGATAAAACACAGTTTAATCTTTCCTTACATGCCCACTCTCTAACTCCAATGCAGCAAACCAAGGCGTTTCCGGTAAAAAAAATCTGGTTTTGGATGAGCAAGCTCCGTTTGAGTGACAAGTTTGACAACTTTTTGATGCCAACTGGCAGTACAGAATGTCTACGATTATTGAATGGTGACAGATATACAACAAACCAGAAAAAAACAGTAAACAAAGCATTGCAAAGAAAGTCAGATGACTCAATAAATAAGGGACTCGGGTGTAACCACACAGCCAGTTTACAGCAGGTTACATCAGAAAACCGGAACGTTAGTTACAGACAGTTCAGACAATAACTAAAATGTAAAAACTCATCTTCTTATCACTAAAAGATCAAAAGAGCTGCAGCTCTTCAATATTCCAACGCTGAATATTCAGCAATGTATCCAGGTCAGAAATATGGTATACGGTGCAATATTAAAAATCTGAGGATATAAGCTATCAACTACTGACACATCAATATAATATGTTCACTCCAGCCCTGTGAATTAGGTCTAGTTTTCAGGAAACACTTGATAGTTCTAAGGCAGCTTTTCATTGCTGCCCTTTGTTTTTGCCTGCAGCACATCATAGTAGTTCTGAAAACACCATTGCAGTTTGTGTAGGAGAAGAAAATCAACCAGATTATAATTTTTTGTAATAGGTTTGTTTGTTCTGGCATTTCAATTACTGTTCCCTAGATCTAAGTAGATACATCATTTAAAAGGGGCACTGGTCTCTGGGGAACCTGGCAACGTTGATGATCAATCGTCATCATGCTAATTTTGGCTTTGGCTTGATGGATACACATTAAAAAATAAAGCCTGCACCACAAGCTTGGTGCTCGGAGTCTACTTATGAACTCATTAAAGTGTAACACTGAGGAGTACACCTTTAATACAGCAAGATATACCCCTCAACACATTTGGTAGTGATTTCCTGATATGGGCTGAGATCATTGTTTACTGTTTCCAATGCAGTTTTACTTTGTCATTCTCTGTGAACAATTTCAGATCCCGGTTCAGGACACAGAACTCAACGAATATGAAATAATTCACACACCATTCAAGAAAACAAATGACCTCTCATCTCCGTTTCAACACTAAATTAAATGGGTTGTCAGATTTTTTTTAGTGTTTGCAATGTACAAACACACCCGTCAGTATTTGTATTAGATTAACCCCTGCATACAGAGCGATAAGGAGACCTCTGATTAGGTGCAGAAGTACACTTTCTGCTGCAGTGAGCTTTATGTTATTGTAGCACCTCCTGTGAAAGCTCAGAAAAACGGGTCCAAAAACAAACCAAAAAATAAGGCAGGTGGAGAAATAAGACGAGATGCTGAACCAATACTGCAGATATGGCACAAGAGGGCAAAAAGCCAGAGCTGAAGGTCAGGCGTAGTATATACTTAGAGTTGATTAGGACATTGGTAGCAGGTGTGCAGGCATGTGTGGAAGTTAGGTGTAGAAAGGCGGGAAAACAGAGAGGACCCCTGCAGGACGTGGAGGGAATGGCGATTGACCTATTACTGTTATTAAAGGAGGTGCTGTAACTTACATTTGTAGTGAGAACATGTGCAATTTAATTCAGTATGAATGTGTTTAAATCTTTAAGTAGAGGCAGTAAAAGGTCCAGAGCAAATGATCTCAACAAACTCAACAGCTCATGGCTCATCTCCATTATGCAACACTGCTTGCTTTTGCAGAAGCATGTGCAGATATATATTTTTTACATTTGAGCAACAGGCAGTGATGTGAGGGGAAATCACAAGCAATCCTTTATCTTGAAATGAATGGCTCCCCAGATTGACAGGCGTAATGCATACAAATTGCATTACAACACCTACCACGGAAAAACTAATCCTGTCTAAATAGGGCTTACATTATTCCAAATGGCATTGCATGTTTGTTCGTTAATTTAATTCCGTGCGAGAAATGAGACATCTCAGAGCTCAAGGGCATTAAAAAGTAAAAGTAAGTTTGCCGGCCTTGAAAGCTGCTTTCACTCCGTGCTACAGAGGAAACACTGTAACGACTGTAAAGTTGTTGTACGCACTCTCTTTAAGAAGAGTCTTAATTAGCGTGCCAAGTGGAAGGAGCCGCTCCTATGATTGAATATTCCCACAAAGAAGTCAATTATTTCAAGGCTCGGCGATAGTGCTCTTTTAAAACTTCCTTCTGAAAATTGAGGAAAAGCCTTTTCACTTCAATTGTTTGGCACCTTCAAAAATTGGTCAATTTATTCCTTCCAGTGCTGTTAGAAAGCCCGTCTGCAGTAAAGATCATCCCACCCACACACACACGCACGCACACTGAAAAGGCACAAATTAGCACACGCTAACACCACCCACCGAAAAACAACAGAACCACACACAGACACGCATCCGATCAGATGCGCACACACACACGCACGCTCGCCCACACACATGTACTGCACGCACGGTCACCCACACCCACACACACACACACACACACACACACACACACACAATCAAAGGGGATGGTGGGCACGGCTCATCTCTCAGGTGGCTTTCTTTAAATTCAAAGAGTAAAGAGAGGACAAACAACGTGGGCAAAAGACATTTTATATAAATCACTTCATTTTAAATACTCAACCCACCCAACTGGATCATCCACAACAGTCATCTTACGCCTCATGCATTGAACGCGGTGTCCAATTTAATAAAATGGGAGTGTGATTTGATGTGGACAGAACTGAGGAAGGGGATTTCTTTGGAGTGGTAATCACAGGTGAGGAGGAGAGGTGGAGGGAGGGAGTCAAGGGAGTGGCGTCCAAGGAATTCTGATAGCAATATTGATTCCTTTTGTTGCTCTGTGTGCTGTATTTTTCTTCCTGGTGCACACTGACCCAAGTGTAAATACAGTACACACACACATTTATTACTAGTGAGGACCTCTTGGTCTACTTCCAGGTTTAAAGCCTTGCCCAAACTGTGTCCACTTAATGCGTTAACTTTACTGCACAAAGTGTGATTTTGTCCAATAGTGGCACCAAATTGAATTTCTTCTAAGGTCATTCCAGTTAACAGTTGAATTCGATCTGACCAGAAAGTGGCATTGTGAGATTCATTCCTATGGCGCTACGAATAAGATGATACACAGTGAGGCAAATTAGTTAATGGATGACCCACATTTGTATCTTACAAATTTCTGTACTCTACGGCTACATTCAGGCGGCAGGCAAAAGCGGCCTTTTGTGCAGATATCAATCTAAATTTGATCTTTTCAATTCTGATTTGGGCCACTTTCATCTGCGGTCCTTAAGCAGATACAAGTCTGATTTGATGCGACTTTTATGGGACTCTAGATCAAAATCCGACACAACTCTGCGCTGGCTGGAGTCACTTGGTTAACACAGTTCAGAGTCACTGACAGGCTTATGTAAAGCGACTCTTACATCCTGACATTTTGGGTGAAATCTGTTTCACTGAAGCAGTCCCCGATGCCACCACTCCTGGCTCCTCATCCACACAACCGTAAAACCTGACTTCAGTGGCCTCCATGTTTACTTCCTTACGACAACGTGCTGCACGTGATTGCCGTCTCTTCAGTGAATTTTTATTTTAAGAGTTGTTATTAAAGAGGCTAGCTTTCCCCTTCTATGGACTCTCCAGTTCTCTGTTGTGTGGGTGTATTACGAGAAGAGAGAATACTAGGAAGATGCATACACCAAAAGAAGTTTTTCACACTCCCTCAGAACTGGGCCTATAAAAGGATAAGTCTTTTTATGGCTTAGCCGACTACTTCCTCTTGGCTTCCTGCAGGCATGCAAATAACTGATTGATACAGCTTTTTTTTTTTAACTTAAAAATGTATTCCTTGTTTTACAGCTGGTACTTTTTGACCTGATTGTGATTTTTAGGCCAGTTTGCATCACATAACCTGAAATTCTGACTCAGACATTGCTGTCTCCAGGTGCTTGCTCCAACCAAGACAGTGAGAAGTGGAATTTAGATTTATTTCCAAAGGATTCTCAACTTTTTCATCCCAGTAAAATAAACTAAAACGTTTCGCTGTTGTGACCTGGCCCGTAGGGGGTGCTATAATAACATCAGGGAGGGTAGCTAGCTAATCATGTCACAGTTTTTAATAAATACACTAATACGGTATATGCAGTAGTAGTATTTACTATTTTCATCAGTGTCGTGTTGCATAGGAACATAGCATAAGAGTAAAAACATGTTCCAACTGATCTGCAGAAGATACAAGCCAACAGTGACGCATTGGAAGAAGTTTACGTTTAAAAGTGGCGTGACTCATGGGTGTAGACAGACACAGATGAAGTGCCCCATTAGAAACCATTAGCTGTTATTTGTCTGTTTAGCTTTTCTTCAGGGGTGCGTTCCACACAACCAAACTCTCCCTCTGAACTTCCTCATTTGACTTGAGGGTGCATCTTTGCTTATCAGATTCAAAGAGAAACTGACATTGGAGAGACTTGAGTTTTTCTTTTTCCTCCCATTTTTTTATTCATCCGTTTATGTTTTATAAACATGGCATGAGTGCTCTTCGGGGACATTTTGTGTATTTGGGTCTTAAATGTTTTTCTTTCTTTTAATTTGTTGCAGCTCTTGCCTGTATTGATACGCTTTCATTTCACCGAGGCTGACTAAGGGACTTCATCTCACTAAAAAGCTCTGATTTAAAAAAGAATTTTAATATACTATCCAGACGCGTGGGATTTCATTGAGTGCTGCTTTATTTTACCCCTTGTCACTTCATTTGGTGCCCCAAAAAGCAAGTGTGTGTACAACCGCTGTCTGAGTGTGACAAAAAACACGACTGCACTCCGGCTGATGGAGGAGTTACTTTCATAAATCATGAGTACATCTCATAACATCAAGTTTGGTCCAAGACCCCGGGAATAGGACGCACAATGAGCCTGTGCGAGTGCGTTTCCTTCTCCAGATTGAATTCTTAATCTTCCCATTTGTCGTTTCATCTGTTGTAGTGGGAAATGATGCATCAGCCCCTCGATGCCAGATATAATAATATCACTCTCCAAAGTCAGACATGTTTCTGCTCGGTGCCTATAACAGATAATTAAAAAATGTCTTGCTAAACTATTCGGCATGTCAAAAGCACATAAACAAACACGCACACAAGTGCATTACTAATATGTGTTTATGGCCTCTTGAGCTTCCCGTTATGTGTGACAGAAACATGGCGCTGATACAGTTTTCTAAGAGAGTCACCTTCAGGCGTTGTTCTGCTCAACTGCTCCCCTGAGTAATACTGGCCCTAAATTTATCACATATGATATTTCTTTTTACTTTTATTATTGAACTGTGATATGTTCCCAAAGCTGCATGTCTTTTTACCATGAATCATTGATAAATGGCCCACATCCGCCAGTTGCTGGTGCTCACATAGAGGCACTCTTTCGTACCAGAGCTGCACTTTCATTTCCTCGAATGAAGACCGATGTCTGACATTGTGCACTCTCATTACAAAAACTCCAATCCCCACAGAAACCTGCGTCCCAGTGAAATTGAAGTAACACAGTAATGCTCGAGCCAGAGCATGTGTCATGCGCTCTTTGTTGGAACCTTTTGAGCAACCATTTTTACTTTGTATTCGTATGTGCAACTGGCTTCTTTCTTTTGTAGAAAGTGTTGTCCTTTGGGTAGAGCGATGGAGGGAACATGTAAAGCAGATTCTCTTCATTAATTTCTTTCATCAACCCTAACCCTCGGAGGACCCGTAACCCTCAATGTCCACCAGACTTGGCTGCGACACGTTCACGCTCGGTCGCAGCATCTAGAGACAATATGCTGCCAATCTAGCCGTGTGCCAAAGTGTTGAATTCACTTGTGAATGCATCTCTCTCAGACATGGTTTATCGATTGGCTTTCAAACTACTTGTAATTTCTCAAATCCTGCTGGTGCTCAGATTTCTAGTGTCAAACACGTACATCATTCTGGACGACTGAATCCAAGTGAAGTGAAGTGAATTTTTGAGCGGAGGGGGACTTTAAAATTTCACATTTGATGATGGATTTCCTTCATTATTAATCTTTACTCTACAGAAAAACTGCTTTTTCTTTGTTTGTTTATTTCACCTCTGCAATAAGGTTTGTGAAGGAGCCAATATATACCATTCAGGCAATGCAGATACAAAATGCAGATGAGATGCTGTAGGATTTAGAGTCATCAGAGATTCGAGTTACATCTACTATCAATACGTTTGTATTTATTAAGCTTGTAGAACAGAAGAAAGTCAGCAAAACAATTCCAAATATTGGAAATATGGCTGAGAAAGTGACTTAATGTCACCTCATTAGCTGCCATACATGTACACCCTATGCAACACGTCAGAGAACAGTATCTGAAGAAGAATTCCACTTGTCAGCTCTTCGCTGCCGTCTCCTAAAGTGACTTTTGGTAGAAGACAGTGAAAAGGTGCATCTGGGGAATCGTTTTTATAAAGCATTTTGATCTACAATGTATGTGTGGATGTCGGGGAGCCGTGCCGCATTCAACTGCCTGGTTTCAGCATGCGGTTTGATGTGACATTCTCTCTCATCCGAAGAGAAAGAAGAGTGGGTAGTGTTGGCGAGTCGGTGCGACGGTCCTGTATTATCATGCACAGATCAGGAGTTGTTTCCAACAGGAGCCACCCGTGCTGAAAATATTGGATGTCATGGCATTGTGATCATGTTAAAAGTTACAGGACGAGTACGAATGTCAGGTCACTCTTGGCTTTGTGGAATTTCTTGAGGATTTTTTTCTTCTAAACTTGGTTTGATGTATGTTTTTTCATGAATTAATACCAATAGGATGGAAAACTCAAGTAAAATGCCGCATAACTGCTGTACCTAATCTTTGTAAAACGTAAAATGCAAGAAAATAATAAATATTATGTTATGTTTGTGGTGTTTTACTATCAGCAGCAGCATGAGTCTTATTTTTTTTGGGGTCATGTTTTGGGTGATATTTTTTGTCCTTGGGGCCTACATTGGAAATGTAATTATAACAGAGTGAAATGAGTTCTTCAGATGCTGGTTCACCTATTTATCCAAACTTTCACACATGAAAGGCGGAGGGCAAAATCTGTGAAATAGGCAAAAACGGCCACAGCCATTCTTACATTTGATTTTTGGTGCATTCCTCTTGGTGTTTCTTAAATGTCCCCTTATCTTACAAACAGACCACAACACAAACTACTGTAGGCGGAAGATAAACAGAATAAGTGCATGGATTCACATTGTCAAAGGACCGGATGATCTCCCTCTGCTTCTCTTAATACCATTGTCTAGTCACTCGCCTGAGACTCAGCTGCTTCCTGATCTGCATCTAGTTGTGTGTGTCTTCAGCAAGGGGACATCTGTATAGTGCACCAAGCTTGACATCAGCCTACACTGGCTCCACACAGCCTTAGGAGACACATTGCAACAACTGTTGGCTTTGTTTTTAAAGGGATCTTAAAAGGAAGGTTTGTGGTTTTTTATGGTTGGATTTACATTGGTTCATTTTATTCACTCACATGCCCCTTTGGCTTGGTTTCCGTTTGTACGGTCCCTTCCCCTCCTTCCCTCTTATTTCCTTTCTGATCCTGAGGCAACAATTTGTATCATAACACTTTATTCGTCTCTCATATTTACCAGTTTCTACCCAAATGCATCACCAGATTATTTTTTTTCAAAGATTTGCAGCACCTGCTCTTAAAGGTTACATTCACTGTCAAAGAGGCAATTGCCTCAGAGCATGTATTCTTATTCCTCTTTTCTGATTGAATCCACTCTCAGGTGGAGACAGCCTGTGTGTGTGCGTGTGGCTTATGTAAGAACGTTGATTGATTGCGTTTGCCGTTATGAGCGTGCGAGGAGTTGAAGCTACGGAGAGATTCATGGTTTGTTGTTCCACAGCGTTTTTGTCTGGAGACAAAAGGGAAAATGAGGAAGTGAGACTCAGAAAAACTCAAAAGGTTTGTCAATGTTTTTCGATCTATCACTGACATATTATTTTGTGTGGTTGAATACAGGATTTGAAGCGTTGAAGTACAACAAATAAGTTTGTAGTTAGACTCTGCAGCAGTATCCAGTAAAGCAAGTACATAGAGCCAAGTCGTTGCTTGGGGCTTACCACTTCAACAACATGTTGACCAAATATTCCGAAGCTATTTATTTTCCAGTCGCAGCTCCAGACTGGAAGCCGCATGTTTACCGAGGCTTATCCTCTCCTCCAATCTATTCATCGCCACTCAGCATGTAAAAAGTCACAGAATCTCCTTCTTTTTCTTTTTTTTCATGAGATCCCAGAGCGGCGCCTGTTGTACATCTGATCCCCTTTGTACGGTAGCATAAGAGGACTCGGGGCAAGCAGACAACAATATGGAGAAAGTGGAGGATACGTTACATCACAAGGGGGTAATAGGAGGTAGTAATGGATCCATTGAGGTTTAGAATGGTAAATATTAGAAACTGCCATCCGAGGGAGGAATTTGAAAGAGGTCACGGTCGGTCGCTTGCAGGGAGCGCTTATCTGCTATCTGGAGACCCTATCTGTCACCCAACTGGATAGACAGGAGTCCTCTTTGACTTGGATGGCATATGTGTCACTCAACAGGCATGCCTTTATGTACGCCGCTCCACTCGTACACACTCTCTGTCACTCTGGATTACCCAGCTCTCTCCCCTCTTGTTTTTTCGTTTCGATTCTTCCTCCGTTGGACATTTCTGCACTTTCGTTTCTTGAACCTTTCTCCTTTTGCCCTCTCTCCTTTCTGTCATTTTCCCTGTAACACTACCTCTCCCTCATTCTCCCTTTATGTACATGATGTTGTAGACAGCACATGAACTTGAATTCAATTCAAGTGTCATGCATCTCCTCCACTTTGATCAGATGTGGCTATTGTCTGCCCTCCGAGACACAGTCTGGAATTGCCTCCTGATATGCCCCCACTCTGGTAAAGTGAGATGTGAGCCCCCTCTGTGCTCCCTGAAACACAGGGGGCTTTTGTGTGTGTCTGTGTGTGAGTGTGTGTGTGTGCAGTGAGTAAAAGAGGAGAGAGAGTGCAGCGACGGGAGCGCATTAGCATGGTTTGCTAGCCTGCACACTAATGCAGAGCGATGCCCTATAATAGCCAGGGTTCATTCAGAGTCATTCTCCCATAGATTTCAGCAGGATCATTCTATATGGTAGAGGAAAAAAAGGGGAAAACCTCCACAGATCTCTGAGGCTGATTAGCCCCCCTGGTTCTTTTCTCCAGTCACAAAGAACGGCCATATCTAATTTCCCATGTGCCACAACTATCACTGTTTAACGCAGTCATAGGAAAACACCCAAGCCATCTCATAGCGGCCAATTAAATTAATGAATGGATCGTTTTGATCCACAACCGGTAGAATTCCACCGCTCCGACTCTTGTCAACAAACGGCTAATTATTTTTTCATCACCGCCACGTCGTCACTTGCCAGTGAAAAAAAGGGAAAACCGCTGTTGAAATATTGACAATTCTTCTCATTATGTTAAGTTTATTTGGGTTTTTTATTTTTTTTCACAGAGCTGAACAGTGGCATTTGTTTTAGAGGAAAGAAATAGCTTGCATGTGATTAGAAGAAAGAAGAAAGGAGTTAGAGTGTGAAATAGAGAAGGTTTGAGTGATTCAAATGAGCTTGGATTTGCCTAGGGTTTAAGAGCCTTAAGAAATGCAGCCAAAATGAAACAGGCAGCAGAGCATTGAGAGGAGGCTCCCATCCAAAACACTATTATTTCCCAGCAGTCATAATCAGAGGAACATTTCCAAAAACAGAACTTTAATAAACTGTTAAGACCCAATGAAAAATAAAGACATGATTAAAGATGCATTTTAACTGATTTTCTTAAAATTACTTTTCTAAATGCCGCCCATGGTGCATGACATGAGGAAATGTGTTTTCACTGCATTGTTTTGTCACCTCAACATGCCATCCTCTCTGTGTGAGGAGTCTTTATCGGAGAAACAGCTTCATTTTGCTCATTTAATATCCCGCGCTAATGCGTAAAACGGTAATTTAAGAGATTAAAAAAATACCTTCATAGCTCTAGAAATCCTCTAAATGGCTGAATGAAGTATATACTGATTATATCTTATGCTCTTACAAAGTCACAATCACAGAAGGCAGGCTGTGCATAATAAAAACATCTCCGTGTATCCACAGCATTTATCTGCATAAATCTCGCCGCGACGCGTTTTGACAGACAGATAACATTCCTGCGTGATTACCGTCTGCTGTACTATTGGCCTAGAGGTAGAAACATATAAATGACCTTATCATAACACATGGCAACCAAAAACATCTGTGCTTAACCTGCGCTTGACCCAACATGTTCACTAATCAGGCTTAACTGCAGAAAGGAGTTTGATATTTGCAGGGTGATGGATGGATGGGAAAAAAGTGCCAAAAATATAAATTCAACTCACAGCCATCGTGACCACCAACTGCATCATCGTATTCTGAATTATTCCTTTATATGTAAATTCATTTTTTTTTTTTAGCACATCCATTGATTTCAATGTCTTGCACAAGTTCCACATGTCCTCGTTTATAATACTGATAATTGGACCCTTTGTCACGGCAGTTGATGTAAGATTAATTCATAAGAATACTGTATCAGTCAAATGATTAACATTTAAATGATAAAAGCACGAGAATTAACTGATTAAAACTTTCAATAAAGTAATTACTTCAGCTGCTGGTTATTCAGCCGATACTTCAAAATCAGTGGCACATGTAATTTATGACAATTTTATTCAAATAAGCATTTAATTGAGTTCCTTCCACATGGCAGTTAACTTCTCCATGTCATATTAATGTGTCTAAAATATGTTATTTTGTTCCTATGCATCACATTTGGATACTTGTGGCTGTAATAGAAAACTGTAAATAAAAATGTACATTGACTCTGTTTAAAATCACAATTCTCCATGCATATTTCTTTTTGTATTTACGCTTTAGAAATTCAGTCTAGTCAGGAGGATTACATAATTGTGAGCGGGGATAAACATCGCCATATGGTCCTTAACATAAAAGCCAGAATGGATTAGCTGGTTAATAGATGTGCCAAGCATACACATGTAAGGATAAGTCATGTCCCACAGTCATGTCCCACAGCAGGCATGTAATCCACCATAGTGACTACCCCACCACTCGAGATTACCTGGAATCATGGAGGACGCATGCTTACCTAGAAATTGATGCAGCGATCACGCAGAGTATTTGAAGGTGTGCCCTGCGGAGGCATGTCAACAATACAGCTTGCTTTTTTGGAATCTGAACACTGCCAACGAAAACAAGATATGCAGTTTGAACCTGTTGTTGCCGCTTGAGAACCTGAGCTCGGCTGTTCAGCCTGCCAACTCCTCGGCGCATGATGTTTGCCGGCCAAAAACACTGTTTGCATTTGTCAACCAGGTGTCATGGAATTTGAAAGTGATACTGAGCATAAACCTATAAAAGAAAAGATGCAACCTAACCCACTTTTTTTTATCTATTCTACATAAAGTAAAAGCTGCACTCCCCAACGTGGAAGGTGAAGCCACTCTAGATGTCGGCAGCCATAACGAAGACATTCTCTTTCAATAAACTTTCTAGATGCAAACCTTTCAATAGATCTCCAAAGTGGCAACATCAGACTATTTGATATCTTGACTGTTTGAAGGACTTCATTACCCAGAAGCCACATCGCCTAATGCAATGACAGCAGTTCTTCTTTGCACTTAGAGGAGTCTTGATCTATATAAAGCAAAAGATGCGATAGTAATCCAACCCAAAGTATTAAAACGTGCATCCTCTGTGAACCATGAATTTTCAATCCATTCAATACTTTTTAAAGCGCCTACATCCGACGAACCTACTGACCGGCAACGAAGGGACGAAGACCGGAGGCTAGAAAATGAAGAAAGAAAAAGGTGTCCCCTTTTCCGTAAGGTACTTCTTCACTGTCAGATTCGTCACCTCCTTCTACATATCTAGTGTTCTTATATAATAGAACACATTTAACAACAATATCTCAACTAAGGATGGGGACAGTCTTTATTGCAGCTCCATTGCGTGATTCAGACTGATGAGGCGGCTGTTATTTTGACAGAAACATCTTGCCTTTTCTTGCTCTAACAACACTGGTTGTGTAATTTGTATGGATTTGCTGCCATGTCATTTCTTTTTGTTTCAATTACAGGCGGCTCATAGCAAAAGGAAAGAGTTTATTCAAACCATTATGCCAATGACTTGCTGACAAGGGATGCTCAGGGGATCCAACAGTTCTAAATTAAATAATTTATAGAGCATTTAAGTAAGTTACACCCCTGACTTTGTGTATTATTTAAGTGCACCCCTCCCCACAGTTATGTAATATTTATGCATCTGAAAGATTGTATGAAATTGAGTTATTAGTCAGATTTTTCTCTTCTCTACTTAGACCCAAGTTGCTTACACTTCATCTTTATGTGCATAAAACTATCAACTCTGGATGTTGTAATTATCGGCTAAAATGCACTTTCATTGTGTAAATCAACACTTAATAAATGACACATACTTATAATTATGTATAATTGAGTTCCAGCCAGGCCACACACAATCAGCACCTCCTGAGTTTGCCAGAGCTGACATATTTAGTGTTTAAAAAAACAACAAGAACAGAAAAAAAAAGAAAATGTGCACCTCATTAATTACTCTAGGCTTATAGATGTACTGTTGGGAGTGATTATGTGTCAATTTAAGGCACTCTAGTTTTGCTGATGACAAGTAATGAAAAGCAAATGTCAGTGGAGTGTTGCAGATTTAACTCGAATGCGTTTGCGTTGGTGATGCCAGTTTGTTAAAGACGCCAAATTGGGTCTGACAAATGTGCTCAAACTACTGTGACTCTGCATTAGCATTGCCGTATTAATGTAACCAAATGGGGTCAAAGCAATAACAACTCACAAACTTGACCTAAAATTTCACAGTCAAGAACCAGAACTTAGTCTTTAATATCATCCTGTGTGTTTGTTGCACAGCAAGACATGTAGTAAAACATTTACATTCTCATCTAAATGATTCTCTATCATTTATTTTACTCCCAGAAATGCAGCAGGAACACACAACGTTGATTTCCAAACCCTAATTGTCATTTGTGGTTCTTTATTATACCGTGCTTTACCTCACCTCACATGTGTCTGTAATGATCCCAGCCAGGTGCCAGAAGAGCACCAGCAGCCACAGATGGATAAGAGAGATGCGCCAATTAGGGAGAAAGGACATCAGTTTGATATATTGTGAGCATGATGGAATATGATATACAATGCTACACACTGATCTAATATTACATCTCTGCAGGGCACTTCAGCACAGCGAGGTATTCTTCCACGGTGGATACAAATCCCATATTGTGTATATAAACATCCCCTATGGTTCATGTCCACCTAAGAAACTCCAGTCATCTCCGTGTCTTCTTCTGTTACTTGTGGATGCCAGTGCGTCGATACATTCCCCAGATTCTTGCTTTTTAGCGCCTCACCTCCTGCGGGTCCCGGTTTGTTAAAAAAAACATTACACATCTGTGGCTGCGTTGCTGATGCACGGTCAAAATGTTTGTTTTGAAAACACAAAGCTAATCTCGCCACTTACTCCGGTATCTGTGGCTATGTTGATATGGATTTTCACTTCACTGCTCGCACGTCATCGCTCCTCGCTGGGAGGCGATGAAAAACAGAGTACATATGGTTTCTATATAATGGTGGTATATGGTGCCCATAAGCGTATACTGATGTAAATCCACAACTTACATTTGTGAACCCTGCCGATTGAGGTTAGAAGATGACATATTGTCTGTATAAAAACCCCCCGTGTGGTCCTGGTGGGCTACTTAAATACACCGGGGGTCATAATTGCCTACCTGGAGGTTAAGAATTGTTCACCTAGAACACCTGCCTGTGGGGGTGCGTCGTGGTCCAGGTGTGAAACAGATGACTTCTGGCATCTAAGGGTCACACTCAGACCCCCAGGGCCTCAGCTGCCAGAGAGGAAGCAAGAGCCGTGTGACAGAAATAGGAAGGACTTAGTGAAGCAGCTCTGCCTAAAACCCTATAAGCAGAAATATCTCCCTTTGCCAGGAAGGATTCATTTACTCTTTTGCTGACTTGTAAATCTTTGGTTTCCAACACGGAGGACCTGAGGTGAAATCCCGTCTCTTGCATAAGCAGATCTTTGTAGAGGATTTCTTTTTTTTTTACTGCAAAGAGCTTCAAAGTATGCATTTGCCCTCCTGATCAGAGCAGGAGTGCTTATCTATAAGATGAAGCCCGGTTTAGTTTATGCTCTTTTATCCGCCAGACAGGACATGCTCTGCTTGTGTTCTTACAAATATGTGATTGATCAACATATCAGGGTGAAAAAAAAAAAAAAAAAAGGAGCAAACTATTAAATCTATCGTGTGGAGAGAACATTTACACGTGGTATTAAAATCCCTCTGCTGATAAAATATTCGTCTTGATTCTGCCTCAGATTGGCAACAACACAATTTTGATGAACATATAAATAAACACAAAAAGGACTGATTCTCCCAAATCATTTCTCTTGTGATGGTTGTTTAGTAGGGAAAGAAAGTGGTCACTTAATTCTGACTGGCTCATCTTTATCACCAAAAACATTGAGGGAAAAGCTCCCACATGTGTACTTTAGATTAACTTAAATAGTTCAAATGTCCCAGAGAAATAAAAAGGCACGTCCCTCATGGCTTCAGAATGCTAATGTGAAATTTAGAGAGACATTTCTAAACATACGAGTCTACTTAAATCTATTTATGCAAGCTGTGAAAGTGCTCTGATGATGTGGTCGAGACCAGAACTTTTTGATTAAAAGATAATAAAACAAAATGTGACACTGAATAATCTTTATTCAGACATCTGAACAGATCACAGGGTAAAAACAGGCAATTTTGAAAACTGTCTATTTTGCAGATCAAAGCGTTGTTATAAAAGCACAGACTCACTGCTGTTTACTGGTCTCATGATTAATCACGTAACACCCGCACTTCTGCTGTAAACACAACTTAACTTGATAGCAGTTCAACGTCCGTGAGAAAAGTAATAACTGCGTTAGTCTCAGAGATTTGATACTTGATTTAATATTTGTCTCATGATCCTCATACTGGTTTTGATAGTGTTACTTGTTGAAGCCTCGGGGCATCACACTCCTGAGCTGGCTGTTACATAAATTGTAGTTGTTGCACGTAAGCAAAGACAACTAACTTGCACTGACACGACTCTTTGATAAACAGGATGTTTTTGAGCTCCATGGAGGTGGAAACTGGTTTACATTACACATTAGACCACATGACAAAGTCTAAAAACTACTAGACCAACTTGGTGTTTTGCCGAGCTGTGTACTTACACTATCCCAAATGTTTCCAACTATGTCCAAACAGAGAAATATGTCATTTTAAATCAAGTGGCATTGTTCTGTACTTTCAACAAACCCCATGAATACACCACCACATTCGTTCATCCACTCATTTCTGACTTTTCCTCCTCTCAATAATGATAAAAACTAGAAGGTCACTCAGAGAGCACAGACCTGCAAAATCGCCGACACGTTACACGTCTGGATATATTTCCAAAACTATTAGAATCATGTCAAAATTCAGGTCCGCTCCAAAATGTAATGGTTTCTTCCTGGGCCCATGCTACACCCTTCTAGTTTCATTTCATTACATGACAAAGAAATCAACCAACCAAACTGAAAAACATAATTTGCTTGGCGGAGGTGATACATAGAAATCTCTTTGACGGGACTTTGGACTTCAAAAAAAGGGATGAAGCACGGGCAATTAAAAATCAGGAAGGGTACTCAGAGAGCCCAGACCTCCGCCAAGGCTGTGCCCTATCGTTTTGTATCCGCCCCGTGATTCGGATCCGCTCCAAATTTTACTGGGCTCTTTCTTGGCCCGTGCTACGCCCTTTCGCCGAGTTTCATCGGGATTACCGACAGCGTGTCTGTAATCGAGGAAAAATAGTGACAACAAAGATATTTACTCGCTAGCATTGAATAGGGAAACAATGTGCTAAGTAGGCTAGGTAAACAAATCACTTTTGTGTCGTCTGTTGTTAGAATATTCAGGTTTTTCCTGAATGAATAAAACATTGGCAGTGATAATGCATTACAGTAGCTAGCAGTCTGCTCTACGTAAATATTTTACTTGTATAGCTTGCCTAACATCCAGCCCCGTATTATTAATATACCAGCAAACAGAGAGTGTTGTCTACATCACACGGTCAGATTATTGGGCGTAATTACGCTACTCTGTACCGAAGACAATATCGTCTGTGTTCGGTTATCTACGGAATAAACCAACAATTACACACCGCAATCATTTCAACTGGTGGGAACCTTCCCTGATGCATTTTGCTTGGCTCAAATGAATAATATTATGACAGTGATAATAAGATTGGGCTATCATCCATCCATCAGGGTGGATTTAGTTGTTCTGATATGTAGCCAGCCAGTACACAGTATGAGAACACTGACACCAGCAATTTCACATCAAGTGTTTCTTATATGTTATCAAACATTACCTTTCTGTAAATTGCTCATTGGGAAATATATCAAAGTGATTTGACAAGCCCCGGAGGCATTCGCAGCTCTGCTTTAGCGAGGTTGTGCAACTTTGTAAGATCTGTGCTGAATGTTACATTTGGGAAATAATATCCTGTCTGTGTATTACAGTAAAGAATATTTAGATTGCAGAGGTTTCATCTTATTTTCTACATTATTTAAATGTTCAACAATGTTGGATGTCCAGCATGTGTTTCTGTGATGTCTGTTAAACTATATGTCATCTTTCAAATATATTTTCTTTCGAGGATCTATTTTTAGAAAACACAGAACAACACAGTCAACAAAAACGTATATATATATATATATATATATATATATATATATATATATATATATATATATATATATATATATATATTTGTTCTGCTTCTACTAATGTGTCGCTGTAAACGCTTCATGTGGTAAATCAGTTCACAGAGATACTTAATATTTTTATTTGTTCAGCACTTCCCTAAACAGAGTTGCTAAGTCATAATGAGAAATTAGAAAGAACAAACATTAGGATAGAAATGAGAAATCGTGTGTTGGGGAGTGTGTACAAATAAATCTCTTTGCATTTCCCAGTGCTGCTCCCAATCCTTCAGGATGCAGCCTGGATCCGTTAAAGATCATCACTGTCAAAGGGTGTAACCTGTGCTGAGGTTCAGTGTTCTCCGTGTACATTTCATGCACGGACTGTCAGTTACTTTCCACTTTCTTTTCTTTTTTAAAGAAATGACAGTTTTAACCACAAAACACTCTAATCTATTTTTAAAGTGAATACATGTGTTTCAAAGTTTCTTGTGCGTCTGAAGGGAATGGGTCTATTCAGCTCTTTTAATTTGAAGAGGAGACAGCAGTGCTAATGTGGAGGGCAAACTGTACAGCACTGTACGCCTTGGGTCTTATTAAAAGTAACTAAAGTCCAAGAACTCAATCTTTTTTTAGTTCTTGCAAAACATCTTGTGAGCGCTAATTGTATTTTTGCACAGCTTTTCCAAACCATAGCGATGTTTTCTTTCTTCTGTTCTGTTCCTGGCTCTCTTGCAGAACTACTAAATGTGAAAGCATACTTGACTTCGACTCATATTTTGCACATTGAATTCATATTGTGTTACATAATTCTGTAAATGCAGTTCAAGTCTTTCCATATGAAAGCAATTCCTTTAAAAAGGGAAAGTCCATTCAACACTGCCATTACTGCATTTACCACGTCATATTATATGTCAGAAATATCTATAATTCACATAAACAGTATTCTTTCCAAACCACACGGTTGGAAATGAAAGCCAAACACAAGTTTTATTTGTATTAAAAGGACTCTGAGTTAATGCGCACGCTGCAGTATTACAAGGCACCCAACTGTGTTTCTAGCCCTAAAACCAGGACTTTTAAGAACTTAATTAACTAAATAGGCTCAGATGAGTCTTTTCATGGAGAAAGTGGAGATTAAAAATTAATAAAATAAACAAAACCTCCTCAAATTCATCACATGGGATCATCCCACACTGAGTGGGCCCATAGCTTTCTTCATTTTCGATAACCGATAAGGCAATACAGCAATATATTCGTTTCAAAGTAATTGCAAACAGCGATTAATTCCTAAAAGCTAAAGAGACTTTGTTGCCGTCTGTGTTTAAAAGATGAAACATTAAAAATGCTCAGAGTCAGCACTGGATGAATGATTGTGGCTGGGTATTTATGTAAGCCGCTGACCACAGAGTATGCAGTCACCCTGCTGTGCAGCGGGAGCAACCAGGGGGTATGAAGAAAGAATAACTGGGAAGAATCAGACAGCACATCAAAGCGATAGTGAAACAAGGTGTCGTTGGCTCAGAGGCAGAGGAATCCGATGCACGTAGCGTAGCCACCTCAAGGTATGGACACACAACATGCGAGGGTACACGCACGAAAGCCTCAACCTCAGGTATCAGTGGCTTTGAGGCAGTGTTGTCAAGGTGTGAAGAAGTCAGAGCTCTCAGTGAGCAAAAGCCATACAAAGCCTCGTCCGTGAATACATTCAAGTTATTTTAGTTGTTTCCCAAGAGCTTGTTTATCAGCGAGGGGATTGTTATATCTTTGCTGAGGTGTGCGTTCACATCCGTGTGTGTGTGAGAGCGCGCATACCTCTTGCGCGCGCTTTTGCCTGAACGTGTTTATGTGTGCTTGTTCCCACAGACCTCTTGCGCTTAACAAGAGAGCTAAGTGGGTCAGCATTCCGTTTCAAATGCTCTGGCAGCTACAGCAGAAGCCTTGCAGGACCACGTGACTCCTTGCAAGTCCTAACAAATCTGCACCGCATTGTTTTTTTCTGCATGTATGTATGTTTGAACGGGGAAGTGTGCGAGTGGACATCTGAGTCTTGCACCACTCTTGTGAAGGAGAATATATTAAAGTATGCAGGCAGCTTGTCAAACAGCCATGGACGGGAGCTATCAATCGTGTTGGTCTGTGTAAACATGATTCGTTAAGTGCCAAAAGGTGCCTGGCAGGCGCCCCTCTGTTATGAAAGTGAAGGGCAGTTGTCATGCTATCCTCGTCCCTTTATTAGTACAGTCCACACCTGGTAAACACAAGCCGGCTCTCCCTTAAATTCTTACAACTTGGGAATGTATAATAGCAGCTGGATAAGGTGGCGCTGAGCAATTAGCAGACAACATTTACACAAATGAAGTTTGTACCAGATTGCCGTGTTGGAGGGAGTTTGCAACAATAGGTCACCACTGAGCATTAGCATAATTAGCATTTTTTTATTGTTTATTGCTCTTGTATAGGAAACGTGGCTCGACTTTAAGTGGCTTTCTCAACCCTCAGGCCCAGAAAACACATTAACATCCTCACAAAATGTGTGATTGTCAATTCTGTATTCAGTTTTTCTTACTTTTAAAGAAACTTTTTTGGTTCCCTTTTTTTCCATTTCCATACAAACGTAGTGTTATGTTTAAGGGCTGTGACGAGTCTGTGTGCTTTAAGGAAGATAGTGAGGCGAGGCGGATTTGATTTCAGCTCTTAGCTCCTGTAATGTACACACACACAAACACACACACACACTCTTTTCCACTTAAAATGTCTCCTGATCCCAGAGATGTGACGGCTCTCGCCATTCCCAACTTATCCAAGATAACAATCTGCATATATTGAAAAACGTGCATCAGGTGCACAAAGAGGTTTACAGGTTGATTCCGCATCGCTTCACTTGCACGAGCGGAAAAGTAATAGATTCGTGAGGAAGGAGATCAATGTGTAATTATTATATTTTATGTACACCCTCGCGATCAATCATGAACAATGGGAAGGTGTGTTAAAAATGATGGGATCGTTATTTTAAATGTTCCACTGCTGTTGTATTGAACAGAAGTGAAATCGGCAGTGGGCCTGCTCTGCTTTTACTCTTCAGCCAATAATACTTAAACTTCAAATAAATGCGCATACAAGTTCTACAGTGTTGCAGTCTCAACTCAAAATATGGAGATAACTATTTGGAAAAGGTTTGTGTTTAATAAACAGCTCCATTTCATATATTTTTACAAGATGAGTGTGTTTTCATTGACCCTTGATTTACATAGAGATTGTTATATCCAGTGAGTCAAGGTAACACTGTTAATGGCACACCGGTATTTTTAATTGAAGCCATTATGGTGATGTTTACAACTGGAAGTATAAAGAATTCATGTATTACAAGCTGACCTTGACCTGACTTTAGATCACGTCTTCAAACTGATTATATATATTTGCATATTCGTTCTCGTTCAAGTATGCAAACATTGAAACCCTCATGACTGAGGCTTTTTGTATGCTCAAACCTCAGTGATAAACATCATCAACTATGTCCTTATGAAAGGTTAGGCATATATTATCACAGCCGTTTCATAACTTTCAAGGACTCATTTGAATATTCAAGCATTTTGTCTCGTCTTTGTCAGATTTTACAAAGCATATAACTAAGGCTCCCAAGCATACTATATGTATACTTTAGTTTAGACTGACCTCCAACCTTTCATGGTAGCTGGTACAACCTTTAACTTTGTCTAGGGCAAGGAGTAACATAACAAGTTGGAAAAATGGATCCAAAACAAAATGAAAAGGCTAATGAAGCACTTTATGTGTAACATGATTGGGATTTATTTATACGAGAGAGGAAAGCATCAGATATTGAAGAAATTAAAGGGTCAGGGTCAATCAATCAACAAAAACACTGATACCGTGGGTAGACATACAGCTCTAATGATTGTTGAATGAGATTGAGAGAAGTGGCAATCAGGCTAATCACTGGACCTAACAGTTGCCATTGTTTTAATTTCATACCAGAATACAAGCCAGAAATAGATTCATAAACTATACACTTACTTTTAAGTGTTTTAATCAACGATAGAATGACACAATGGTGCAGATGCTTCAATACAAAGCAAAAGGTCACTAAAAGGTTTGACTATGAAAACTATGTGTATGGTTCACACAGTATGCAATGACAGTGCTTCCCAAACTGGGGGTCAAGACTCCCTAATGGTTTGCAAGCAAGAGACAACTTCCAGCTCTGAAAATTGAAGCCAATGTGGAAGCGGCTTGAATTTGCATTCTTTCTAATGGCCAGCAGGGGGCGACTCCACAGGTTGCAAAAAGAAGTCAGATTATATAGAAGTCTATGAGAGAATGACCCTACTTTTCATTTAGTTTATTACCTCAGTAAACATTTTCCTAATGAGTTTGTTGTCTCAATAGCTACAAGTCTAAAAAAACTAGACGGCAATATTTGAAATGGGCAACCGACAGGTCAGGGTCTTTGAACACATCACGTGGTCACGTCATGTCAAAAAACTTCAATTTTAAACGAGACTGTCATTGACATCAGTGAACGCAGCAGTGTAAAAAAGAGAAAGGTGGTCGCGGAATGTCGCACATTCCAGGAGAAATAATCTTGAGCGTCATTACTGCACGAGACATGCCGAAGTGCACGAGCTGAAAGGACGAGTGCGTTTGGATAAAGTTAACGCTCTTCGGTGGAGTTTGGCCCAACAAGCAGCTCTCTGCAGAGTGGAACATACAAACATGGACAGATAGAGAGGTAGACAACACACCAAGAACAGACTGTTCCACCACTGCTGTGCAATTATCACTGCCATGTGCAATACTCACTTTATTTTCTATCAACCACTTGGTACTTATATTATTTTGTATTATATTTAATTATTGTGTACTGTCCTTTTTACTTCATATGTTATTTTGCTGTGACAAGATACATTTCCCCGTTGTGGGACTAATAAAGGATTGTTTTCTGATAAAACGGAAAAATACATGGATAAAAAGGTTGCTTTTTTGCACAGCATATAAGAAAAGTCTTAAAAATAATTTGCAGAGATTATGAATTCAATAATTAGTATGGCCCTCGAAGGATGATAAAGCAGGGTATGCTTTAGGACTTTGCTACCTTGTTGCTACCACGGTAGCTACCATGGCCACTACTACAGCATTGTTGGAAATACGGTTGTACTTGGTTTTGATTTTAACGTTCAGACCAAATCAAATTTGTATAATGTCCCCTTAAGCATTGTTTGGCTATTAAGGGTTAAAATGGATGGGAACCACTTTGCTATGGCCTTGTAATCACCAGATCTCAACCAAATTTGCCCCTTTGGTAAACTTTGGACCAGCATGGTAGACAGCCTTTTCCATCTCCGTCATCACAGCACTAACTGAGGGAATATCTGTTGGAGGAACGGCTTTAATTCCTCCAGGAGAGTTCCAAAGACTTTTAGAATCCATGCCAAGAGAACAACAGAGAAGCTGTTCCTCTCCTTTTTGTTTGTCAGCCATCTGTACATTCCTGATCAAGATATGCACACAATTCCCGTATTTTGTTACTCATGGCAGCTAAAGCAGGATCTAGGTAACGTTAGGGAAGTAGAGGTATCTGACTGACAAACTTTGGCCCTTAGCGTTACCCCTTTGTGCCCCTGCAGCTGCTTCCCAAGTCACTGGTGTAAGTGAGAGTCATTAGTCAGCTGAACAAATAAATAAGAATTAGTTTGATTTAACATGCAGCCAAGGAAGGATTCTGGTTTTCACCGAGCCAAATGCAAAAAGGTAAACAAAGGATACACTCGGTAATCAAATCTTTCTTCTCCTTGTGTGGGGAAATCATCTTAGTGTTGTGTGTGTGTGTGTGTGTGGTTAGCTTTTGTGGAGGGCTCATAGCTGTTGTGAGTAGATGGAAGGATAACATTTTCAGAATCGTGCCGCTCTGTTATAATTAGAACAAATACGCCAGGAAAATGCAGTCTTGTACACATACACACACATTTGTAGGCTTTCTACAGAGTGTATAATTCCACAGCTAAAAATACCCCAGAAAACAAATGAAACAGCCGCAAACCACCCTTTCGCTTTAATATGTTGATTTTTGAGCAGCCAATTTTTCATCGCTGCAAAAATATTAAATCAATACCAGCTGTTAGCCAAATGTTGGCGAATTTAAGTTCATCGTAACTTCCGGACGTGCTGGATGTATTTGAATCATGGCCACAAAATGTCTTTCTTCATCTACATGAAGTTGTTTTAAATCCAAGTTAAATGGATAAAATTGGACCTTAAATTTGCTCATTTAAAATCAAATTACCAGGGCATAAAACATTCACTGGTGATATGCTGTAAAAAAAAACAGGATTTGAAACTGTTAGAAGTGACTTTAAAGCATTTGTTAAGCTCTGTCAATTGCCAGATAGAGGCTACGCTGTCTGTCTGTCTGAATTTAATTGGTACCATTGAGTTAGTGCAATCAATCACAGGAACAAATAAAAGCCTAGGGAAGTGTAACCTTGGGAAGGTGACCAAAAAAAAAGCCACGACCACAACTTCCAGTATGAAAATGTATTTGAATAAGGGTCATTGTAGAGACGTATTGTCAAACAAACATCCTTTATTAAAAGAGGAAATAGGGTTAGTGTTCCAGACTTGAATGGGTTGCCAATTTAAAGTGAGCAATCCAGTCTGCTTTAGTATTTTGTCAGTTATTACTAAAGAGTAGAGACAGAACAGGAAAAATGTAAGAGCAAACAAGAGTCCCTTCTTCAGCAGAAGCAGGACATGGACAGTTTCCCGAGGCCATCACGCAAGTGAGTTCTATGACTGGGGGCAACCCCAAGGATGAGTTTTTGTTCAACTTTACCTGCAATGATGTGCCTCCCAGAATCTTCACAGGCCTTTAAATTATTTAGTTTAGTACAGTGAGGTCCAAAACTTTTCTGTTTTGGAAGCAGGCAACCGGTTGTATGTGGTATTTTAATGGTTTTAATTATTATTCGTAATATTTTTCTCCACTTGAGAAACAGCAGATGTACTGGACCTCAATTTGAACATGGATGGATTTCTGAATGGGCCTATCGGGCACAGGATAGGTCCAAACTACAGGAACACAAGTCCAGTCAAAAAGGTGGTAAAGTCAATTTTCCCTGAAAAAAAAGAGAAAAGCTATTTGGATTCTTTACTTCAAAAGTTTATTTCTGGGTGGCATGAATGAGTACTTCTTAAATGCCGCAGATGACTACTTTGTGGATTACATTGAGGGTGGACCAATGTGGTTGCTATTTATCAAACAGGTATTGCATAAATGAGTACCGTCATAGTTATCTCATTCACATAGTACGCTCAGATGGTGTAAAAGTACACTTTGATGGTACTGCAGTTTCCTGGTTTATGAACTGTCTTACTGATAGATCCAAAAGCTGAATAAATCGTCTGTGCAGGCTGTTTATTACGACTCATATTCACGTTTATTCCTAGGTGGCCGCAGCATTTATGACGATCAAGACATATTTTTTGATGATGCATTGTATGAGACATTTTCTTCCCTGGAACATACTGAACATGAAATAAAATGCGGAACCCTTTACTGTATAGCCTATAGCAGTTAAACTGTATGATATTTATTGTATTTAACTTTATAAACTGTTTTTATATGTATGTTTTGAATTTTGTCCTTGATTGTTGAAACTCAATAAAGACCTTTAAATATAAATAAATAAAGGGCTTGTCAGAGATCTGTGCTGGGGCCACTGCTGTTCCCCTTATACATTAATAATAGTGAATCTTCTGTAAAATATTCAGAATATATACATTTTTACACCGCTGACTCAATTGAATATACAGTAGTTTCTTCTCAGTCATTTGCAAGAACCAATTTTGTAAGCCGAAAAAACTTAATTCATGTTCTAACCAACGATCGATGTGTGTCCGCTTTTTCCAACCTTTATGATTTAGATGGCTCACCAAGGTTTTGGTATTTTATGTTCTCTAGTTTAGTTAAACAACAGTTAATATACCATTGATTATACCTTCAGCAGCAGATCTAATTGGAGTGTAGATCTTTAAGGTTAACTAAACTTTCATCCCATATTGTTGTGTTAAAGATTGTGTTTAATACTTGTTTGATGTCCTTATTTATCCCTCCATCATTTTATCCACAAATACTTTGTTGCCTTTGAAGAAAGATTCCTGACGGCTTAATTGCTGCTGTTGAAGAGAATTATGTAAATTTAAGCATGCTGTCACTTCATAACATTTACTGGTGGCACTCTTGTCAGCTTGTGATGGTGCCATCAGTTTGTTAGGGAGGCATCTCTGACGTGATTCTGCCCATAATGAATATCTGTGGTCACGATTCATGGGAAGTAGATCGAGGGGAACTATGTACTTTATTTCCAGCAACATACATTTCCCAACTTTCAAGCATGTGGGTGCTTATCCTATTTTTATGCTTCAAGAATAGTTACATCAAATCTTGTGTTTTGTTCAGTAATACTTCTCTTAGAAATAAAAGAAAATATCCATTAGCATTTTTTCCAGAACTCTTGATGACCGTCATGAAATATTGTTAAATTCTCTTTTCTAAATTGTTAACGGGGAACTCATATTCTTCATACATTCCACTCCTGTGGTTTGGAACATTGTGCTTTGCATTATAACATTTATTAATATACTTTTGCATACAATATTCACCCTCTGGCAGCCAATGATTGTGATTTGGGGCCAATAGTTTATGGAATTCATGAACCATTATATGAGCCAAATGGTGTTTTTACCCATCTGGCTGTGTGCCATCGCAGAATGCAATTCTGGTTCCCTTTCCTCTAGCTCGAGAATTAAATGTTACTGTTTGCACTGTGCAGGACAGTGGAAAAAAACAGTTCCAGAGTGGCATCTCCTTTTACTATCTTAGCTTGACCTTGCAAGGTCTCGCAAAGTACAGACCCCAGCTGTAAAAGTACAGACCTCTCCCATAAATACAAGTCTTTACTCTGTCTCAATCTCTCTCCAATCGCACACACAGCCCCGCTCTTTCCCCCCTCTCTCTCATAGAGAAACACAACCCTCTTAAGCTCACTCAAATTTCATCCCTCTCAAGTTTTGCCTTGAGTCTCATTTTCACTGTCCAGGGATTGAGAGCTGCCATCTGTCTGGGTCATCCGCGCTTGCCTGCAAACTTTCGACTCAGGAGCCTTTTTGATCACACACAGTCTCTTGGCTTATTGATATTCAAATAACCCTCACAGGGGATTTTCAAAGAACTGCTAAAAGATGCATTAGCCGAAGAGGAAATGGGATTCTTTTCTCAATTTTACAACTTAATATCTCAAACTGGAAGGGGTTAGATCAGAGCAACACTGTAATTAGCTTTTCATTACCATTTTTGAAGGAATTGTAAACATTGTTGTGACGGTCCACGGATATTATTTAATCTGTAAACAAAAAGGGGAAAGTTTACTCCAGCAGTCTGACAGACTTATTAAACACTTTTACATTTCATATTGTAAAAGTTCTGAATATCAGATTCCTACTTTGGATTGTTCCTTTTTTTAACCCTGTGTTATTATATTACAGGCGCCTGGTAGAAAATGGCTGAATGAGCAGGCTCTGTGAGGCTGTACTTTGGCATAGCTATGCTTTGAGCTAAATGCTAACACCAGCATGCTAACCAGCTCACAATGACGATATTAACATGCTGATGATTAGCAGGCATGATGTGCATCATGTTCACTTTCTTATTTGTAGCATGCTAACATTTGCCAATTTGAAGTACAACACCCTTAATAATATGCTGCATTGTGTTTGTGGGGTCTCGGTAAGCGCTGTGCCTTATTTCTAACTGCATCTTGGTCACAATAAAGAACACCCCTGAATATATAATAGCTGTAATTATTTATGATTATGCAAGTGATATTTCAAGTTCACATGTACATAATGTTTCATCATTAGAATGTGTCACTGCATACATCCCTGGACATATTCCTTTCACTGATATGCTACGCTTCTGTCTTTACGGTGTCATTATTATAACAGATTTGAGAATGGGGGCCAATTAGGCCCATAATCAAAGAAGGCAGAATGTTTCTTCAGCCTCTTATTCATCACTTGATATGAAGTCTAATGCTTTCAGGATGAGCTAACCGCCTTAACGACTACCTTTAGCTCCCACAATACTTCTACTATAACTTTCCATTGTTCGTTGATGCATAACGTGCTGACAATGAAGAATAAATATAAGTTTCTGCAAATTATCTCTTGACCTCACAGTTCCTCAGTCTCCATGCTTTCTGAAGCACAATGCTTGCCATTCCTGCCTGAAGAAGGAAAGTAGTAAGAGAATTTTTACTATGTGTATTTCTGGCCACAAGTTAGTTATTAAAATTCAATTTAATGGCTGGATCTTATTTTATGTCATTATACAAACATGTTGAAGCCCAAATTAGGTGACACATTCTGCTGTTTTCCTGTTAAGATTTCAGCCTAGTATCCCATTCCCTGTGGTTATGGGGCAAAGTATCATCTCAAACTAGAACGTGTAACAGCAGATAGAAAATGCCTGGGGTGATGTCACACTCTGAAGGGAGACGCCATCGAGGACTGAGCTGAGAAAGAAGGAGAGTACATCGACCCGGCTATAGTGCTACTAAATCCTTCAGGAACAAGAACCAATTGTGCTTTGACAAACTCGGCAAAATGGACGAGAACATATTCCAATGACATATCTGACAAATGTATTTCAGTCCCGTCTGCAAAGCTAGAAGATCATCAACAGCAGGGTTTCCTTTACCTCAAAGTTGAACTAACTTTCAAAACTAAACTTGAGGTAATGGTGGCAGTTAATTTGTACAAAGCATCCCACTTACCTACCACATACTTCTAAATAAAAGTCCAGATTTCCATTTAGGATATACATTCACCACTTCAATCTTTTGCTTTTAGACCGTTATTTCACACCAGCTCAGACTGAAAATGTAGTGGCCTCAGCTGATGTCAAGGGCTATTGGGAGTTTTTTTGTCGGAAGACTGTTTGTGCCAGCGCTGCAGAAACTCTGTGACCTTACTTCCAATGTATTACCTAGGGATTTGTTTCCTGGGACTTGTGTATCTATAAAGACCAAACAATAGGCTTTGTGAAAACTGATTCACCACCAGGGTCAGGCGCAGTGGTAGCACAGCAGATGGGCTATGAAATAAGTTTTATAGCCATAAAAAGCAACAGTAGTTCACAAAGAATTCTTAAGGTGTGTTGTAGCCTGCAGATGAACTGGATCATTACACTAAATGATTACTTATGATGTGCAGTTTATTGCTGCAACGTGAAGTAATTTTAGACAACAACATATGTTGACTTTTTGTGGTTACACGTAGGTCCGTATGTGCCTTTTTTTCAAAGTTTTATGCGTTTTACATTATTTTTCTTCTTTTTTTTTGTCTTTTTTCTGTTTGAGTGAAATTTCAGTTTCATCTGCTGTGAGAAAGTAAATGACTTCCTCCTGTTCTAATAGGCAATGTCCATTTGTGCCAAAAGGCACAAGCTAATTCAGCTGCATCACAGGCTGCAGGCTTCATCTTGGTTTAATTGGTTTCTGGTAATGATATCAAGTATCAAGAGTCCTTGAAGTGATTTACTAATGTTAAAGTTCTGTACTCAGATGTATATTTCAGTATGATAAAACAGATTCAGTATCAACGGATAAAGTATGCATGTATAAAGGCTAGACTGCCGGTGGGTGACATGGGCACATTCAATCCATCTATAAATTATGTTGAAATAATACCTCAGTAATTACACACCATCACCTAGAAGATGAGTGACATTTGATTAGATTTTCTCCTTCGTTACTTATTATTTTATTAGTACTCGCTGCACTCGTTCAAAAGGCATATGGCTATATGTTTCCACCTACTATTAGTCTTTATGCTAAGCTAAGCTAATTGACTACTGGCTGTAGCTTCACATTTAGCGCACATGCATTGTTTGCATCTTCTCATCTAACTCTGAGGAAAATGGTCAATTTCCCGAATTCATTAGTAATATAATGTTTTAATAAAAGGGTGCTATTTGTAGCTCATTTTAAATATGTTGTTGCCTTTTTGTTGTTACACCTTTCACTAGGCCTTTGTGAGGGACTTCCTGTTTGACTTCCCTCTATGATTATGGTCTCATTGGTTCCTGGTAATGACAACCAATCTCTGAAAAATAACTATGTTTTCTTTAATTGAAATATAAGTCACATATTTTAAAATTGAGATGAGAGTGAAGTTGAGTGACTTGGCCAACTAAATCTCAGACAATTTTCCAAATTATGTTGAACTACTCAACCATTCCAAAAATATCAGTCGAAAAGAAGCCATGTGTGGATATATTTTAGATTCCCCTCTGAATATTAAGGACTCTTGTTGGCACGACTGACCACAGTGAGCTGAGCACAGCATTCTGGCCCAAAGATAGATGTCACAGTGCATTACAGTACTAATGAGTCAGTGGAAAGGACAGGCACTGGCAATTAGAGCTATGTGTGGATGTAGACGTAAAGCTGCAGTTATACTGTGTCGACGATGGAGGATAGAGAGTTCTGAATTAGGTACTGGGACCTGCTGACAATAGGGTTGTAGTGGACTAATGAGTCTGCTACTTCTGCCAATAGATAAACATGAATACAAAATGTAACTCAAAATTTAGAGGAAAACATGGATAATAGAATGCCCCTGTAGTCAACCTTCACAAACAAAAATATGTTTTCACAGACCAGAGGCCTGTCCATCATACTACTTTCTTTCTGTTATTTATTAAGACGGTACATGGAATGGAAGTTTGAATAGAGTACATTTGAACAATGAATAGAAAGAAAACTGAGCAAAATATACTAAGAAAAATAAAATTTCACATCTGAAATAACATATACATTTTTCTTGCCTTAACGCTTCCTCTTAAACACTATGAAAATGCCAATTTCCTGTATAGAACATTGTTCAAACCACGTGATGTGAGGTATAAGTCACAGCGGTGTATAAGCAGGGGGAATTGGGTGATGTGAACAGACAGAAACTTAGAGCAGGCTGGTCATTTTAACTTTAACAGTCATTTCCATAAACTCAAACAAAGAGTGATATTGTAGGTGGTTCTTATGAATATGTATCAGAAGCATAAAAAAATGATGACATTAACTCTGCAGAATGTTGTAAATATAAGAAAACATTTTGTGAGTATGGTAGCTTAATATACATGGACTTGTTGATTCATGCATTGTGGAAGGTCTGTTGGTTTACAACAGATTTAAGGCCTTGCAATATAAACATTTGAATTCATGTTAGATTGTCATGTTTGTATTGGGAAACACCCAACAAAAAAACCTGATCATCTAGAAAAGGGGTTGGGAACCTATGGCTTTTTTGATGACGCCATATGGCTCGCAGACAATTTTGAGCTATGTTTCGCGAAGGGCGGTGCTTCGCTCCCGGCACAAACACACGTGTGCACACACCTACAGTCAGAGACAGAGCGGAGGAAAGGAGAGGAGTGAACAAATAAAAATATCCACGCACGCGCGGATCTCGGACAGTATGGCTCACAAGGAAATACATTTACAAATATTTGGCTTTTATGACTCTCCCAGTCAAAAAGTTTCCCGACCCCTGATCTAGAAGCTACGATGGATGACATCGTGAGAAAAGTGGTACCAGTTGTAAGTCATACGCCCCCCTGTACACACACATTCACAGCCCGAGTCACGATGGTTTGAAGTCTTGGGAATGCTTTAAGTGTTGGACATTTAAAGCTGCAGGTTCGTTAGTGTTAAACCTCATGCTGAGTGAAGATAAATAAGTATGATAATATGTCAAAATCCAAAGCAATTTTCTAACTCAGGCATCAGACTAGTTGACTCTCCGGAGCATGAAAGCTTCACCCCATGTTGTCAACAAAATGCAAGCTAACTGCTATTGGCTCTGCTAGTGGATAGAGGAAAAACTGGAGCCAACTTCCTTTGTCTCTGTTTTCCTTTAACTTTGCCTACCAAGCCTGGAGCAAAACTAAAAATACACCCCAGTTATGATTCCCTATGATCAGACATTTCAACATGGCCAACATTGAGGTCTCCAAAAGCTGGAGATCAAAGACAAAAAAGGGGAACTGGTGTTAGAAAAAATGTGTATTTTTGCTAAGAACAATACAAAAAATGTACCAATTGCTAAAAACATCATATTATTGTTAATTGAGAACACTCCTGGGAGGCTTGATCTCATGATGTCCTTAAAGCAGATGGCGTGTCCAAACTTTAAAACTAAGAGTAATATAATTTCCTTATACCTGCAGTCATTGAATGATTAAAGAGAACTTCCATTGATCTTTTGGTGGAAGAAAGGGGACAGTGAGGAACTTCTTGGAATGTTCATGGACGAGACTGGCCAACAGCGGATTTGGCTACAGCAGCGCTCTTATGGCTGGCGATGCAGGTAAACCTAGAGAATGAATCAGTCCTCTTCAACTTGTCCAAATATTTGTGTCACACCGCTCTTGATCCCCCCCGTGATTCAAGACCCTGATGCTAACACAAAGACAACAATGGGCTGCCACCTGTCTACCTTGAGGCGACGGCAAAACCCCGTGCTGTAGCGAGGTCTCTCAAGTTGCTCGCCCGGAGTCAGCTGCTCACAAAGGTCCTTAGAAACATGCGTCAAAACTATTCTCTGTTCTTGCATCCCAATGGTGGAACAAGCTCCCGGTTGAGGCCAGAAGATCCCTTGTGGCTTTACAAAGAACTTTGAATACTGAAGTTAAGCTAACGGCAGTATTTGGATGATTTAACTGATAATGTGTTCCTTAAATTGATCTGATTTGCAGTAACTGTGCAGTATTTTTTAATCTCTCCGGATAAAATCAAGATACTGTTAATTAAAGTGTAATCTGCGTGCTACATATCACTAAAATATATGCAATTATTTCTTATGCCGTTTGCAGCCACACATTTATTCTGGACTTTGATGCTTCACATTAAACATGGGATGAATCCTATTTGCATTTTGCAGCAAACGCCTGATGATTTTTGATGTGATTTAGTAATGATGCAACACACCACTGTGAAAGTAAGAAAATGAAAATGACACGTGAAACAAAAACAAACCCAGTGATTTGTTTTGTGCTTTAAGACAACCTTTTTTCAGTACAAAAAAAAGCAAAAGCAGCAGAAAGATCAAATAAGGACACATGCAGGGACAACAAAGGGACAAATATTTGCTTCTCATACTCGGTGATACATCTAAGAGAATTGTAACTCAGATTATCTTTAGAAAACAAATATTGCGTAGCTCCAGAACGGAACAAATTTACAGTATGACCCGGACTATTGCACAGCATTTCAATTATACAGAAGGTCTTAGGGTTATGATGCCTCAAGGTTCAGTTTTTTTGAAGCTATCAAGAGGAAGTGCTTATCAAAATGAAGTGCCGCTATAATATATGGGCCCTTGGCGTCTCTCTTCCTTGGGATAAACATGTGCATTTCCAGCCATATCAATTCAATCCCCCAGCAAATAGAAGATGACAAATTGTCCCTGCTGTGAATAACAATTAGCCGCTGGCAGCAACAAACAACAACAATAAAAACAAAATGGGTGTCACAATTGCATCTTTATCATTATCTTTGCAACAAGTGTGTACTCCCAGGGCACCTGGCTTCAATAATTTTTCATTTCCTGTTTTTATTAACTGATATTTCCTCTCCTTGCAATGCCAAACACAAACTGTGTTTAATAATTTGCTACTTTGCTGAGGCTAGACATCAGTCACTGTGCAGAACTCTGCAAAAACAGACCTGAAGCAACCGAACAAGATTCCACGGGCGGCAGGTGGGGGAGACAAATCTCTTGTTACTGGAAGGAAGAAAAGGATGGATGCCTTGTGCTGCTACTCCGAAGGTGAGAGGGAAACACTTTGGGGCTTTTCACACACACACTTTCCCATTACCAGAGAAGCCACCACACAGTTGACCATACACTGTTTGTGACACTGCTGCACTCCTGACTGTCAGAGTGTGCACGTCTAGTTTTGAGCTGCTTTCAGATCTTGATGCGGTACCAAACCCCAGGACAATAGTGTCACGATTCACCGGAGATGAATTATTTTGAATAGGTAAACAGAGTACTGTAACTCGGGATTGGCATTGAGGTGCAAATGAACCGATTTCTATTTAGTTTTGCTCACCGCTGAACTAAAGAGAACGATAGTTCCTTTGGTAGAAAACACAAGTGTGTTTCGATGTTAAAACTTTCCCTCACATGACCTTATCATTAAATTGCAACCACTGCAAGCAAATGATTAGTCTGCACAGCGGTATGGGACGAACAACTGATTCCGACCAATTGAAACAGGCACAGCTGTGGATCCCTGCCCCGGTTCCCCCGCCGCACAGCCGAAGCTCATTTCAATTAGGATCGTGGCTGGCAGAGCTAATCATACATCACTTTTAAAATGAACTATATTTCTGAGAGGCTGTGGAGCTTGAATGAGGTGACAATGTCTCTGGGAAAATGGCTTAAATGGGAAAAAATGCAAATATGGAAGTGAGCAGGCATCTCGATTTTGCGTTTCATCAATCACCCCAATTGTATCTTTTGATTAGTCCGTCCAATCAGCTTGCCCCCTGCGTGACAAACCCCCACTTTCTCGAGCAACCACACTCACATGCTGAATCTAATTTAAAAACAACCATGCAGTGAATGAGATTACCATATGTCACATGTGAGTTTGCTACAGGTTTTGTAGTGATTCGAAGCACAGTGGGAGCAGATCAGTTTTAAAACCTTATCATTAAAAGAAATCCTTATGTATTCCAGGCCTGTATCAGTGAGCAGCTGAAGATGGAAATAGATGGAGCCTTCCTGATTGTGGCACAGAGGTGAACGCAGCATCAAGATGTAGGAAAGTTTCCCTTTCAGCTTTGAAGTTCAAGGGAACTCTGGGACCAGCGCTGGAAGCAAATTCACTTTTTTTTCTCCCCTGCTAAGAGCAGCCACACTCTTAAGATACAAACATGAAAGCAAATAGAGCCGTGGGGGGAAAAGCGCACTGTTATTGTAGAGGGCTGGGTTCTTGTCAGCCTATTGAGTTGTTTACATCCACAAATTCTGACAAAAGCCGGCGTCCTCAAACACTGGCAAGATGCCACATGACCCGTAGCGAGCAGAGCAGCAGGAAACTGTGAAAAGCAGGCAAGTGTCTCTGAACCATGTCCCTCAGGATTATTGTCGGGATGGGGGGTGAATTAATGTTCTATATGTTATAGTGAGACGCTAGCGTTCCATTTCTTTGTGCTATAAATAAATATCAAACAAATTAGTGTCTAATTTTTCCATTCTCTGTGGAGTTTTACATTTGCTTACATTTGCTTACAGCCACAACACAGTACAATTGTTTGGCTTTCCTGGCATCCTCTAGGATAAATGTGTTTTACATTTCTGGTATCAGCAGTAGAGGCGGGTAATTAGCAGGAGACAAAAAACAACAAAGCAAAGAAAAGCGCAACTCCCACTCGAACGTCAATACAAATCAAAAACGTAGCTGATTGACAAGTCATCTCTTGTACTAAGCGTCAAAATTGCTGTGATGATTTTGTACGGCACGTAGAGAAACTGTCAAATCGATGTGTGTACTGGATGTCACAGATTACCACGGCACTTGATTAACATGCAGAGTTTAAGGTTTGAAAAATATATTTTGCAATATGCAATATCATTTTAGGAGCCTTCATCATCTACATCTACGTCAACTGCTTCTGCTTACGTACAATGGTATCATTAAGATTAGTTAAGGTTAGGTTAGGGTTAGGCAACTATATCACAAGTTAGGGAAACATCGTAGTTAGGGTTAAAAATAATAAAAACATTTTATTTCAAGTTCTGAGACTGGATGTGAACTACCATATACTGTACAAAAGTCAGATGCTTTACCACACGACACTCGTCACCTACATTACCCACAATGCAACTCAATCTGCAGCACATGCAGCAGAGAGTGAGGGGCGGGCGACAGCCTTCTGGTAAACCCACTTCTTTCTGACTCCACACCCACACAGATTTTCAGACTCGTAGTCTTCAAACCCAACCAGTTTATCAAACTTCACACAGCTCCCACTGAAGCCACAAACAGCTTTATAAGCTAACACTTTCTTTTCTTTCTTTTTGTACTCTCCAAGTCCTGGGAACAGACTTTGATGTGGAAAATCGGTTCCCACTTTAAGAAAACTGGACCGCATGTGTATGGTAGTAGAGCAAGAGATACAAATGAAACTGGGAGACACTTATCAAACATCTCTCCACAAGAACTAGTGGTCACTAGGGTTTACTGTAGCCTCTATTCCAACTGTGAAAGGAGTATGGAAACTGGGTCTTTAAGATGTCGTAATCCATTTTACATTTCATTTCGCTTTGCCTCTCTTCTCTTCTTTTCTTTGTCTTTTCCCAAAAATAAGCTACTCCAGGGCACATCATAATATCATCACTTGGCCATAACAGACAAGCACCAGACACTGGTAGGCACATCCCATGACACATTTTAGCAATCAAACCACAGGCACAACCAACGGTCAATATATTTGTGGCACAGTGCCGCGCTGGCAGTCTGCAGGCAGGCAAACATAATGATGTGGAACTGTGTTAGTAAGAGCAATGTCATCAGAAATTATTTTGCATTTGTAAAAAAAGAAATCTCACCTTATCCAAACTCTCTCCTTTTGCTAACTCAAATCTGATATAGTTTCCCAAATGTGCATGGCAACAGGAGTCTCCAGGCTGCAGCTGAGTGCGGCCCACACAAGCAGGCAACCTGGCTATTATAGATTATCATTAGGGTGACAAATGAGCTGCACAGAGGGGAACGTTTTTGTGTCGTCTTCCCTGTGTGCAGGTAATGCTGTTAAATTTAGAAAGAAATGCACAAACTTCCCAAAAAAGCGTTCATCGTCAGTGAAGGAGTTTGCGGCGGTTCGATGTACTGGAGCCGGAATATCAAGCTGTCGGCCATATAATCAATGCTCTGCAAGGTTAAATCATGTGTGGGAATTTATACAACCAGGACACAATGTACAGAGCAGTGTAGCTGATGCATATTGTCACAAAGTGTGATTTTCTCCTCAAGCATCTTGCAGTTTCTTGAACAGACTTCATTCCCCTTCTGTGCTGTTGGCAAGATGGGAGCGAATGACAGCAGTTTAAGATCATGTAATTGACACTGCTGCACTCTTGTTGGTATAATGCTCAAAATGATCAACGGGTAAATTAGAAAAGTCGCTGTATCCCTTCGTGCACCACGACGAATGTCTCCTTGCAGCAATAAAAAGCATTTAACCCCCGTTGAGAATATCTCAATAAATTAGAAGCTTGTAAATATCACAATGTTTTCATGATTACGAGGATGACATATTAGTGTCGTAAAAATATTTCATATCGTTACTTCCATTGCCCCCGGGTTATAAACGAGCGTTCATAGGGAGCACAATGAGACAGATAATGTCCTATGCTTGAATAATGCATATTCATGGCCTGGATACTAAAAGTACGAGTTGAAGCCCAATATGTTTTAATGAGCTTGGCTCTCCGAGTGAGAGACTAAATTTCTAATTTGAGTTCCAGACAGAAAAGGTTAAAAGAGCTCCTCTCTGCCAGATAGAGGATGGAATAAAAAGGGGAGAGCGATGGTGTGTACACTGCAGCCAAAGCCTCCCTGCTAGGTTACATCCACAAAATGCTCATTTTACCCTCTCTGGGTCACATTTTCACATTGCGAACAAACGCACGCATCTCCACATTGGATGGTCCTTTCTTTATGCGTTGCATAATTCACACAGTATCAGTTTCAATGCAGAAGATGAATATTGCAATATGCTCATATTTTATGCAGGTTATTTGCAGAGTTAATTGAACTGTGAGAAAGTCCTCAGAGGACAATGAGTTTCATCTAATCCCATTTTATTATCTCTAACCTCACGGTCTGCTTTAATTGACAGAGCTGCGGGGATTGCGTTCTAATTAAGGCTCGTGTCAGTTCGACTCTGACGACTCCCCTCGCGATAGAAACAAGTGCATTCTTTGATTATGATCAAAACTTCATATTGACAGAAGGAATCAGTCTGAAAAATCTTTATCCGAGCTGCTGCAGCAAACCTCCTCAAGGGACGATAACATTGCTGTAGCCTGGATCCTAAATAAAAAACAACCTTTCTTATTTAACATGCTAATTGTTATCGTGCTAGATTTAACGTGGAGCAATGTCTCTTCACACACCGACTCCCCTCAACGTCAGGACATGCTTCCAGTGATACAAATTGATCTCAGAGCTTCTCAAGTATGCTCCATTTAATCCGTCGCACAATAAGTCCGCCGAGAGTTAATAAAGCAGGATCAAGTATGTGACAGCGATTGTGCCGTCATCGCGTGCGCACCCCCCTGCCGCTACACTTTTACAGTAATGAGCAGGGACGTTCTTTGCTCATCTCCTCAGAGGCAAAATCACATCTAATAACAGAGGATATTCCAGATGGGTTTCTCCCCACGTCTCTTATTTTGTCTCTCCTGTTTACACACCTTCTTGCCTTTTCAGTTCTAATCTGTGTTTGCATTGGCTCGGCTCTTGATACACGATCCACTGCACAGTGTGCTATAAGCGACAGCATGTCTCATTC
Source organism: Cottoperca gobio (assembly GCF_900634415.1). NCBI lineage: Eukaryota > Metazoa > Chordata > Actinopteri > Perciformes > Bovichtidae > Cottoperca > Cottoperca gobio. The sequence continues at coordinate 8,805,114 of NC_041356.1, read as the reverse complement.
CCTACATGCCACTCACACAGTGCACTCGTTCCTCGACTTAGTGTCCTCTTTACCAGACATGAGTCATGTGCAATGCATTTGTTGTCCCCTCGGGAGAAGCCGGTCGGACTCATATTTTATAGAATACATGATTCCCATGAACATTTATTGCAAATGGATGCCTTTAATGGCGACTATTAGTCTCCATGGCAGTGTTTAAAAACGATAAACCTAGACCTTCCATTTATCTGGGTCAACCTGCTCTGAAGACATATCTACTACACTGGAAGTGCATTTTCGGAGAAATTTACTTGGAAGGATTTGAGGTTATAATGTTGAATTATGTGCTCTGTTTTGCAACAGAGTGCCAATTTTTGTTAAAGTACTGCTGTGCTTGGACTTCCATTCAAATGATATATTTTATTTTACTTCAAAAAGGAAGATAAAGTGGCAAGGAGTGTCGGAGTTTGAAACTGTGTGGTGTTGAGATGCTTAATAAAAATGACTGCAGACACCAGCCACCTCTTGAAGAGCACACTTTCTTCTTCTTCTTCTTCTTCTGGTGAATCAATTATTGATAGCTATATCTTTCTGGTGCTGGAGAGAAATGTATGATCAAGGTGCTGCAGAAAAGCTTAAGTTAAGAAACTTGCAGCACACAGTAAGACCCAGAACAGCTACTAGTGCACAGCATTTTATTTGTGCTTCTGACATCAAAAGTGTTGCAGTTTATCTCACACTCAGCATTTCCGTCCTGCTTCACATATAGTATGTACCGGCTCTGAGCTGTGCATCAGGAAACATCAGCTTCATCTTGTTGTCCTGCTTATTTGCACAAAGGGGACTATTTGTAGCACACAGTGGGCCGCATCACTACAGTAAAGTTCCCTCACCAAATGTGATGTCCTGGAAAGTGACACAAGAGTGGGCTTGGAAATAAAAAAAATAAAAAGGCACAGGTCCCAATGTACTCTAGGCACATTGTGCATGCAATTATTTTTTACAGCAAAAGCAGCACTGCACACGCAGCTGCATACGCTGGCCTGCCTTAAAGTGGTCACATTGAACAAGCTCTTTAAAAGATACTAATCACAACTTTTCTTGGATTTCTTTAGCGGTAAAGTAAATGAAACTAGTGATGTGTCATGTGATGTCTGGGCTGATATTCAGAGACTAGAAAGAACAGGCTGAAAATAGCTGGAGGGACCATTTTTGGTCTGATATTGAAGTCAAAAAAAAAAGAAGGAATTCTTCTGGTCCTGTATATTTCTGGCTTTTTCATATTTATTTATTTCTCATTTGCGTCAGACAATTACGTGTTTGCTTTTGTCTGCCTCAAATGTCAGATGGGGAGAGTTTGGGAGGGTGTTCCATTGATTCCTGCTACACGTTACACACAAAACAATCAGTAAATAAAAGACAGCGGAAACATTTGAGAGCTAATACTATGCTAATAAGGATTGATGATCAATGTAACCTTTAGAACTTGAGTCAGTTTTTTTTTTTTTTTTATGTTTTGCCCTCGTTATCCAAATGCAATGTGTGGTGGAGAGCAGCCAGTTTGAGAGGTCAGAAGCTGGAGCAGCTGAGCCGGATGGCTTTGCGTTTTGAAATCTGGCAGAGTAATATTTTATTTGAAGGGTACTTGTGCTGGCTGAGTACCAGTGGTAGTCTGTGTCATATTAGAGAATCTGACACAGAATGACAGCAGGAGCCCAATGTGACATAATCTTCCTCAATCCTTATAAAATTAGAACATTACGCTTGATAAAAAAAACACTGTGATAAGGGATGAAAGTGGTGAGTGCAAGGAATACAGACATATTCAAGTGTGTTAATTTCTATTTCCCTGAACTCTCACTGGGTTCTTTTGCCTTAAGGTGCAGCCAACGCTAAAAGATTTTCCCTAAGTGTCCAATGAGGAAGTTCTGTTTCAAAGGAGTTTCCAATACGTGGTAGAATGCAACATTTGCATTCAAGTATTAACTATCAATTTTGACTAAATTTATATATTCCAGCTGAAGTTTCTGTCAAAATATAATATTTGTTATACGATAAATTCAAATTTAACACCAAAAGCAGCCGTTATGTCTGAACATTTGGTATTGCAACTATGTTTGCTTATAATAATTTCCCTTGAGTGAAAAATGTTCCTTGAAAGTTGGAATGAATTCCTGTTTGACTTTAACCACATACAAACTGACCTCATTCTACTTTGATTTCCTTTGTTTAATCCATTTTTAATCGTTTAAGGTCAACTGAAATTAAAAAAATTCAATGTAAAACATAGAAAACCTTCTTTGAAAATGCCAATGCTTTCCTGTTCAGACCATTCTTAACTTCAACCATAAAAATAATAAAGTCATTCTTCAATGATTCATTCTTTCATTTTTATTTATCTGTAAGAAAAATAAAAATGAGCTTCAATCAAAGAAAAGATTAAAACATCGACAGCGTGCTCTAACTCTCTTAATGTTTCATTGCAAAGGTTTGGTTAAACTTCCAATGGATGTCTGTTCAGAACAGCCTTGACTTCAATTACAACACATTTGAACCGCTGAACATATGAAAAGATGTCAAATACTTCATTGAATATTTTTTCAATTGACATTTTGTTGCTTTTACTGAAGTAAAGGATCTGAACATCTTTCCACCACTAATGGAAAAAGTGGAATATCTCACTACAAAATATGAACTTTTAGAGGTTAATAAGAATCACAACTCACTCTCACCTTTCATCAGAAAGAGGTTTTTGTTCCAAAATATTCCTATTAAATTTGACTTTATTAAACTCGTCTTGACTTGCTTTTTGGATTCTGTGAACATAACACTTTAATAAATCTAAAAAACATAACCCTGCTGCATTTTTTTACTCTTCCTAAAATCGGACACACCTTTAATGCAAATTTGACTCAGCTGTCAAATGACTTTCCACTTTGGCTTGTTTGCACAAGTCAGAGGTAACGCAGCGAAAACATAATTCCCATCATGATTGGGCAGGATGTTAAAATAACAATTATTTAGCAAGCAAGAGACAGTGACAAAGATGCTTTAGATCGTGAAGAAGCTCTCCAGTGGAGTAAAGAGTCTCTAATTTCTCTAACATTCTTCAAAGTGATGTATACATAGCTTTAAAGGATGACATAAATGCTTCAGCCAGCAATACCCGGCCTATGCATCTTCTTCCCCCTCCTCCTCCTTGTCCAGCCAAGCAGAACCAGCGACATGCATCAAAGCAAGCCAAATTGACGCTGCCCAGCGCGCGTGACATTGATATTCATGGCGATCACGCAGGTCACTTGGACCCGTGGTAGGGGGAATTATGAAGAAAGTGCAGAGTGATGCAGAATTGTCAGACTATGGCGCACCTGGGACCAGAAGATGCCCTTGGATTGTCCCCTTTAGTGGACTCCAGCATCGTGACAGGAGTGTGTGTGTGTACGCGTGAGTGTGTGTGTGTGTGCGCTTGAGGATCTGTGCCAATTTGTCATCATCTCAATACGTCGCCGTGCTGATGAAGGCCTCGTAGACCAAAATATCAGTTGCTCCTCATGAATATGTAAACGGCGAGATGAGGACGGCCACTCGGAGGAGTTTGAAGAATTTGGAAATGTCGGAACATCTTTGCTCTGCAATCATACGATGTTCCTCATTGTGGATTTAACATTTAATAATAAGCAAACCTGATGTTCAAAAGCTTTCATACACAGGGGGAAAACAAACACAAAAAAAGGAGGGAATCCTGCAGGAAACATGCAGAAACAAGAAAACTACCTTTTCTTTCACTGCCCAAACTTTTCCCATCCCAGCTGAAGCACATCCTTAAATTAAATGCTAAAATGTCAGATGGTTTTTGGGGAAAATACTGACATTTGCATATTGTGTTTGACAGAGTCATCCCATCTCTGTATGTATCAGCACTGCAGCAGTGTGGAGTGAATGGAAGCGATTCCAGTCGCCACAGTCTGCTCGTGTCATCCTCTATCTAGGTCACACAAACTGGGAGACTGGCGATGCTAAATGGCATCATTACTCCACTAAGTGATCCTCTTTTGACTTTTTCTGCATTTCCTCTTGTACTTTTCAAAATGCTTTTTATTCGAGATGGCAATTCGGAGAGCTTGGAAAATAAAGGGCCGCCGAAGCAAGTTGGACACAAAGTCTGGGTCTTATCTGAGGTTCTGAGGGCTTTGCACTATTATCAGAGGATCAAACATCACATCACATCTGGAGTGATGTGGGGGAACTCTCAAGTGAGGTCATAGGGACTACAGAGGATGGCTGGTATCAAAGTGATTGGGTTATGAATAGGAGCACAGTCTTGACAGGAAATACCAAACTGAGCTTCTGAATAAGCTACCGAAAAAAAAAATCGTGTACCAAAATGCTACTGATGTCATGGAGCTTTATTCGGTCATCAAAAGGATTGTGGAGATTTGATCACAGCATTTCTAATCCGTCGTGTAATGGGCAATGAAGAATTGAAAGGATTTGAAAGCATTTGTGAAATATGCCTCCCAGAAACAACGGGAATGTGTTTCAAGAGCCGTTGTTGCTAATCGTTTGTGGCTTTGCTGCAACAATTTCACGCTGGAATTTAGGGTAATTTGAGGGGAGACTGTACTCAGAATGACAGGTCGAAAAACATCTTCAATACTGTACCATTAGCAAAAGAAATGTGTGTTTTCAGAACTGCAGCATTGTAATCACTGTTAACACCATGGGCTTTGAGAAAAATGCATTTGTCATCCCCATGAGGGATCCTCCTCATATATTCTTATCAGGCGAAGGTGTTACAAAAGGATGACACCGTGGGGAATCATGGCTCCGTTTAAGTGTAAAAGTCACAGATGTAGAGCTACGGAGAAGAAAGATTCTTTTTCAAATTCAAATTCACAGTTGTGTTTAATGGCTCTTCTGATCAGCGCAGCTCGGGAGGCGCGGAGGCCACTGTCTGGTTAGTGTCGACTCTTAAGCGTTCTAAAAATGGGAAGTGTTTACAGTGCGGAGTCGCGTTCTTTACGGGCCCATACGAGCCGGTCAGATCTGTTTACAGTCAAACTCTTACGAGACTTATCTGCTTTCACTTTTCTCCTCGAACATGACGGATGGTCCCCGTCGGCAGCCGTTTAAGATCAAGGAAGTTCAAAAGTATCTCCAGGAAGTGCACTTTACAACCTGCCACATGGTGTCCATTTACCTAGTTGTAGTTCTGGGGGAAATGAAACTCAGCTGCTGTAGTTTGATTTTAAAAATATTGACTTGCATTCCATTTTGTTGGAATAATGTGTTATGTAAGAAGCACAATGTGCCACTGTGTGGGGCACAGCCGACTGGAAAACAACCCTTAAAAAGATTTTAATATTTTTTTATTTCGTCTTAGTCAAATATCCCTGTTAGTTTTCCAACATTATCCTGTTATTTTTAGTCAAGTTGTAATTAAGTTGTCTTGGCATTTTAATCTTTTCTAATCAGTTTGTCTGGTTTTTTAGTAATCTGATTATTCTGAACATGTTATTCAATCTAGTCTAGCCAAAATATCACAGTGTTCCTTTCTCCCAAACCTTGTTGTTGTTGTTTTTTCTTCTGTGAAATAAATTGCTATAGTCACAATTGGTATTTAAAGACATCATTGTGTCATTATAACCAGGGTGCACATTTTTTTTTGTGAGTTATGTGTACCAGGAGACCGTGTTTAGTACTAACAGAATGTGCACAAGAGAGTCTCCCTCCCCTTGGTCCTCCAGTCATCCAAGCCTGCCTCCTGGGAACGCTTCACACGTCCGTCTGTTACGGCCTGCGCGGTTCGGCTAGCACCAAGTTCAAACAGTCCAAAGTAAACTCTCCGTTGCTGGACACGATGTAAACGATCTCCTGCTCGGTTTGTGTGATGTCCTCAGATCCAGATGTCCCAAAGCAGCTCCCAAAATTCAGCAGACTGCAACTTGAGTCTCAACTCCCCACTGATAGTTTGCGCGAGGGTCACGTGAGTGATATGCACCTCCGAGATTTCGCTAGCTAGCAAGTGTGCGGCTGGATAGTTCTTCTTCATTAGCTTGTTTATTAGCAATAGCTTGCGCCACATTGACGTGCTCCTTACTGTTTTCATGTTTTTCAAACAAAAGGTGGTTGAAATGCTTCGCGTCTGTATAAAACGCACCTGCTGTGGATGCTAGCGGCATATGTTGCACCAGCTCATCATTAGCATCCAGCTACGGCACGTCTTGGGTCTACTTTTCAGAAGAAAGAAAATGTTTTCTTCTGCTCCGGCTCGCTTTGCTGTTATTTTTGCATGTGGCAAAACTCCAAAGTAGCTGCTTAATGTTTTTTTGGACATGTCAAGAAACACACGTGTAGACAAACTATGTGTCGTTTTGATGACCTGTCAGGTACGCAAAGGCGCGTAGTGACACAAGTGACGTTACGCAATCCAGATTTTTGCCGCGCATGTGTACCAGTTATTCACACATCTGATTATAGGAATATTTGTCTCAGAGACACTTCAATGAGTCTTGTGTAACTTATTTTGTGCAAATTATGAAGAAAGCATATCATATGAAAATTAAGATTCTGTGATGGGTTATTTTATGGAAAAATGTTCCATTTGCATCAACACGTTAATGATTGCCTCCTAAAATTACATAAGCTTAGTGGTTTTTAGCATCTAAATCCAAAAAGGTGTAGTTTAAATGCAAGTACAAGCTGAGAACAGGTGTTTCACCAGCTCTGCTCTGTTTTTTTGTGCATCATCACATAAACAGACTGAACGATAACTAAACTGCTTTCGTTTCCTTCCTGAATCAAGACAAATGGCTTCAACTAGAAAAGGTTTACACGACTAGGAAGTTCTTAGTTTGCCAGCTGCCTGTTTTCTATCTGTCCACCCCGGAGGTTGTAAGCGTATAAAAAGTGATACTCTTTTTCGTGCTGTTCCGCAACATGTTTGTCTTTTTATTTGCACATAGTTTAGGTTGGAAAATCTGTCTGCTCTTGAGAAGGATATAAACTCATTGGGCCAAGCAAAACAACATATTTATTCCCGACTAAGGACCACTTGAGTGAACCCAGTGGAAAATGTACAAGCAAGGAGACAACTTTAAGCTCCTGATCTTTATATACTGGTATCTTTTAGCAAAGCATTGCATGTTTGAATTATTTTGAATTCAAAGCCATGTTTTGTGTCTAAACATAGTCACTGTCACATCAAAAAGGTTTCCAGGCCCAGTACCTGCACGCATCACCTGACTAATCCGAAGGTTCACACGGGAAACGCCTAGCTGTAATACAATCCACATACCAAATAGGACACAACACCTCCAATATCATCACTTTATTATTTATTAAGGATACAGAAGCCCTGGAAATGAACTCACAAAATAAATCCCCAGCTTCAAAAAGACGCCTGCATTTACATTTGTTAAAATAAACAGGGTTAGGTCTGCTTCGTGCTTTGCTCACCCACAAGACGAGTCATCGTTATGCTGAGTGGCTGTATAGGAATCATCTTTAAAAAAAAAAACTCAAAAAAAAACTTGCAAAAAGTTCACATTAAACGATGGAAATTTATTCTTGAGAGAAACCCTGTGATAAAGCTATATAAAGGAATTCAATGAGGTTCTTCTGCAAAGACCAAAAGTGGGTCATAGGATTATGTGAAAGTATTTCACAAACAATTGTCTTCTTAATGCCTCAAATCTTCACTGCCCTGCAGGATTATGTGAAGAAAAGAAGCGCACATTACACACATGGTTATAAAATGAAAAAAAAAAGTTTTGTCAAGATGAAGCTCCATATGAATCCAGCGGACTTACGTTTTTTAAGTCAGGAGGAGGCATATAATAGAAAACTCTGGTCAAAGTTGAATGTTTAGTAACACATTTTCCTGTCTTTTCAACAGCAATTCAAAAGCCGTTTGAATGGCGCTTTATCTTTCCGCACCCCCACTCTAATGCATTGCCAGGGACCAAAGGTCATTAGCTCATATTTCACACCTTGACAGCTTCACTCTCCTATTACAGCAATGAGATACCTGTTCCACGTCCCTGTGGTCGTCCTCAAATACGCGCTTTTAAGTCGAAAGCAATCAGTTTGTGAGGAGCCGAGACGTGGCATCACCGTGGCCACCTGCCAATAATTAACTTTCTCAAGTTGCAATGTGACCGATTTTGTATTTGAAGAATTCCAAAGGAAACACTGATTTAAATATCGATAAGAAAAGTGGTGATTATAGAAACACTGTATGTCGCTGTTATTCATTACACTACAGTGAGTATTCACAAAACGCAGTATTTAATCTGTTCAAAGATGAACTGTCGAGTAAAGTTACTTGTACATGTATTAGCCTCACTGTTTGCTGTTAACTGGAAGAGCCACTGCTAATGCAGACTACTCATTGCACAATGCACTTGTCACCGCGGTTACGCTGTGTTGCATGGTAACCTACAGTGAGATTGACTTCTTTATTAAAACATTGTTTGGCTGCATTGTAAACACATAACTCAGTTGAGCTTCTGCTGTATTCCCGACAAATTAGCCTCAACTGTTACGTCATTAACCGCTTGCTGTATTTATGACCCGCACTTGTTGTTACCACGGTAACCAAGAGTGTTGCAAAATCAACCGACGCTAAGATCTTAAGGATAACTTTTCATTTGGAAAACCTTGCATGGCCTGTAGACATAAGCAGCTGACTTTGCTCCCTATTAGTGACATGGATCATTTGAAGTGTATTGATGTAAACCCGGACTGTGATACTGGATTAGTGTCCCTGCGAGATACTTGGTGACAAGAGGGCCCAGAGTGAGGATCTGCGTGTACCGCGAGCCACGCTCGACTTGTTTTACAAGGTCAACAGTCCCACCTGAAACTCCAGATGATAGGGACAAGTAGTTCAAGGACTCTCGACGGCGTCCGCGAATAAATGGAAAGCCTTGTCCCACATTCAGAAAGCCGTCAGGGAGCAGCTCGATAATATTGAGGGGGAAAACAGCCCCCGCGCTGTCGGAGAGAGCTATGTTCTACTGAAAAATGAAGAGGGTCATTGACTCCCGCCAAACCTTTTATGTTCCTCTCGCTCGTGTTATGACATTGTTTGTCATCTCACGGTCCTTGGATGCCCTTTGCACCTCGATGTGTTATACTGCGGGTGGGATACAAAACATAAACAGGAGAAGAAGGGTATGGAAGTCTGTGTTCTCATGCTGCACTATAGGAAGGCGAAAGAGTCAGTTTGAGTTGGAAGGGGGCATCTTTACATTCGAATCACGCATGGTTAAGCATGTTAAATGACCCTCAATAGCTTTTATTATACATCATCTGGACATTAAGTTAAAGTATATGGCTGCTAAAATAGGAACATCAACTTCTGTATTTAAAATACTGAGAAGGATAGTTCGAACCCATGCAGCCACCCACCTCTGTCCCCCTTAAATCAGCCTCCTGTGCACCAATGTTTATCCTCGAGACAAAAACAGTTAACTCACAGCGGCTTTTTCCCCGCCGGTCATATTTAGATTGCCGTGACAGCCTACCTGAGCTATCTGGGCCATGGTAAACTTTCGTGGGCCCCGTTTACTCCTCTGGCTCCAATAATCATCACAAGCAGCCTCCCGCTCCTGGAGAAGTTATTTATCCTTGCCTCAGCCGCGGTACATACAGGACTCGCCTCTTTTACAAACAAAGCACATTTGGATTCTGCACTTTCACACCGATACATGCTTGTTTTCTTCTTATTATGCTGTTTGTTGCATGGCTGCTTCATAATACTCACACCCACACAATTACAGTATTTTAAACCGGTTGTTCAGGTAAACTCATTTCCTGAGGCTAACTTTGTGTTTTGTGTTTAAACACAATCAGTGTGGTTTGCTTTCCGTCCGGGACAAACTGATCCTTTGCCCTTGTTTTTTTATTGCTTAAATGAATGTTTGAAGTAGTGGAAAAGGCAATTACTGTGTGCTATTCACAAACAGTAAAACCCAAGTCATTATTTATGTCAGATAAGCACTTTTGCAGCGAGGCCATTACACTTAAATCTCAAAAGGGCAACAGTGTACTGACTTAATAAAATTTCTATTATGTTGCATTTGTCACGGTGACTATAGTGCAAAAACAAGTAAAACATACTTGGACAAAAAGGATTCATTAGCATTTATGCAGAACACTTTTTTCCTTACATTTATGAAGTAACAATACATTTATAAAGCCAGGAAAAGTGCAAATATTGTTTGTCATCTCAAGCAAAAAACGTGTATTCACCCTTAAGTTTGAGCCTCTCTGGGCACATTTCCATCTACTGTATGTTGTTGAGAAGGCCTCGACAGCAGCTCGTAGACCATTGTGAAACAGAAAAACTGTTGTATTGCAGACTTTTTGGTGGCTACTCACAAATATGTGAGGAAAGATGCATTTGTGTTGGAGGATTAGGATTCATAACTTCAGTAGAATCGTGGTTATGGTCCTGTAATGTTGTGTCTTCTATCTTGGGAGGGTGTGTGAACTCTGCAGCTTCACAGTGAGGACAGGCTACGCTAAATTCTTCCAAAACATAGGCTGGCTGCTCGTGCTCTATTACTCGAGTTAAATACAAAACACAGCACCTGTAGGTGTAGCAGGCGGAGAGTTGTTGGAAGGCAAGTTTGAATAACAGAAGTTATGGAATGAATAAAGTAAGAAATAACTTTTTTTCAATGGGTGACAAGTGCATTTTCAAAAACGCTCGCCTGTTCACTATGTACATTCATTTGCATGACGATTTATGCCGCGCACAAACAACACACGCACGCACGCACCTGGTGACGATGTTACGAAAACACTATTTGAATAGCAAATCGGCCCCGCTGCTGTTGGTGCTCAGGGAGGAGATGAGTTTTGACAAGAGTCAAAAGGAGGGGACAAGTGAGAGAAGAAGAAGAAGACAAGGGAGCGGGAGAGAAAGCAGGGTGGCCACCAGATGGGAGAGAAGAAAATAGAGCGACTGTGTATGTATATGCAGATGCAGGGGCGTCAGAACACGTGTTCAGGCAAGAGAGGGAAGAAGAGAAATATAAAGGTTTGCTTGCAGGGGGGGGGGGCTAATACAGACCTAAAAGGGAGTAAGAGTAAGAAAAATATTTAAGGGAGAGGACAATGATGAAGAGACAATAAGGCACAAAGAAAAAGAAACAGAGCTGGAGCTCATTCGCTGTGTTTATAGGTCCCAGATGTCCGGAGGTAATTGTGCAGAGGGATTGCTCTGCAGACATCTGGCTGCTGAGAGCTCGATATTCTTTCACACAGACACACACTCAAACAAATCCATCTGAAGAGCTCCAACGTAATCCCATTGGAAGCATTGCTTAAAGCGTGTAACGTGGGTTCATTTAAATCGCTTCACGTTTGCCCCTTCTGATGGAGATCACCAAATGAGGGGGATTCTTTGGAGAGTTGGCCAAAAGTCATCTTTGAAAATGTACCTCTAATTCAAAAAGTCCAGACGTTTCTCTTGAAACTTTGATAGTAATGTTGACTTTAATAGGTGAACGTTACATTACACTGCACAACAGGATCCCACTATACCTGACGGCTGATTTGAAACGTTTGCTTTTGAAACGTCAGATGAATGTCCATCGTTGTCAGCTCTGTAAATGAAACACTTCCCCTCTTTCGCTCCGGGCGATGCGTTTGTCTACCAACTCAGGTGGACTGGGATTTGGTTCAAGTCTTCACGAACTGTTTGATGCTGTTGCCATGTTTCCAGTTTCTGACTTTCTTGAAAATGTTTGCACCGATGCCTGCAGTCCACCTCGAGGAGCCAGATTGCAGCCCTTTCTATTCCCGTCTGTCTTCTCTCTTCTTTCTATGCCTTTGGGAAGAGACGCTGAAACTCCACAGGCGGACCTTTTCAAACTGAAATGTTGGTAAATGTTGGTCAAATTCATTATAAAACACGACTGCAACTGATTCATTCGCAGCTGTCCATGAATCTAATCTAAGTCTGCGTGGCACTTTTGCTTCAACTCTTTCCGCCAACTAGCCAATCATAAGTAATGAGCAGGATTGACTGGACCGGTACCTTTAAATCCTAATTGAAGTTGTAATCAAGGACAGTCCAATCACCACAGTGATTTCTAACAGAGCGAGTGCAGACCACACTGTCAGAGAATACCAGAGTGTGAGAGGCGACTGTTTTGTGTTCTGGGTAGTTTGCATTTTATTATCCAACCCGCCTCCATCTGCTTTCTTATGAACCTTAGACCTCTCTATATTAAAATTGGCACTAACAAAAATGCTGTTACTCATATCAGTCCTTAAATAGCTCTGAATACTTGATACATGCAGAGATTATCCTCTCAGAAACAGTGACTGTGTTAACTGGGACTTCACTTCTGAGATATTCTGCCAAAGCGTTTTGGCGGACACTTCTAGAAAAGTAGAATTGGCTTCGCGGGCTGCATTTAAAAAGCGGTGCCTTAAAGGCAGTAGGTACAAAGTGATGCGAGATACAGGCTGCTAAACATACAAGCAGTCTGTCAGGCAGTGAATGCCATGTTAAACCTCCCAGGAAGCCAAGCTAGAGTAGGTAGCTGCCAGACAATACCAGATGCTTGACAGGAAGTACAGGGGCAGCCTGTCAGGCAGTTAGGTATGAATTTAACCCCCCATGCAGTAATACCAGATTGCCCTATCAGTGCCATATGCCTGACAGAAAGCAAAAGTACATAGGGACAGGTTATTGAGTTATCTAGTATTTGCTTGGCTTTCTTTCTTTGCTAAGCAGCCAGTGCTGTTGTGTGTGTGTGTGTGTGTGTGTGTGTGTGTGTGTGTGTGTGTGTGTGTGTGGTTTTTATATATATGAACCCTTCTCCTGCTTGAAAGTTGGACTATCTACACGCTCATCCGCTAACCTAACTAGCTTTGTATCTTTCCCTCTCCCTACTTCCTGCATTAGCGCTGAACGCCGGGAGCCATATAGGCAGTATGGATGTAAGTCTTTGAAACACTGGGCCGGCTCATGGATATCTTGGAGACAATGGTTAGTGGGGGCACCAAAGGCAATTTTTACTTTGTCTTTTTCTTAGTACCTCCAATTTAGGAGGCAAGGAAGTGATGCGAGGGAAGATGAATGGAATATGTGAAGGGGACTTTTGTCTGTACATCTTTTCTATCTGCAGAAAATGTTCAAACTCTTACTTGACGGCCGCATCGCTTTTAGATCCGTCACTCTCTTTGCGTTCTTCTTTTGTCTGTTAATTGACATTTTAAAGCGTCGCTCCTTGAATGCCTAGACTTCACAGTTCTGGATTCAGAACTGGAGGACCATCCGTGCTTGGTGAGCAAAGTGCCTTCCTTCCAGTCATCCCAAATCTTTCTTTCCGTAAATGCAATGTCACAGAGTATTTAAATTACACTTCTCTAACTTTTGAAATACCTCCCTTGGAGAAGAAATAGCTGTAAAGTATTTAAAATATACATGAAGCAGCATGTTCTTATTATAACTTATTGCTCTTTCACTCTGTTTCTTTTTGCATTCATGCACACATGTAAGTACACACATGTGCCCACGCTGGAATACAATGTGGGTTCGGAGATCCCTGCAGGAAGAGATGTTATGACTCTGGCGTAGCAGGACACATTGTCCCTGAGGAAAGTCACTTCACACAAACACACACACAGAGATGCAAGAAGGAGGATTTAAAAATTAATGACTTTCCATCTTATCTTTGTACATATATATATTAAGCTGCTGAGATGATATCAGTTTTATTGTAAGGAACGGAAAACATACAGGATCTAGAGGGCGATTCAAGGACAGCAATTGAGCGGACATTTCAAATCAGGATTTAGAAATATCGACATTTCTTGTGAACTCAAAGGACGGTTTGAATTCTTAAATGCTCATACTGGTGATTAGACATCGACACGGCTCTCCAAATATTCAAGCTAACAGGGAATTAAAACATTTACCGAACAACACATACAAGCTATTCTATTTACTGTCATGTCCGACATGAATAATTCAGATTCCTGGATACGCTGGAGCCAATGCCTCAACACCATTAATGCGCCACCTCCATCTGAGATATTACAAAGGAAGACACCATCCTGAAATATTTAATGCATTCCTACTTTTGTTCCCCGCGTCTGAGTTATAGGAAAGGACAAGGAGCTTTAGTCGGCCTCCCCGAGAAGTCGTGACTAAACTGGAAGAAACAGTGGAGGAAGACAAATGCTCCCTCCCACCTCCTTAACCCGCTGTTCAGCCGAAAGGTACACAGTGTGAATAAGTCTTAAAAATGGATTATACACAGTGGACCTGGGAGCGGTTAAAGTTTGAGTGGAAAAACAAAATTATGTACTTTCTTTGATCTGAGGCACATTAAGCAGGCAAAACGGATGTGTCTCCCAAACTGTATTTTTACATTACAGTTGGTTACTGCTCGCTTGCATGATCAAGTGACCACATCAAAGGAAATACAGAAGGCTACTCAAATCCTTTTTTTTTTGTTGGTTGCTATTTCATGCTCCAGATCTGTAACATTGGATAGCATCCTCATTTCCACTTGTGAAGTTCGAAAATTAACCATCACATCGTCATTTTACGAAAATACAGTATCTGTGACATCGTCCTTTACTACGTGCTCCTCTCTTTTTCATCCCTCTGCTCGCTCTTGATCAGTGGAGCAGGAAATAGATCCCACGGAAACGGGCATGTAACCCAGTTATCTAATAGCCAATTGAAAATGGTCCAATTTACATCAAGCACAACTTGATGCAAATGACCTTCTTCATAGCACGCTCACCGCCGTCAAACATCCTGTTAGCGATACACCCGCAATCACTTTTGCACTTTGCCGTGTCACATCGATATGGCTCGCTATGTGAACACGTCTGAGGAAGTTGCCACATACACACACACACACACACACACACACACACATGCACAATTCTGACCACTCAGAGCAAGGATTGTGACAAGGTGTCGAAACAGCGCGACTTGGCCAATGGTTCTCTGGTCCTTCGGGGATGGCCGGGGAAAACACTGTCATCGACTTTGTGTGTGTGTGTGTGTGTGTGTGTGTGTGTGTGCGCACATGTGAACTTTTGTCACTTTTTTAGCAATAGTGAGAGACAGTGGCTTGAGGACCATTACTGATATAACCCATGGCAGCCATGTAACAACACAAGGTCATTATATCCAAAATGCAGGATTAATAATGGCCGAATGTACAGTAGAAGGAATGAGGGTAGCCGGATGGTAATGAGCTCTTTTAGACTCTTCTTTCACCACTGCTGGAGATTTCTTTCCTTCTTTTCCAAAGCCAGAGATTCAGAGTCATTAGCAGTTCAGCTCCAATGATAGTTCAATGCGGTTCAGTGTAATAATTTTGATTTAGATGAAAGCGGCCCACTGACAGAAGGCTCTTTCTTCTTCAGTCTTCTATGCGTGCGCTCAAAAGGAAAATAAAGCAAAAAGAAAATGAACCTAAAAAAGTGACTCCAGTGTCCCATAAAAAAAACCGCCGCATATTTTTTACTTTGAAATCGAGCGAGGCCAT